>NW_020837952.1:36145655-36533395 GCF_003676395.1 Aethalodelphis obliquidens
CTATATAATAGGTTATATATTATATAACCTATTATATAACTATATAACTATATAACTATATATAGGTTATATATTATATAACCTATTATATAACTATATAACCTATAACATTATAACCTATAACCAAACATTCAGAATGGCTCTTTGCTAAATACTGACCTAAAGTACTATGTTTGTCTATGTTCTTCTAACCAAAGCATTTTGCAACTGCAACTAGTGTTCTTATAAGATGCATCATCACAGTTCTTCCACAAATTTGGACAGACATCTATATAAACAAGTTTTGAAGTTACTAGTGAACCTGAAAATCATATCTAAGAAGAAACTTCAAATAAGAACTCAGAAGAGAGTGTGGGAGTGAATAACAACTTTAGCCTCAACTGGTCACAGTGAGGTTAATCAATACTGATGAAGGACACCTCAGGTCTTAAGACACTTGCCGAAGGTAGAGTGACCATACCTCCTTACTTGCCCTGGATAATCCCTGGAATGTCTCTTCAATATTCTCAACAGTGCTCAGATAGCCTAAACTGATGAAGAGAAAAGCAGCAGAGGATAAGATAAATTGGCTAGCCCCAAATCAGATTTTGCTGTGGGAGAAACTTCTTCCTTCTCTGGTTTTAGATAGTTGAGGAAGCCAACAAATATCTGCTGTAAGATATCAGGGTCAAAGAAGTTCATCCAAACTGAAACGAATGGGTTACTTCTCTTTTCAGAGTCTATTCTTACTTCATCAGTGAAGAGAGACTGTATTATTGTTGAAAAGAGTTGTGGGAGAAGAAATTATTTTATACACTAAAGGATTTTGTATGATTTTCTGTTAGAAAATATCTGATCAGTTGATTGTCTTCAGACTCCGGATTTCCACTGGCCAAATATTGTTTATCTTCTTGGAAGACTTTGGCAGGTTTTCTCTTCTTAGGAAATTAGTCAGAAAACAACAGTGAGACTTCAAAGCAAGGCTCAGGGTTATCTTCTGATTAATGAAATGACTAATTCCATCACTTATCAGAACACTGAGTCCTTCCTGTGGAACTGCAATCCTAGTATGTAAATAGAATGGGGGAACTGCAGGTTATCATTGTCATCATAAGAAACAACTCTACCGAAAGGTCCATATCAAAATGATAGAGTCCTAAAAGCTACGTGAGGTACAGCTGAACGTTTGGTGAACATAAAATTTTGGAGATTGGGAAACAACCTTGTTTCCCTTAATTTATGCTCAGTGTTACACTTTTCCAAATTAGGGCATTAACTTTCTCTCTAAAGTTTCTGTTGATTTCCCCCATTTCTCAATTCCCTTGCTCTCAATAACTGAAAGTCAAGAGTAGTGGATGGCATTCTGATTGTGCCTCTAACTTGTTATCTGAGCTTGAGAAAGTTATAGAACCTCAATAGTCCTTAATTTTACCACCCCTTAAATGGAAATCATAGGCCAGGAAAGTTCATAGTAATAAAAATAAACAAAAATAAATAAAATAGAAGTCCGGATGCTGCCCCCAGAGATTCTGATGTAGGAGATCTTGGTGAGCTTGGAAAAAAATAGAAATAAATGTATAGAGAGAGAAGTAAATAAATATATAGAGAGCTGTCTAGATGACTTTGATCATGAGCCAGTTTCAGGCACCACTGGACAATATTAGATTACCTCTGAGGACTTTTACAGACTTATGAATATGAAATCTATTCTATGGTAATAAAAAATTTTGATGTGAAATAATTTCCTCACTTCAAGGTGGCCAATTCTTTAAATGGTAACTTTGGAATCATTCTGCATATCCTTGGTAATATTAAATAACCACTCATCTCGGTGAGAATGGAGAGATGAGAGAACAGAGGGAAAAATCAAATCAATAAAACCTGGCTTTGGGGGACTGCACCAGCAACTCTGGGCAGAATGAACTTTTGACTTTTCCTCAGTTATTTTGTTATGTAAATGTATCAATCAGGATATCATCAGAATATAGTTGTAGTGCTTAAGTGGGATAAGTGAGGGAAGTTTTACAAAGGGACCCTCTTCTTAAATGTGGACAGTGGGAAGGGAACCCTCAAATAGATGGCTCTGTAAAGAATGGGGAGGGAACCATTACCAGCATCTAGAGATTTGAGGTTGCCCAGCAAGAAGCGTGGCCTTTAGTAGAGGGATAAAACCAACCTGCAGTAATGTGGCAGGGAGAAGGTCAGGGGACTGAAACCCTGGCCTCAATTTCCTCCCTTCTTCCACTGTGCTACTGGTGTCTACTGCCACCCACTGAATGATCCCAAATAGGAGAGGAAGGCAAGGATGATGCAATGCCTACTCATGCCAGTCTCCTGGGATACAAAGCAAGATATAGAGGGATGCTGAAGGACAAAATGTGATTAACCTGCACAAAGACCTAACTCTTCCCCAGTGGTTTCAAACTTACATAATGTGCTCAATTGCTCTTTTCACATCATGTTGTAGGCCCATACTTAAATTATTTTGGGGGCTTCCCTGGTGGCGCAGTGGTTGAGAGTCCGCCTGCCGATGCAGGGGACACGGGTTCGTGCACCGGTCTGGGAAGATCCCACATGCCGCGGGGCGGCTGGGCCCGTGAGCCATGGCCGCTGAGCCTGCGCGTCCAGAGCCTGTGCTCCGCAACAGGAAAGGCGACAACAGTGAGAGGCCCTCATACCGCAAAAAAAAAAAAATATTTTTGAATCCCTCATATTTTGAATAATCTATGTCAAAGTGTCCTTGTGATTTTTGGTTGAATCAAATTGAGGGGTCTGATAGATTAGACTGTCATTTGGTCTTCATTGACATATAACAACATTCATGGCTGGTTTGTTCTTTCTCCCTTTGTCGAAATGCCCACCTGAGAAATCACATACCGTGGGAATATTGCTTTGTGTGTACAGAAAGCTAGATAGACCTTGTAGAACAGCCTTCATGGCTGGTGCTCCCAGCTCTGATATCCTGATACACTCACCTCCACTATATAGGTGGGTTAGCCAGAGAAAGTCGATTAAACATATCAAATGATTACAACCTCTTTTCACCTCTGGCTCACCATCATTTTTCTAATCTCCATGGAAACTTAATATCCATGTCACTGAATTATTTGAAATAAGACAATTCTATGTAAAGGAAATATTGCTTACTTTCCATATACTACATCTCTAGTCATGGTTCCTGTGGATTTCTGATCATTTGTGTTGAACTTGGAAAGCACCTTACTAACTAATACTGGTAAATTATTTCTTAGAAAGGATTATTTTGGGTACACATACTTTTTTTGTTAATTCTCTTGAACATTTATTTTAGATACTTTCGAATGATTTTATTTACAGACTATAGTTAAATGAGATCATGTATATAAAGGCATTAGTGTAAACATATGATTTATAGAAAACTCTCAATAAAAAGGTAACCATTATTATGTTTGGAGTTGCTAACAGTAGCTTACATTTGTAAAACTGTTGCATTTTTTTGGTCCTTTAATACATATTATCTCATTTACTTCTATGAAGTAGGTATCAGTAGGACTCCTTCATTTTGAGAAGATTAAGACTGAGTGGCTACCTGAGTTTCTCAAACAAGATCACACAAGAGAAAAGCAACAAATCCCACATTTAAATTCAGTTTTTCTGATTTCCAAATCTGGTGATATTTTACTATACAATTTCCCTCTGTGGCAATCAGTTTGTCTCTCTGCACACTTACTATGTCATATTATCACATTTTCATTTCCCACACCTGTGAGTTCATGATGCTTCAAATATGAAACCAATCTCTTTCCTCAGCCTAGGGAACTTTGAGGAGCCCCATGTGGGGACTTGATGTGTTGTTGTGACAAACCAGGTTATTTTCTTATATGGACCCATTGCTCTAGGTACAAGACTCCTGAATTCTCTTGGCAAACACCACCTTCCTGGGTCCATGACTTAATTAACTACCAAGGATTCCATTTTTTCTGAGCTTTGAGTCTTGCCTGTTACTGCCCTCTGTTATGGGCTGAACTGTGTCCTTCCAAAATGCACATGTTGAAGCCCTAACCCCTAGTATATCAGAGAGTTACTGTATGTAGATATTGGTCTTTAAAGAGGTAATTACATTAAAATCAGGCCATTAGGGTAAGCCCTAATCCAATATGACTGGTGTCCTTATAAGAAGAGGAAATTCGGACGCAAAAAGGGACACTAGGATGTAAGTGCCCAGAGGAAAGATCCTGTGAGGACACAGCAAGAAGATGGCCATCTGCAAGCCAAGGAGAGAGGCCTCAAAGAAACCAACCCTGCCAACACTATGATCTTGGACTTCTAGCCTCCAAAACTGTGGGAAAACAAATTTCTGTTGGTTAAGCCACCCTGTTTGTGGTATTTTGTTATGGCAACCATAGCAAACTAAGATGCCATCCTCCTGAGGAGGAGTCCTAATTTGAGCTCACACATATTTTCTGGATCATCCTTCCTACTGACTTCCCACCTGTCTGCTTAGAGAGATCCCAGAGGCTCCCTAACTCCACACTCCCAGCTGTGACTCCTTCCCCATTGGCTTTATTGTGACTTACTTTTCTGATGTGAAAAACCTACCTGTCACCTCTGACAGCAGCTGTGGTTTTTCACTATACTGTTGTCTGTAGATGCAATAGTAGGCTTTGCCTGCCCTTGGATAAGAGATGTAAACAGTCCCCACACACCACTATCAGAAGTGCCAGCGTCTCTGAATTCCTCCTGAATAAACTCTGATATTTTTCACCTCTAGCCTGCTTCAGGATATCATCTCCTTGGACTTGATTTCTGCCCACTCCCACCTTCCCTTTGCCTGTCCAATTCCTACCAATCCTTCAGTTCTCCATTTAGAAATAACTTCTATGAGAAGCTTTCCTTGACCCCATGCAAGTGAGTCAGCCCCTTTGCACATGTTCTCCCATGCCATCCAACATTCACATCTTAATATATTATAGTTTGGCGGTTCTCAAACGAGTGAGCCTCAGAGTCAAGAATGGGCTTCTTAAAGCAAAGACTGCTGGGCCCCAACCCAGAGTTTCTGGTTCAACAAATTTGGGATGGGCTCAATAATTTGCATTTTTAACAAGTTCCCTGGTGATACAGATGCTGCTGGGCCTGAGACCACCCTTTGAGAATGACTGCTACAGAGAAATAGCCTGTATTTATGGTTCCTTCCACTAACCTCCCCCATTTTACCTACAATAAATTATACATTCTGTAAGAGTAAGGATTTTGTCTTTCAAATAGCTGTGAGCCCAGGATTTTGTACAGTGCTAAGGGCATGATAGATATGCAACAAATAACTGTTTAATATATGAAAGAATGGAAATGGGAATTCTTTACACGGATAGAATTCTTTTTAGAGTAACAGGATGCTCAAAAAATTTTGTTGTACCAAGGATCATTTAAAATACACAAATAAGAGAATCAGTACTCATTTAGAAAGGGCTAAGGGTCTAAAAGCATAATGTTATTTATACTGGTCTGGTATGTACACAAAACTGTTTTATAAGAACTCTGACTAGGGTTATTTTGCCTCAGGGAAATGTAAAATGTATAGCTCAAAAAAAGAAATGTAAAATACGATGTGAAAATGAGTCATTAGGAAAACTAGTCATTATCTAAGGAACACAGAAGGGAACCGGAAAGCAAATACAAACCAGAGGAGCTTCGAAGACCCAGGATTCCTCCACTCGTAAAACTTCAAGTGGCAAATCGGAGTCTAGAAGACAGAAGAAATAAAGCCAAAAGTTTGACTCTGAAAACATCGTATGCAGAAGCAAAAAGCTACATTCCCTCCAGGCCCAGTCGCTTTTACAAGAGTGATTTTCTTGAAGTTTTAATGTGCCCTGCAGCCCAATCCCCCAACCCCTGGCCTCCCTCTCGGCCTCCTTTCATGGTCCCATCAACCCATTAAGGCCAAGAGCATTGTACAGGGTCCAGCGGGCTGCACATCACTGACTCAGCTGAGCTACGTAAATATTAGTGCTCTGGGACCAGTGAGAAAGAAAGAGTAGTAGCGATTCACCAGCTCCTCAGCCCTTTTTCCAATATTTTTCTTTGAATAAAATGTCAAGACAAGCAGGTAGAGAGCCTCGCTTTGCTGACTAGCTAGCTCACTAGCAATTTATGTTTCTGTGGACTCAAAAGTGCAAAGCAACGTCACTTCTTGAACATCTGAGGGGGTGAAAAGTGTCACCTCATGCATTCGCTGACCCAGTTGAGTTTCTCTTTAGCCATCCAGGAAAAGGTGGGCCCTCAGGTTCATGCCGCTAGCAAAAAGTCCCTTCTAAGCTAGTTCTCAATGTCCAGAAATTTAATCCAGGCTTCACGCTGGTATCAGAGTGTTGTCAGTATACCAGTTACATCTTATATCACCATTTCCTCTTCAGAATCCTGTAGTGGTACCCTTTGCCTATAGCTAGGGTAATCATAGGTCTCAGTTCAGCAAAGACATTCCTGGTTTGTGCTCTCATAAGGGGAATTATTAATAGCACCCCTCTACATCTCTCAAAAGGGTCCCAATTTAGACTATAAGTTACCTGGTCATCCTAACTATAGCATCACATATGAGACATTTTAGGATGTGGAGCCACCTTAAAGTCTGGTTTCATTTAATGCCATTTCTACCCCCGGTCACCAGCTATTCCTAATTAATTATTTTCTCTGAATATTTTTCATCTATGACTTTCCACAAGCAGTTCCTTTTGCCTGGATGTCCTTTCTGTCTCCACTCAACTGAATCATCCCCTTGTGAAATACCTACTTTTCCTCCAGGTCTTAGTTTAAAGGCTTCACAATATCTTCTCTTGCTTAAGTATTCCTGTTCAATGCCCATTTTGTATAGCAAACACATTTACTCTCCATTAAAGCACTGGGTACCTTATTTTGTAAATGTCTCCACAATAATCTATATCCTAGCCATACGTAATTCTCAAAGATAGCAGTTATGCCTTTTCATCTTTACATGATATTGCAATGTTGAATGAATGAATGAATATACAGAGTGTACCTAAAGTAACCAAAGGGAAGTCAGAAATAGTTTGGAAGGAATATTTACTTCTGAGTGTTCTCCAAGTCCCCTCATTTTAGTCCAAGTGCCTAAACCAATCTGGAGCAACAAATGCACCCCAGGGCTCTGTTTAGAAGGATCTTCATATGTCCATCTCTTGCAGGAAATGAGATACCTTTCTTAATCAGGGGAAGCTCTGTGATCACTTCCTTGCATGGTCTCTGTGATTCACCATCTTTCTTACTGCCCAAGTTAGCTAACTTAACCTTATCAGGAACTATGCCAGTAGTCTGGTGGACCTGGCCTTTTCTTCCTCTTAGAAAAAAAGCCAAAAGAAAAATCCCTTCTAAGTGTTAGGGATGACTCTCTGAGCAGGCTTCCTCTCGTGTTCTACAAGTTGGATGGACTGCATTAGCCTTGGGGTATGCCTATACTGTGTAGTGCGAGTATAGTTCACGAAATTCAAATTGCAAAAATACTACATTACTCCTGATACTCCTGAGAAATGATATTAAATGAAGAAAGATAAACTGGCAAGAGGGGAGCTCTAAAATGGATTGGATTAGAGGTTTTTTATTTCTCTTCCAGCTTCCTTAGTTCTAAGTGTGTTCAACAAATTCTAGCATAGGGTGAAAGGTTGGAGATCAACACGAATATCTTGCATTTCTCAGCCTTTAGCATGTGGAGTGCCCACACCTTATATATTTTCTGCCAGGAAATGCTTCAGTGTCCAGTTTCCCATGTTGTCTCATTGCCTTTTGATACCAGTGGCTACAGTTAAAGCAAAATCTGCACAAA
The DNA here is from genome assembly GCF_003676395.1 of Aethalodelphis obliquidens. Lineage (NCBI taxonomy): Eukaryota > Metazoa > Chordata > Mammalia > Artiodactyla > Delphinidae > Aethalodelphis > Aethalodelphis obliquidens. The sequence goes on from NW_020837952.1 coordinate 36,153,442, forward strand.
ATCTGGGATGATTTTAATGAAGAAGATTTAGTCCCAAAGGTTAATGGGGTTGCCCATTGTGTAAAGAGTAATGCCTTTCAATGGTGACAAAGTAATACTCATTAGCTTTCAAGACACCTCATCCATCATCAGTTTGAATTGTGTTTTGCTCCTGATGTAAAGTTTAATATAGAGTCCATCACAAAGTATCATGACTCCTTTTCCCAAGCTGACCCCAGGGGCATATGTCAGCCAACATCTGGGCACTACAACTGTGAGGTTTTCAAGAAGCCTGTGCATATGCCTCTTTTCAGGAGTAATTTGCTGAATAGCTCATGTGCTCATTTGAAGCATGCACTCTGGCACCACAGGCACCAGTCCTAGTGTGATGGGTCCTATAAAATATTCAATCATGCATTCTATTATTTTAATCAAAGGAAGCATAGCATTGACATTTCAGTAAGTAAACGAAGGAACAAAGCAAGAACTTGTCATGGACGTTAGTACTCACACCCAAATGGAAAACAGATAGATTAACAAAGGGTCTTTTCAAAACAAATCTAAGTCATTATGTGTCAAGAAAAGCTACAGTTGTCCTTCTACTTTTAGTGACTCCACGGATGGACAGTGGTGTTCCAGTCAAAACAAAACCCCCAAAACGAAAAAATAAATAAATAAATAAAAGTAAAAAGAAAAAAAAATGGTTAAGTGACTTTCACAGCATTTTCCCAACAGTCTGTTTGACATGGGCTTTTAAAAGCATTCTTTTGTTAGTTCTGTCAGTAGTAACCAACAAATCTCCTCCCTTAGAAATTACAAAGGCTTTCAAAATGCAAGAAAGAGGAAAGAAACACCATTGGAAGGGTCAGCAGTTAATAAGACCCTTAGGCATACAGCTATGATGAACCCTATTAATGGTGCCACTTCACGTTGCTACTTTCTGCTCATTTATTCTGGACAAATTCTAAAGCCTCAGGGGGACCTCACCGAGGAGCTCTAAAATGTTTGAGGTTCATAAAATTCATAGTTATGGGTGACTATCTAATTATATGATGAATCTTCACATGATTAATGATCTTGGATGTCAATGAAAAAGAATGTTTAACTACTATTTACAGATTCTTTCAAATTGTTAAAATAATTTGCTTTACTTATACATTATTTCAAAATTGTTTACATGTTTTTGCTCCCACCTAAGTTTTTCCTCACCTTCTTTACCTATATTCTTCCAATATTTTTCCTTAGTGTAAAAGCCATAATGATAAGCTCTGTTTTATTAAAAACACAAGGAATATTGGGATTTTGTTCCATTACTCTGAGGTCTATTTTTATACTCTCCAATAACTACTTTTGAAACATAATATACAATATAATGTAAATACAATTATTTTCTCATTTGGGAAATATATTTTAGAGTAAATACTAGCAATATACAATATATCTTTTGATAAAATCCAGAAGATTAAGTCAGGACAAATTCCTATTACGTGTCCTATTTTTATTTTAAACTTCATATTTCGTTTGTTTCCATGATTAGTGATTCTTTTTTCTTCTTTTCAGAGTTGTAAAAATTTTAATGACATCTACTTGCTCTTAAATCACTTGTCACAATAAAATCATTTTCCCCACAGCATTCACCTCATTCTAGTTAAAAGGTTGATTTAGACAGTTTGTTTTAAAATTGTTGTTTCAATTTGTAGGCTTTGTTGCATGGTAAATTTCTAAAATTTACAAATGTCAGTCATCCTTGCATGGAGTTGCACTTCAACTTAAATCTTTTCCCCTGAACTTCCCCTGATCCCAACTTGGGATACCCTCATGTCACTAAAGATCCTGATTTCCTACAACACCCTCGGAATTTTGTAGAAAGTTACCTCACAACTAATCTACTAAATTACACATGATTCTAATTTTCTTCTCATGTTTTACGGTTTTCATTTTAATATTGCACAAATTATCTGCCCAACCATTCACAAGATTTTTTTAAAGGCTGAGCGACAAGTGACAGGCAACTACTAAGCCTATTAAGGTGAAACTGTTAAGCCTGGAAGAATATTTATACAGACTGACTTCCTGCACAATGGGCTCAACAAAGCTAATGTAATTCACACAGATTTTCTATGAGAACACAAATTAATCAGAATGAAAGGATGACAACCCAGGAGCACAATGAATGTGTTCTGTGGCACGCGCACGCGTGCGCGCGCACACACACACACACACACACACACACTTGTGTTCCACAAACTTGTATTCAATGACACACACACAACTGATAATGAATAATTTTAGAAGCAGCTACTATGTTTTCAATTGAATCTAAACAGAGAGGAAAAAAGGCTTTTCTATTTGTTCCTACCTGCAAATTTGGAAGATGGGGGAGGAGTGTTTGGGGGCACGAGGTAGTGTTGGCCTTTGGTAAGGCTACACAGAAGGGAGAATTAAAACAAGACTTGAAGGCACTGAATTCACGAGGTGAGAAGAAAGCAGGAGATTCCAGAAGTACCCATGAGGAGCTTGGCTTACTTCACAGTTTTGCCAAAACACAGGAAACTCCGTTACTCTAAGAAAATATCTACTTCATTGTAAGGAGAACTAGAATTTGACCTGTTATAATTGTGTCTGGCTTATTGGCTCTATACATTTGTAGATATGAGTGGTAAAATCCAGATATTTAAACATTTCACAATTAATGTTAGAACAATTATCTATCAATTAGTAATCGTGCACTTTTTACAACGACTATCACAGGTAACAGAATCATGTGTAGGTACAGAAAAATGAAATTAGCAATGTTAAATTTTGGTGTCTCCAGTCAGTCCATATCTCCTCTATCCTTTAGGTATCTAGCAAGACCCTATCCCTTTTCTGCTCACCACCCCCATGGAGAAGAAGTTAAGTGCAAATTTGCATGTTTCTCCTCCCACAAGTGCCTCAAGTCCCACAGAAAACAAAATGCATACCTCCCAAGTTTAAGACTAAATGCTAGGTAGAGAGGTTAAGATACAAAAGGAGTAGCAAATTCTTTTTATTTTATTTTATTTATTTTTGCCTTCAAGGAGTTTAAATACATATACATAGAGAAAACTAGAAATCAACATGATTCTAAAATTATTATTATTATTGTTATTATTATGTATTTTTTTTTTAAGCAGACAAGTATAAAACTAAGGAATTTCTCAGATGGCCAAGTCTGGAGCCAAAACACCTGGCACAGGAAAGTGAGAAAATAAAATGTAAGTCTTGAATAGAAAATGGCAATGGGTTAATTTCTGCTAGGGTTCAACATGTTATGCCATGGCAAACAAATAAGAATCTTGCTGGGTCTCAATTGATCAGATTCCTTTAATTTACTAAGACTGCATAGTAAACTAAATTGTTAGCTGCTGGTTGGCTACAAAAACCCAGCTGAACTCCTGGGAGCTACTCTACAGCCGCCTTCTTAAAACCTGTCCCAATGTGCACCAAACTGATGTCGAAAAAAGAAGATAACTCTTCCCAAAGTGCCTTATTTCAGCTATTCAAATTCATCTTCAGAAACCCAGGGGACGTTTCCCCTCAACACTGTATTCTGTACCGCTTAAAGTGAGCAAAGTTTCCTCCCAAAATTTCTTTGTGCTCCATTCACTCTGGTAGAATTCTTCATGAATTTCTTGGCCTATACCTGCCATATATTTGGCCATCCTTGCTCATAGAAGACCACTGTAAACCACTTCTGCAATCCCAGGCTTGGATCTTGAATCTTTTCTCTTTCTCGAAGTCTTCCAGTTTAACCGATATACTCACGTTACAGATTCCCTGTTATTATATGTCTAAATTGCATTCTGATCTCTTGCAACCAGAAGTAAAAAGGGATTTTTCTTAAAACAAGCAAGCAAGCAAGCGACAGCAAATGAGGTCACATTCCAAGCCCAAGTAATAAATATTGGGAAGTCTAAAACCTAAACATATTTTAAAGAATTAGAATTAGACACAGATTTGCTCTTTTCCCCCCCTCGAGAAGAGGTTTCCCTTCCTGCTAATAAAATTGCTTTATGTTATGAAATTTTGGTTCAGTTCGGCTCTGCCTCCTTCTTGCCCAGCTAAATAGATGGCTGATGGAAAACAAAGGTTTAGGGCCTGATTTTTCCCATTTGGCAACTTTCATTTCCTGATAATATTAGATAATTAACAAATTGTGTGTTCTAATGCTTTGTCACTTCAAGTGCATTTGGGGAAAATACTTCTTGTGCCTACTGAGTAATGGCTCAAATGAAAGAACACGATCAAAAGAATGCTTTATCACCATGCATAGAACACACTGAATATTTATGATTTTAATTGTTACACACCATGTGCATAGTCGTTTGGACAATTATATACACCTTTAAAGGTCAAGGGAAGAGGATGATTTGATGACTATGACTTTATAATTCATGATGAGCAAGTCCTTTAAAATTTCTATTAACTCAAAATGAAAATTTATCAAAATTCTTTGAAAAACAACCCCACCTCAGTATTCTCTATATGGTAACTGGTATTTTTGTGTATTTGTGAAATAACTAGATGCTTTTGGATTAAAAAAAAAAGGAATATTGACTACTTCTTAGACTTCCTGCCTCTTTACTAAAAGGATAATTTGGAACTGAGAAATGCAGTTCTATTCCTAAATTTATTGTTTACAAAAACACATGCTAATGTAACAGCGTATGAGTATTTAAAGGAAAAATGCCAAACACGCCGTGACAGGCAAAATGTATTTAGCTGTTTGCTTCAACTATGCTACTCTCATTCTGCAGCCTACCCTCTCCAAGACCAAGTATTTTTGAGAGTGAGGCTAAAAATAGCCAGCCAAGCCTAACAACTAGCTTCTGATTGGCTCGGTGCAAAGACCATTCAGCCAATGAGAGCTTCTGGGAACAAAAGCAATTCTTTTGTGTGTGAGATGCTCAACCCACGTCAAAACAGCTTCAGGCTGTAGAAATGATTTTGGTTGAGATTTAACAAGGTAATAATGCATTTCAGCCCTCTGAAAGGTTTGAAGCAGAACAAAGGGGGTAGTGAAATCTACAAAACAAATGGAGCGCTCAGGCTTTCAGGGGATGAATCATCCGGGCTCTTGAGCTACATAACATTTGCAAACCCAGAAAAGTAAGAGCGCTAGGATTCTTTTTTTCTTTCTCCCTGATACTTTAAATTATTTTCCAAGCGTTTTCTCTGACCAAGGAAAAAGCAAATCAAAGGCGTAGTGTCCCGACTATGCACAAATGTGTTATTACGCTGATTTGCTGCTGAACAGAAAGCAACTCACCCACGATTCCCTTAAATCGCACAAAGAGAAGACAAAAATTTATGTGCCGTGGAGGGTAGGTAGTAAAGCTCCCGAAACTTTGGACTTGGGTTTCTGGGCATCAAAAATATCTCTTGTTCTCAAAATAAAGGCAGTTCTGGATTAACGATGTGATAGCTCGCCCGATAAACACAGTACAGCAGGACCTGATATGAGGCAGAAGCATTGAGCTTTGGGAGGTTTTGGTCATCGTCAAGGCATTTCGCCTCTAGGGGTCGCTGTTGCACAGCTGACGAACCTCTTCAGTCTGCTTCCCCCTTTAATCTTACATGAAAGGAGAAAATGGGCTTGGTAGGTGCCTTCCAGGTAGGACAAAAGGAAGTGGGGGAGTCAGCGTTTGAAACCCTTAAGCATGGTCTGCGGTGATCACCATGGGACAAAGCATCCCATAACAATACAGATTACTTCGCATGGAACTGAAATGTTGTACAGGACAAAATGTTGCTATAGTAACCATTAGAAATGTTACATAACACATAGGCGCTCATAAGCCATTTCATGGTTTTAAACTGGCTTTATTGAGCAGGTGATAACTGAAAGACAGTGTGACGCTTTGTAGGCTCCAAGCTGTAGGAAATACACAAGGACGCACACTTTAATCTCTTGTGTAGAAAACCTGTACAGGTTACTGCTGACAAGGAAATACAGATTGCAAATACATTATTTACATGTTCTCTTCCCAGAAAACTACAGGTTCAATGCATTTTGTCTTCAATATAGCTTTTCTGATAAATGACTATCAAATGAAGCCTTAATTAACTTTTATTCTTGGTGTGACATAAAAGACCTAAGTAAATCAAACATCTCAGTAAAATGGAATTCTAATTTTATTATGTGACTAGGTGTAAGCAAAGAGCAATATTTCTTTAAAAGTTACCTGTTTAAGGAAATGCATAGTCAAAAAATATCGCATTTGCTAATTATTGGTCCCAACTGCATTTATGAGCCCTAATAGACCTTTTGCCATAAAACATGGATGGGAGAAAGGGTGTTTGCTGAGAGGAGTATCCTATTCTCCTAACAAGTCATACAAAAACTAGAGAGGTGATATACCTTTCTCTTGCATTCACTTTAAAATAGTTTCCTGTGGGGAAAAATCAACCTAGGAATTATATTCCTAAACAACTAAATCCTCAGAGGATTGTATATGTGTAGTTTTTAACATTCCGTGTCTAGAAAGAATGTGGGTACTGTTCTCTTTAAGTACTTTTGTGAGTTTTATAGTTTTGGTTTTATCATGTTGGCCCAGAGCCAGTTAAAGGAATTCTCACCAACTGTGTAGTTACACTACCCATGAGGGAGTAACCAGCGCTTAGTTTAGGATGGGTGGTTTCAGTGGAAGAGGCTGCGAGAGCTATCCGTTCCTTATCTCCTGGTGCCTTCAGCTGCTGAGTTGCTCAAGGCCCAGCCCTGACAGCTGTCCCTTCATCAGGGTGCTCTGTAAGAGGAGAATAGAGAAGAAGGAACTCAAAAATCTTCTCCTATCTGCCAGTGCAACTCTGAAGCTGGAGTCAAAAGCACAGAGTAACCTCCTTTCCTCCTCTTCTTAGAGGCCAAAAGTATTCCTCACAGGAAATAAAGGTGCTTTCTTTTCTCAACTGGTCATCAGTATGAAGCCTCATATGAACGTCTGCATAAAATGTATGTTTTAAAAATATTATTTTCCCCATTTCCCCCTTGTTTCCTGTTTTGCACCCATGCTTTCCATTCTAAGGGGTAATAGATTCTGTGGCTCAGGTTCATCCCTTCAGAGACAAATGTGGTAAAGCAAAAAGCAGAAGACTGAAAGCCTTCCTGGCTTTGGTTTCCAGGCCTACACCAATAATTAAGGAGAGAGTCTTATTGACAGTGGGCCCCAGAGCAGTGGAACCAGAGCCCTGGTCCCCAGACAAATGCTGGAGAGGCAGGATGACTCCAGAGTTGAACACTAGACCTTGGAAGCCCAAAAGAGTGAGGTGGATACAGGGAAGGATGACTACACCCAGGCTCCCACCTCTCCAAAAAGTCCCACCTGAGAATGTCAGACAAGCATGTGAGAGCTACCAGACCTCAAGGGGATCTCTTGGATAGTGAAAAAATCAGAAGTGACCATGTTAGCTGGGACATGATGGTCCCTGTGTTCCTTGTGTTCAGGAAGATTTAAGTCTCCCAGTCTCTGATACTATTTTGGGAAGGCTACAGGAATTCTTGTCACTATGGTGGAATTGGGTCTTGGAGTTAAAAGTAGGTTAAGAAAAATAATACAAAAGCCATTTCTTGCATACCTGAGATTTAAATCATACAAAAACCATACTTTATACTTTCTAACAACTATGTTATTCATTACTTCCTCTAATCTTCAGTATGATCCTATAAAGGAGTTAGGTGTTTATCATTTAGCATCAATAAAGCAAGCCATTTTCATTTAAACGTTATTCTACAAAACACTCACTAGAATTTGTCATTATTATAATCTCCATCTAATAAACATTTGAGGGATTTGGCAAAGACCATTCAGGCTTTGTCTTCTGTGCCAAAACAAAATTGATAATTGGGGTACTCTCCTGGGTAATTTTTATTTTCAAGTTCTCTTTTTTTTTTCAAAATTACCTGTATCACTCATGTTTTATTGTTCATTTTGGAAACAGAACCACAGTCTCTGGAAAGAGCACTGACTTGGACGTTAGATTTTGAGATTAACTGCTACATAAGTACTTAGGATTTAGTCAGTTATAGGTGCCAGGGAGAAACTGGTCATAGCTGGGAAGCTCGGAGTTGAAGGCGAAAGGATACAAAAGACAAGAAACCATAGCTATGCACTGCATGGAGAGTTTTGGTCAAAGACCAAAAGCCTAGTAATTCTACAATTAGTAGAGTTACTTCTCTACAATTAGTAGAATTGCTGCTACAAAACTGTAGAAGTAACTCTACAAAGAAGTCCACAATGATGACATTATGGATAGACAAAGAATCTAGATCCTGAGAAACACAGCTAGAACTAGAAGCAGTAGGCAACAAATCTGAAGTCCAGAGAATCACAGGTAGGGCTACAGGGTTAGCAGGACATCTTGGTTAACAGTGGATCAGAGCATCCTTTTCTGTGAAGCCCAGAAGCAGCCCGAGAAGCCATCTCAATAGTGCCTTAAGAAACCATAGATAATCCATTGGAAATTACAATTTTAGGTCTCTATAAAGCAAATACATCAATATATCATATTGGAGAATGAGAATAATGGTTCTACAGGGTAGGGTAACTATACATCCCAGATTTCCCAGAATGGTCCTGGTTTACATCCCCTGTTGCTGCGTAATTATTAATATTTGTTGCTGCATAATTATGAATATCACCCCATTCATTCTCAAAAGTGTTCCAGTATGAACTACAAATTATATGGTTCCTCTACTGGGCAAATATCGAAGCATCTAAGCCCTATTTCTGACTGGTCATGTCATCTTCAGGTTGTGTAAAATCTGTTAGTCAAGTCAGTGAAGAAAGCAGACTCCCTGAGTATTTGATACTACGGAGATAGCATTTGTCTTATGAAAATCTATCATGTCTGTATGGACTCTGAGCCTCAGATTCCCTTCTAAGGGAAATTAATACCTATATCCAAACTTACACAAAAGTAAGTAGTGACATAAGATGTACTCAATGTGTTATGTATCCTTTAAATCAGAGGCTCTGAGAGTTGGTAAAGCATATTTTATCTAAAACTGCTGGATAAATTCCAGGTGCTGTTACTGTTTGTTTTACTTATGTATTCATTCTCTGAACAGTTACAGAATGCCTAGGTAAAGAAGCAAATGTGAGGCACATGTACTGCCACTTCCAGTTTCCAGCTCCCGTGGCAGACATCACCAATTGATTATGGAATTCTTTCCTCTTAGAACAGGCTCAACATCAGAATCCTCCTTCATAAATGCTCCTGGCACCCACACCAGTAAAATAGAACTGATACTAGAGCTGAAACTAACCTTCTGTCTATCCCTGGCCTCCTGTATGTTGGACACTGTATTAGGAAGCATAAGAATTTGTCATTGATTTGAGGTTCCTCATCTATCGGTGGAAGGAAACAAATAGACCATTCGTTGCAGTGACAGAAGGACTCAGCGATGCTTGTACAACAGATACCAATCACATCACTGTCTACTGATAATGGACCTATATACAAAATCTAGAAGTATTATAGATGAAAACCTGGGACAGTCCAAGGAAAGCTTTGCAGTTAGAAGTTACATAAATTGAAACTTGAAGGTTACTTAGAAATAATCAGACTAAGAAGAGGGAAGGGAGTTCAAAGCAGAAGGAGCAGCATGTGCAAAGTCATTGTAAACAGGATGAGTGGGAATAGAATGAGGTGGGACATGGAGGTGGTGACAGAGAGGTTGGCATGCTGATACAGAAGTGTTTGGTTTTAAGGAGTTAGTGCAAAATAGAAGTTAGAGCTATGTCCACATTGAAAACAACTCATGAGGAATTTAAAAAACTCACCAATTAATTGATAGTTCTGAAACTATTTTGATAGAATCTATTTTTTTAAATATCTTTATTGGAGTATAATTGCTTTACAATGGTGTGTTAGTTTCCGCTTTATAACAAAGTGAATCAGTTATACATGTACGTATGTCCCCATATCTCCTCTGTCTTGCGTCTCCCTCCCTCCCACCCTCCTTATCCCACCCCTCTAGGTGGTCAAAAAGCACCGAGCTGATCTCCCTGTGCTATGCGGCTGCTTCCCACTATCTATCTATTTTACGTTTGGTAGTGTATATATGTCCATGCCTCTCTCTCACTTTGTCACAGCTTACCCTTCCCCCTCCCCATATCCTCAAGTCCATTCTCTAGTAGGTGTCTTTATTCCCATCTTACCCCTAGGTTCTTCATGACCTTTTTTTTTTTCCCTTAGATCCCATATATATGTGTTAGCATGCGGTATTTGTTTTTCTCTTTCTGACTTACTTCACTCTGTATGACAGATTCTAGGTCCATCCACCGCACTACAAATAACTCAATTTCGTTTCTTTTTATGGCTGAATAATATTCCATTGTATATATGTGCCACATCTTCTTTATCCATAGAATCTTTTTAAAATTAATTAGACAATAAAGAATTTATTAAATCAACTGCTCCCTCCCACCATCACCACCACTTTGGCTTAATGTAGCCACAGATACAGATTCCATCATTTCTCGTTTGGTCTTTTGCTTCTTTCTCCTCAAACTCCCATCTTAAATAAAGAACAGACAGCACTGTCTTCCCTAATACATTAGTCAGAGTCATAATGTTTGTTTGTTGTTTATGGTTTTCAACCTAAGTTCAGGCCAACTTTAGCTATGATATCTGCATTTAAATATAAAACATGTATTTGCTGAAGACAAAGTAAAAAATCATGGTGGTATTTTATTTTAGTATGTGGAAGGTTCAGTTAATGGACCTTCAAATATTGTTAGAGATGTAACTTGTAAATTTTCTTACCCATGAGCCCACAGGCCCTCCAGACCAATCTTCAGAGTATTTAATCAAGCTCCATTCTTTGGACTCTCTTTCTAGTTGTGCCTGCCTTACTCAGTAAAATTTATTTAGCTTTGTGCACTGGACCTCCACTAATTTTAAGCCATATTTGTGTATCTATCTTATACAGCTAGCTTTGAGTTCTAAGCTACCCACTGCTCTAGTCGACCATTAGAATTATTCAGAATTATCTTCTAGAGCACCTGGAAAGCCTCTCTTTATTTCCAATATCCCCAGTTCCATCCCAAGCACCCTGGGGTTTCCTCTGTTACTTAAAAATTGTGTCCTCTTCAGAAATTTAAAAAATTTTGTAGATTATAAATGTCCTGAAATAATTGAATGAATCCCTTTAAGGGGACTATTCATTATTCTGCCCAAGTTTCACTGAAGCAAAATAATTTTTGAATCTATCCATACATGTGATATAGTTTGTAAATTTAGAGGTAGTTTTTCTGAAGATAAATATTAAAAGTAAATTATAGTTGGGTTTTTTGGTAGAAGGTTTTTTTCTTTTTTATAGTTCTCTGATGGTTATGACTGATATGAAAACCTCAAAATATTTTGGGTTTGGTTCAGATAAGCATCTGTGACTTTGAATGTTATTCCAAACTCTTGAGTCCATAAATTAAAAATGCATGAGCAAATGGCTTATGCCAGATTTTTACTCTCAGATAAAATCAGCTTCAGCAACAAAGCATGAGAATGACAAGTGCAATATAAATTGTACCTGATCTACAGGCAATCTCATGCTTATGAGCAGGTTCTTTCCCAAGAGTTTATGTGTAAGTTGCTTAGAACCCAGAATCAGTTCCTCACTGAAACACTGCTACATGGTGGTGAGGTACGTAGGCCCACCCATCAGAGCCTGGCATGGAGTGCTAAAGCTTCTGACTACCTTTTGTCTTGATCTCTGAGTTGGAGAAGAGTAATATCAATAATATAGTGAATTACTCAGCTGTACATGTATTAACTTCTTTAGCAACAACTCAGAGATAGGCATTACTTTCATCCAGAGTTTGTGAGGACGAAGAGATCAAGTGACCTGCACACAGCACTCATCTGGTAGAGGCATAATTTGGACCCAGGCATTCTGGCTTCAAGGCTAATGTCCTCAACCACCTCTTCCAGAAAGGGCTGGAAGAGCGGTGGGGTTGGATGGGGAGGGGTGGGCAGAAGAAGCTCTTAGATCAAATGTATAAGTGAGGGGAGAAGATAATGGGAATGTGGAGTTGAGAACAGCTAGCTGTTCTGGAAAGGTACTCATCTTTAACAGGGTGGAATTCTTCCTTCATTCCTTCCTCCTATTCCTAATTCCTTTTTAATCTTCTCCATTATTTTAATTCTCATATCCTCGCTTATTTTTTCCTTCTTTTCCTTCTTACACCACCGCAGATTTACTATTAAAGGTCAATTGGGTAAGAGGAAAAACAGGATTGGAGTTGGACTGGATAAGGGTGACCCACTGTTTTGATGTGCCCACGCCACAGAGGTTTCTGAAGATACCGGATTTTTGGATTTTTCATTCTAAAACTAGGAAAGTCCCTGGCAAACTAGGACTAATTTGGTGACTTACTGTGTGTATGACAGGAAGAAGACTCTATAGAGAGACAAGGAGAAGGAAAATAAAGACTAAAAAGAATTCCTCAGGAGCACTGACCTTCCCTCTATGAGCTGAATTTCAAGTAGCTGGGGTGGACTTTAAGCTTTAAACTCAAAGTACATTGGGAACATTAAGCAAAAGTTTTTGCTTGATAGTTTCTCCCCAGTTCTTAAATAGTATTTAGACATGTTAAATTTGGCCTCAATTTAGGTCAAAAGATTTTGAAAGAGTATAGGGCAGAGTGGGAAGAAGCTTTAATCTGATGAAAGCAACTGGAAAAACAACTCTGTTAAAAGTTTCCTCATCCCTAGAGGAAAGAAATATTCAGATTACTCAATGGCATTTTATGTTGTTTTTCTTATTTAGTGATTGAAGGAATAAGTAACATTGCTATTCACTTAAATTTCATACATAATGAATAGTTTCTGTGATGATTATTAAATTATATCTTATTAAGAAGTAGGTTGAAATACTCTATAAAACTCTATGCTATCTACTATATTTTGGTTTGCTCTAAAGTACAGATTTATTAGCTATCACTTAAATGACTGTCTTTATCTTCTTAAAATTATAATTGGTTGAGTTTATTTTTTTAGTATTTTAAAATATTAAATGAATAAAAATTTGTTTACCATTATTGACTTTAAATGAGTATTTTCTTTCATGAAAATGAATTTTGAAGAGGATTACAATGAAAACCAAATTCCCAAGTCTGCAAAAATAACCTCTGAAATGCTTTATTGATTGTTCAAAGGTCGTTATATATTTTAAATTTGTTTTTAGAGATGGCATGTTTTAAATAGATAAACTTCCTAGAATACTCTTTATGAAATACTTTTCAAGTTAGAAATATCATGGAATACTAATGCAGTCTTTCTAGGTAAACCTATAAAAAGCAGCTAAATAGAAATTTTAAATGCCCATTATTCATGATTTTTATAATGAAAATTCTATACCATTTTGAATATCAAAGGTGAACCTTCTATTATTTTCTTCCTTCTGGCACTAAAAAGAAAAAAAAGAAAAAGATTTTAAAAAATCTATACAACACCCTCAACTCAAACCTTGGTTAATATATCAGTCAATTCTGGCTGAAATAACAAACAACTCTAAAATATCAGTGGCTTATGACATAAATATTTAGTTTTTGTTTATATTACATGAGGACTAGGGCTCAACTGGATCTCGCTCCTCGTGTCTTCTCATTCTAGACCTAGACTAAAGAAGCAGCCGCTCTCCCCTGGGACTTGCTATTTTCATGGCAGGGAGGAGGAACTCAAATGCAAACTGAGTTTGATGCAAACACCTGGTATCACATATTATATCACCTGAACCCATGTAAAGAAAACCTGCACAAGTCCCGTGTCTCGCCTTTATTCTCACATTATTACCAAACTCACAACACTTTTGACACCAGATGGGTGGGGTTTTTTTACCCACCAAGCAATTCCGGGACACCAGTTGGGTGTTCTACAATTTAACTCAGTTCTGACAGTATCTGCCTGTAGATAGTGTCAGATCCTACAGGTTAAGGGCTCAGTGTCATGAGACTGCCCCCACCCCTTCAGATGCCAATTGCAAGTCCAGGTTGTCACCTGTGCTTCTGACTCATAGGCACTAAATCAGAGGCTCACACCACCCCCTTCTCAGATTCGATTAATTTGCTAAAGCTGCTCACAGAACTCAGGAAAACAGTCTACTTTCTGTTTGCCAGTTTATTATATAAAGACCTGGCAAAGCATGCATATGAAAACCCAGATGGAAGGGATGCATAAGGCAAGGTATGGGGGGAGGGAGAGTGAGTTCTCACAGCACCTTCCTGAAACTCTCCAAACCCTGTACAGTACTTTTGGGATTTTTATGGAGGCTTCATCACATAGGCATGATTGATCACTAACTCCAGTTCTAACCCCTCTCCCCTCTGTGGAAAATGAGGAATGGGCTGAAAATTTCAAGCTTCTAATCATGGTTTGGACTTTCTGCTGACCAGCCCCCATTGAGGAGCCCCCAGTAGTCCTCTCATTAGAACAAAGGATACTCCTATCACTCAGGAAATTCCAACGGATTTAGGAGCTCTATATTAGGAACGAGGGTCAAAGGCCAAATATTAAAAAAAAAGACACTCCTGTGTACGTTCTCATTACTTAGGAAATTAAAAGAATTTTAAGAGTTCTGTGCCAGGAACTGGGGGCAGAGACCAATATGTATATTTTTTCTATTATCTCAAAGCCCACCTTTGGCTCTGGCAGTTTTGAGGATGCTGACAGCATCACAACTCAAGCACTAGACATGCTACCCTCAGACTTTCTGCCTCTGGTCTTTCTCTGTCGCCTCGGTAGTCAGTTCAGCCTGTACACAGTCTTTGCACAGCACTGCCTCCAAGCTGGTGCTTCAGCTTCAGCCTTCAGCAGGTCATTCCAGTGCTCTATCTTTCAGGCTGGCAGCATCTAGATGGTGTGGTATGCAATACAACCAGGGACCCCATTTTCATGGCTCACCTCTGTAGCCCTTTCACTGTGAAGTGGACTTTCACTGCAGAGATTTGTGCATAATTCCAACTCAGTAGATCAGATACTCCTTAAGCCTCCTGATAGTAGTGCTAGCCAATGATCTGCAGCCAGGAGAGGCAAATCCACCTAGAATGGGTATCTCTTCCTAGAGTAACAAACCACTGTCTCTTCTAGGAAGGAAGGGTCCCAACCTAGTCAACTTTCAGCAAGTGGCCAGTTGATCTTCTCAAGGAATAATGCTATGTAAGGGCTCATTGTTGGTCTCTATTGCTGATATGTTGGCTATTTAGAGGTGGCAGTAGTCAGAATGGCTTTATTAAACAGGAATTCATACTGTGGAGCCCAGGCTTCGCATCCATGTTGGCCAATGTGGCAACTCTGTTGATGTGCCCATTGTGCCTGTTTTGGAGTGACCAGTGATGGACACTAGCTAATATCAACTAACATAGCCATTTTTTTTTAAACTTGGTTGTTCACTGCCTCTTCTGTATTGAATGCTTTCTAATAGAAATTAATATGGGATAAAATAAAGCTTATACTTTTGCCTGCTGCCATATATCCATCAACATCTTTCTACCTCACCTTTCCACGTCTGTTATCATTTAACCTAATCTTTTGATCCTTTTCTATCTAGATCTCTCACCAGTTGGCCAGGCTACTGGCCCCTTTCCATGAATCCATATATCTTTTTACCTCAAGCTACTTCTCATCCCGCACAAAGTATATGACCAAATGTACCATTTTAAGTTGACCTTAGCTGCATGGTGAGGGAAGAACACTAGTTCAACCAGATGGGATCACTTGGGAGCCTGGATTTCCTGTACATGAAGCTTATTCACACTTTCTAGTTGGCTAGATTCAAGATGTGTCATTTCTATTTTATGATGCACTGCTACTGGGTTCACTTGAATTGGGAAGCTAAGGGTTCACGGTCACTTGTTTGACTTGATAGTCAAATATTGCATCTCTACAAGTACCCCAGAGCACTCCAGGAGATGTTTCTTAAAAGATTTATAATTCTCCATTATAGATAGTATGATCTTGATCCGGAAATCCCATAAGTCAATGTTGTGATTCTCTCACTGGCTCTTGGTATATACATCAAACTGCCCCTTTCTTCATAACTGACACCTCCAATAGTACAGGGTCTTCCAGATAGTACGGTCCAAGCAGCAGGGTTGCTTGCACTGCAGCCTAGACCAGCTACAGAGCCTTTTCCTACTCCAAACTGCACTCAAGCCTGGCAGCCTTTTGTGTTACACCATATACGGGCCAGACACTATTCTTAGGTGTGGAATGGGTTGTCCACAGAGCTCAAAGAGGACTATCAACTTTTGTGCCTCCTTCTTTGTGGCGGGGATACAAAACAAAAATACATCAATTTGTCTTTTACTTTGACAGGGATAACCCAGTACATTATAGACACAGGACACCTAAAATCTGACTACAAGTGGCAAGTCCTGACACTTTGCAGATTTTATCCCATTTTGGAGCCTGTATGTCTTACCAAGGCTTTGAGCTCATTAGCCACTGCTTTCTTAGTCTGTCTTGATCAACTTGAGTATAATGGAACAATGTCATGTTCTGTGAAATTTCCTGATGTTTCTGATATCTTTGGACTATATTATGACAGAGGGCAGGAGAGTTAACATAGTCAAAATTTAGAAAAAAATGTTCATTATATTGCTGAGGGTTCCTTGTGAATGCAGACTGTTTCTAATCTTCTTTTCTGACGGCATATAAACTCTCTGCAGAAGAAGGCTTTTTGGTCGCCCCTCTGACCTTGCTAGTTGTTATGGTCATTGCAGCCTCCTGATTACAGCAGTTAAGCATGGCCATCTGGACCCAGAGACTTCAGGCCTCCCATCATCTCCATCGCTATTAACACACTAACCTATGTAACAGTTTCGCCACTGTCAGCCCTGATCCTCAGAAAAGAGCCATGATGGAGCAAATTAATGATTCTGGTGTCTCACCAGCACATTCCCCATGGCTTTGGTGAATTATGTGCCCTATGGGTTCTTCCATGGAAAAAATTACTCTGACAGGTCTCTTGGCATGACATGATATATCCATTCCAACATACCCCCTTCCCAGAGTCTTTTACCCATTTTACGCCTCCACCGTCTTATGTGGCAATTCAGGAATTTCAATATTATTAAGACTTTCTCCAGATTTCTAAGACCCATTCTTCCGGCAAATTTTTTCCATGCCCTGGGATCCTTACCAGAACATTAAATCCCATGTTTCAAGAAAATGCCCCCACATCAATAAATTCTTACTTTTCTAGTCATAACTTCCAGGCCTGTTGACCACATACTCTGAAAATCCAATCCCACAGATACTTTCCTGACTCCTGATAATACATGCTGGTTAATTCTTGAGGATTCATGGGGTGATTATCTCTTTTCTTGTTTATCAATACCAGTATGTTTTCATTCCACAGCTGGGTTATGTTGGAATTTAACAATACTTTTCAGCCTAGAAGCCAGGAGAGAAGATAGAGGCAACTCCTGAGGGATGTCTCTTTTACATTGTGTGGGATCAGCCTCTAAACTATCTTCCTGCAAGGGAAAATGCCTAGCTCTTCAGAGAGGTGTTTGGGCCAACTCTGCAGGTACTCAGGTTATAGCTTTGTGGGGGAATTCACCCAGATGTGCCCATCCTATGTTTCTATGCCCCAACTTTTACTAAGCAGAGCTCTGACCTTATCATAAGAACACTCCTCAACTGAACATTTAATCATCTTTGCAGTTCAGTGGCCCTAAATACCAGATTCTGAATTTTCTCTGCAACTATGTACACTCTCCTTTTGCAAAAGATAAGAAACTGTTTAAAAGCTACCCAAGAAGCCTTCCTGCTTTCATACTTACATTTAAGCTACTTCTTAACCATGTTCAGTTTCTCATTAACTCTCTTTAGGTCTACAGTATAACTTACTAATAATCAGGTAATTCCACTGTTTTTCTGTTGGTTCTTTGCTCCATATTTTTCAAATACCTGGATATTGTCCTAGCTAGGGAATTCACATTCAACAAGACATTCTCCAAAGTCACCACTGATGAAATGTTTATCAGCTGGACTGCTGTTTTGTGCCAGAAACTATCCATGATCCATACACCACTTGGGAAGGGATCCTCATTTTCTGGTAGGTGGCAAATGATCCAGTGGCCAAACTCTATCTTATTCACTGATATCCTAAACCACTTCCAGTGTCAATCATGTCAACTGGTTCTTTGGGGAAGCAGAAGCCATTGAGTTAAAAGTGCAAAAAAAAAAAAAAAAAACAAACCAAAGTAAAACAAGACAAAACCCCAAAAAATGTATTGGAAAAAAAATATCTGTGAAACATAAAAAGGTAAAGGGGGCAAGAACATCCAAGGAAAGCCTTCCAACTGTGATAAAGTTCTGGCTCCTGTGAAAGAGGGAAGGAAGGCCAGAGGATTGGGTAGGGTAAGCCTCACACAGCAGTGCAGCTCAGAAAATCTCAGCTGACCTCAGGGGAAGCTTCATTGGAAAGACTGCTTTTTGAGGAGTCCTGTTCTGCCTCAGAACTGAGGCTCTTTTGCCACTGCCACGCTCTCTGGCTGAGCACTGTGCAAGAAACATGAGGCCCTGGCTCATGTTCACGTTTGCCATAGTTTGAAGGCACCTGGATCTGGAGGCTGTGATTTAACTGTACTTCTTTTGACAGGTTTTCTTTTGAAAGGAAGTCTGTGCATCATACCTCCATGGCCGCCCTAAACACTTCTGACTAACATAAAGTCCTTTCGACAATTGATTCAAACAGCTAAAACTTTCATCACAACACAAAATAACTCCAAACATTACGATATTAAAGAAAACCACCAACACCTGTTTTACAATAAACTCCTTTACACAGTTTGCTACCTTTTTCACTCTTCTTCTACTCATTATCTCTTAATATCCTCCTCATTTTATCCCCTGTTATGACAAAAATGTGCCTTCCATCTTTATATTTCCTTGAAATAAAACTTGTCATTCATTATGTTTCCTTTTTTCTCATAGCTGTGATACTGTTTTTATGTAAAATCTATGCTTTTTGTTCATCTTTTTAGGGAGCAAAACCTAATGGCCAATATGAAAGAAGGTTTAATACACACACACGCACACACACACACACACACACACACAACACACATATACCTCTACCTTCTGCAAGGCATTGAATTATAGGAAATAAAAGAAACTCATTATTTGTTGTCTTACTTCAAGAAGCTCATAGTTAGTTAATCAAAGGGCAGAATTAGGTTGTCTTTTCTCACCCTTGCTTCCTTCCATCTCTCATATCACAAAAATAACACTGCCCTTTGTGGAAGATAAAGACAGTATCCTCTTTCCAGTTCCTGCTAAGAGAGATTAATTTGCCAGGATGTGAAGATGTTGATCTTCATGAAAGGTAGTCTCTTGCCTAATTAGGAAAAGTTTTCTTATCCATATTACTAGCTGGGTTCCTGCTTCTCTTTAATGATACATAATTTTTTTTCTGGGTGAGATAAATTGCTCATTCAATTGTTACCAGGGTAAGCATTCCAGTCAGAAAATATAGAACATGATAAAGAATTTATCTTTTCTAAAGCCTTAACTCTATAGCCCATCTCAAAGTACAAAACTCAACTGACCACATCATAACATTTTAAAACACATTTAATCAGAAGTTTTTAAACATTTTCAAGAAAGTGATTCCAAGTGTGTGTGTTTTAAAAATTTTTAAATAAACACTCAAAAACTTTTTCTAGGTGGATGATGCTATTTTAGGGGCCCCAACTTGCTTCCTAACAAAATGATGTTCTTATTCAGACATGCAATGGCTCCAAATCATGAAATACATTTATTTTTGTAATTATATGTTTGTTTAGTTATTTATGCCAAACATGAGGCTAAATACTCTGAAATTTATACATCAAAAATATAAACTGGATCTATGTCCCCATACTATGCACTAGATGCCACTCATTCATCCTTTCTAAGAGGAAAACCACACAACTAAACTAAAAACTGCTGATATTTTAGAATAAAAATGAACAATTAATTTTGTACTATGTAGGTGGCTATTATATATGGCTGGTCATGAAAAATGCAAAAACCAAAGGACATGTTCTTCAGATGAAAACACATTCATTCACCTTGTTTCCACTTTGCACCTTTGCTTTATGTATATCACACAGAACAAATTAGTGGTTCAATCACTCTACTTGTTTTTCTCGCCTACCCCAAACCTGGCTCTTCTTCTAAAATAGAACATGACTAATGTGCTTTAGTTGGGAACATGTGTAATTACATTGGTCCTCCTAGTTTGACTGCTGTCTAGAATGCTGCTTAATAAAAGACTATTCACAGTGAACTTGTCTTCCCTTTGAAATATGAAATAAACTTCTTCCATTAAAGTCCTGAAATGATCAATAGTCAGTAGAAGTTTCATCTGAATCTCTTCCTTTTATGGGTGTTAATTCTTTGGCCAATTTTGCACGTAACCAAAGCAAGAGATGACCCAGTGTGATGAATTGGGCGATTGGGATTGACATGTATACACTGATGTGTATAAAATTGATGACTAATAAGGACCTGCTGTATAAAAAAATAAATAAAATTAAATTAAAAAAAAAAAGAGATGACCCAAAATTTAGGTGAAACCATGAGTGAAAATTGCAAGAAAAAGTAATAACATTAACATCTGTTTGGAATGTTAGCTTCTTGAGAACAAAGGAATTTTAAATGTGGTGAGGTGATATAGAACAGAAGTTAAGATGAAGGACCTTTGGGGTCATATTGACAGTGGGGCTTTGTATAGTTTACTTAACTCTCCTGAACTTCAACTTCCCAATCTGTTTAAAGTGTCAATAATACCTTCAGTATGGAGTTGTTTTAAAGATCAAATTAAATTATGTCAGCACTTGACACACTGCTTTGCACACAGTAAGTGCTCAGTAAATTGTTATTAATTATTAATAGTATAACATACAGCTCCAGAATATTACATTTATTAACACAAAAAAATATTTGGCACAAAGGGAACCCTTGCTTTTAATATCCTACCAAAATATATCAAATTCTATAAGATATTAAAAATAGATCACACTACAAATATGCTCAAATATATATATATGTTAGAATCCTAGGGTCTTTTTGGTAACTTAAATAAAATGATAATTAAATAACATTAAGATCAGCCAAATGGAATAAAGGCATTTCTACATTATTGTATGGAGTGAAAGGAAATGAGAAGAAAACTCCCCAAAGTCCTGGAAACATGTGAATATATTTTTATCTATTTTTCTATGTGAAGATGTACATGAGAAGCTTTACAAGTTTGAAATTCATGGCACGCATACTTTGTTTAAAATGTTTTGGAGCAGAGGCCAGTTAAAAGACACATATAGGGTTTGTGGGTGGGCTAGTCTGCTCACCCTAAACAGTCAATTCTTACTTGATAACATGGTTATTTACTTGGTACCAAGGGATCTTGTCTTTGGCCTAGAGAAGAACTTTGGGAGAGAATTAGGCCTTATTATCTAGATACAAAGTGTCTGTCCCTGGAGATCAGGATGATCCCTCAATGTATCTGGGTCACTTGTGGGATCAGTTTCAATTTTTATGACATGGCCTAAAGTTAATACTGGCTTATATGAACTTAATATCCAGCAATCTGACCTGATTTGGAGTAAAAAAAAAAAAAAAAAAGTATAAGTATAGAAGCCTTATCCTTACACCCCCAAATGCTGACGACAGATTGTAAACTCAGAGTTCACAGACTATGTCTGTTCTGTAAAGGACTGTACGTACTCCCCTGTCTGCTGATGCCAAGGACAGAGTAGGTATTAAGACCAACTCAGTTGGCCAGTGGGCCCCTTTGCTTCTATTGATGGGGTTTTCAGAACACTGTAGAAACAAATTCACAGGTTTCTCTCTGGATCTAATCCGTGGCCCTTTCCCTTTAAGCCCTGGGCTGCATGATATTTCCAAGATAAATGGTTCCAATGTATAATTAGACCATTTCTTTTTGAGGTTAACAGCTCAACATAATTTCTTGACTCTCCCTCTAATTTGTTATTCAGGAAGCACTCCTCTCCATCCCATCCCCTCTATCTCTACCATGGGAATGGCCTTTGTAGTTTTACAACTAAGAAACATTATAAACAAACTGCAAAAGCAGCGGAGAAAATTTATATCTTCCCAGAGCAAATACTGAATCAATCTTTATGCTTAGCTAAACCAAATAATTCCTGACTTTGCATGTTGCTACCACCAACATAAGACCATGAATAAAGACAACCAAAGATGGTAGCAGAAAGGGCTCACCTATAATTTCACATATGCCCACAGTTTAATTAATTCTGGTTCCAACTTGGAAGAGCCAATTCAAATTGCTAAATTAAATAATCCTTACTCAGTAACAACTTCCTTACAGGCTTTACTTTCTAAATTTATTATTATTTCGTCACTATCATAATTATTATTTTCCTCTTCTGCTTATTTGTCTACCATGTATCTTCTTTGGAGAAGAGTCTGTTCAAACCTTCTGCTGTTAAAAAAAAATCATATTGTTTGCTTCCTAATCATTGAATTTTGAAAGTTCTTTATATATTATGGATATAAGTACTTTCTCATGTATGTGATTCACAAGTACTTTCTTCCAGTCTATGGCTTGTCTTTTCATTCTCTTAAGAGATTGGACCTCAACACCTTTGGTATCCTCTCCACAGAGGAAAGTCACCTCTGTGACTTTCATAGAGTAAAAGTTGTTTACTTATATTTTTTTAATTATGGTAAAGTCCAATTTATGGTTTGTTTAAATTGATCATGCGTTTTGCATTGTATCTAAGAAATATTTACCTAAAAGAACTTTTATGGTTTTAGATTTTATACTTAGGTCTATGATTCATTTGGTGTTAATTTTTGTGTAAGTGGCAAGGTATGGACAGTGCTTTCTTTTGCGTATGGATATCCATTGTTTCAGCACCATTTGTTGAAAAGATTATCCTTTCTCCACTGAACTGCTTTTGAACTTTGGTTCAAAATCAATTGAGAATATATGTGTGGATCCATTTCTAGACTCCATCCTATTATATTGATCTATGTGTCTACCTTTATGTACATCTCACACTGTCTTGCTGACTACAGATTTATAAGTCTTGAAGTCATGTACTATACATTTTTCTAGCTTTTTACTATTTTATAAGTTTTTTAAACTATTTTTTATTTTTTTCATTTCTCTATGGATTTTAGAATTATTTCATCATGGGTATGTGTCATTAAGTATTCCTTCCTCTTCAATTGTCTGGAAGATTTTATGTTGAATTAGTATTTTTCATTTCTTCCCTAAATATTTGGTAGAAATCGTAAGTGAAACCATCTGGGCTTAGAGTTAACTTTTCATTTTGAGGGTGTTTGACCAAGGAGGGCAAGAATTCATTGACTTGGAGACACTCTCTGAGGACAAAGGGCATAAAACCTTGCCAATGACCCCTGAGGTAGGAAGCATGGAAAATGATGGCCAATCCACAGAGCAAAGTGGATTTCTTGATGCCTTGGCAGAGAGTAGAGGAAGGAATAAAGAGAATGAGGAAAGTGGGCCTGCTGGAATGGATATGTGTGGTCATAAGGCTCATCAGAAGATTATATTTTATGGGTGGCCCCAGAGAACACCATGCGCCATGAATATAAGAAATGTACTGGTGATTATAGCACCATCATGACTTATGAGGTCAATATAGGTCCTTCTCTGCAAACTAGCTCTGAGCATGTAATGTCACTGGGGACAATGGGACTGCAAAGAAATAGAAGCCAGGTGGTAGCTCTTAACCACCAGAAGCTTGGGGACCACGATGATCATTAATACCAGCAAGGTCAGAAGGGCCGTGAAGGGGGTATGACCTCCAGGGAGTTATGGAGACAGTTGAGCATGGTATCCCTAACAGCAGAATACACAGGCAACCAAAAAGATGGCTGATTAATATCTACAACAAGAAATAGTCAAGAATGGAGGAATAGGAAGTTGAGGACAGTCTTCCAGATAAAAAGTCACAATTCCCTGTTTAGTTGCTGAAATCATTTTCAGATCTGGAACCCACTGACTGAAAATATAACTAGGTCTCTCGTATGAAGGACTCTGCAACACTGAAGCAAGTAAATAATGTAATGGTTCTCTCAGTCCTCTCGTAAAGGGACTTATGGCCACCTACACACTGGGAAAGATAATTCAAGAAGTACTGGACACAGGGTCTGAGCTGATGCTGATAGCCAGAGATTCGAAGCATTCTCATGGCCCTTCTGTTAGAGTGGGGGCTTGTGGAAGCCAGGTAATAAGTGAAGTGCTGACTAAATCCCAGCTCACAGTGCACCACTGGGTCTATGGACCAACATAGTCATCATTTCCTCAGATTCTGAGTATACAATTGGAACTGATACAGTGGGTATTGGAGTAACCCCCATACTGGGTTCTTGGCTGGTATGGTAAGAGCTATTATTGTGGGAGAAGGTAATTGGAAACCTCTGAATTTGACTCCACTGGCCCAGATGGCAAATTAGAAACCATATCACATTGTGCAGTAGGAATAAGGTAGCAAAGATTAGTGACATAAATAAAAAACTAGAATGATGATCATTATCATATTTCCTTTTCATTCACAGTCTGGCCCCAGCAGAAACAAGATGGATCCTAGAGATACCACAAGCTCAACCAATTACTAGTACTATCACAGCTGGTGTGTGGAATGTGGAAACATTGCTAGAGCAAATTAATAAGGCCTCAGGTCTATGGCACAGAGCCACTGATTTGGCAAATGCATTCTTTTGTATTCCCATTGGAAAAGAAGATGACGAACAGTTTGTTTTCACATGCAACAGTATTCATTTACAGTTTTGCAGCAGGGTTATATTAATCACACTCCCTCCCATGACATAATATAATGTGAAGAGCTCTGGACCATTGGGACATCCCACAGAACATCACATGGATGCATTGTACTGACAGCATCATGCTGATTGGACAGGAAGAGTGAGATGTGGCTAGCATACTGGAAATCTTGGCAAGACAATGTGGGGTTCAGAGAGTAGGAGATAAACCCTACAAAGAATCTCAGACCTGTCACTTCAGTATAGTTTTAGGGGTTTAGTTGTCATGGCTGTACTGGGATATTACCTCAAATTTGAAAGACAGATTGCTGCATTTTGTGTCTCCTACAACAAAGAAAATAGCACAGTGTCTGATAGGCCTGTTAGGGTTATAGTGCCAACACTATATTTAGAGAGAGAGAGAGAGAGAGAGAGATTCGTGCAGTGACCAATTACTTAGCCATCTGGTTAAGGGTCTGGAAGGAAAGGGGTTAGAAGATTGAAGTCAAGGAAGTCTGGCACAGAAGCAGGTGGCTGGACATTACTGGAGTGGAAATAAAATGTGAAGAGTTTTGTATCATACAGTAATGGCTATGAGAAAACATCCAACATGGAAAAGGCACTGAATTAACCATGTAAACAAAGTGACTCAGCCAGTTGACATTAGATGGCCTTCGTCACTGGCTTCCCTGGAACTGGCACAATGGGCAAATGAATGGAACAGACATGGTGGGAGAGATGAAGATTATATATGGTCCCAAGGGCATGGACTTCAACTTACCAAGGCCATTCTACCTACTGTTACCTTTGTGCAGCCAGCAGAGACCAACACTGAGCACATGATCTGGCACTGTTCCTTGAAGAAACCAATCAGGGACTTAGTTGTAAGTTGACTACATCATACCTTTTCTATGGTTCATCCTGATAGGGATAGATACCTATTACAAGTATTGGTTTACCTTTTGAGTTTCAGTCAGCTCAACTGTCCAGGGTTTATGGAATGCCTGATCCACAAACATTAAATCCCGAACAATAAAAAAATCTAACCAATGGGTCCACTTCACAGCAGAGAAGGTACAGCATCATATATCATAATATCCAAAAGTAACTGGACTCAGAGAGCTGGAACATGCTTCTAAAGACCCAGCTGAAGCACCAGCTCAGCATAAACAGTCTGAAAGAATGGCACGCCATCCTTCATAATGTGATATTGACATTAAATCAGAGGTCTCTATACTGCTTTGTGTCCCAAATAGGAAGAATATATGGGATCTGAAATCCAAGAGATGGAAACAAGGGTGGCCCCACTTACCATCACTATTGGGTAGGGAAATACTGGCATCTACTGTGTAGAAGCCAGTGATGATGCTAAAATATTCTACAACATGCAGGACAACCCTCCTGCCAAATGTCAATAGTGTTAAAGTTGAGAAACCCTGCCTTAAAGGATGCACATTTACCAGGGGAACAGCAAGGGTAGTATTGAAATACACACTGCTGCTGTTACCAGGGCACTTAGGATCGCAAGAGAAAGAGTTGCCGTCATACCAGAGGAATTGACCCTCAACAGTAGAAGGAGGAGTATGTGTGGAACGTGGTCACTTCCTCATACTCCCTTGTCCCACTCTAATTACGAATTGACAGGAGCAACAACTCCTGCTAAGAATGGTTGCCAAGGGCTCAGATCCATCAGCAATGAAGATTTAGGTCAAACCATCGGGTAAGATAACTAGAACTGCTAGAATCTGGAATGGATAGCGGAGGAGAGACTGGATGAGCATCAGTTGCTGCCCCAGGACCAACTGTGGCGATGGCGGTTGCAGTTTACCCCATTAACCTCCTTCTAGCTTTTCTCTCAGGAAGAGAGCCCCATGGAGAACACTGAGGAGCTGCTCCCCAGCATACAGGGAGACGTGGCACAAGGTGAGGCTGTGATAGCTATGAATGTGCTCCTGTGAGACTTGCCTTCAAGAAAGAGCTTGCCACAAGGGTGCAGTTAACTGACTGCCACTGGCTGCCATGTTGGAAGGATCTGCCTCAGCTGCTGGTTGCTGGCTTTGCTTTCTCTGTACTTAATATAAAGTGCTATGAATACATGTAAAGTTGAAAAAAACAGGCTGATTATTAAGATGAATTATAATACATAATTGGTAGTGGCTTGTCAGATGTCTATGGTTCCTGTTACCATACAGCTTCCTTGTTAATGTTTATTTTCCCCTCCAAGAAAGGGTAATTCATTTGCATTTCATTTTATACTTCTTTTTGTACACTCCGTAATGGATAGGAAATGCGTATTTAATTGTAACTTTCACCTGTAGAACTTCATTGGTTAACCAAGGGAGATGAAATTTATAAAAATAATAATTTAGAGAGAGATATTTCTGCATTTTGCTTATAGTCCTCATAGGCCTGATACACTCTGTCCCTTTGCATACTGGTTTTATTAGACTTCTATTTAATGTTGATCATTGACCATTTCCTAGTTGTTTCTTATTTTTAAATTACTATGGCATCTTAGCAAACTTGATTTGTGATACACAGTTTATGCACTTGGATATCTATATTTAAAATCTGGAATATCTCCTTTCCAAATGATTTATTCCTTTTATTTAAAAACTTTTTGTTATTTTTGTTGATCATGTTTCAACACATCTGTTTAAAGAATGATTTTCTTTTTTAATAGTTTTAAAAATTTTACTTATCTCCCTCCTTCCCTCCCTTCCTTCCTCCTTCCCTAACGATATTTATTTAGCTTCTGCCTAGAATGATTACATTCTTTTTTACTTGATATGTAGTTAGGTGGATCCTTACGGCTATTCATCTTAGGGCTTTATCTGCTTGCTCAGGTACAATTGTATAATTGTTTTTCTTTTCTTTATTTAGTGAGTAAAAGTGAAACCCTAAGAAGTAGATCAGCAGCAGCATGAAAAAAACGGAATTATCTCCCAACTAGTTTACCGTGAAAAGATAGAAAATTGAAAAAAATAATTAATAAATAAAAGGCATAGATATATCCAAACTGAAAAAGACTAGGGGACATTTAGCTTTGGCAAGTGACTTAGCCCAGCTGACACAACATTACAAGACAGTAAAATTCTAGTGCATAGGTGAATAAACAAACACTTGCACTTTATAAGATAGAGGTGTTAACAAAATTGACACAAATTAAAAATGCTATACAAAGGCTGCAGATAAAGTTAATCAATGATAAGTTAAGTTGGTGGCCTGAGTAACATTGTTTAACCTAATAAATTTTTGAATTTTTCAATCTGCATACAACTCACCTGATTAGAGGATTAACATACGAAAGGGGGTTTTTAGAAAATAAATAGTCTTGGGAATGAGAATAAGCACAAGTATAATCCATCACTGTCTGATTTCAGAATTGAACCCACCTACATCCGTGTAGCTTAATTAATAGGAATGAGAACTAAGCCCACCTGTGTCAACATGGCTTAAGTGTTTGTTTCAGAAAAGTTCTCACCCAGGAAGATAAGAATATAACCAATAAATAATTTCACTCTTGGCTTTAGGAAATTTGTGCAAACCAATTTGGGCAAATAGTTTGCTCAACTAGGCAAACAGCTCTCCTATTAGAACAACAGATTGCTCACCTGGCCAACAGTTCACTTATCCAACAATATTTTACTTAACTAGAGCTGCTTCAAAACTCTTGCCTCACTGCGTCCACCAGTTTTATGCCACTAACTGTGTCTAATCTCAATCAGTTTTCTGTCTTGAAAAAACCACTTTAAACCAGTTGTGACCAGATCTCAACACTGATAGATATCCCTCTCTGACCTTCCCTTCAGAGACCTAACTAAAACTGTCCAGGTAATGTTCCCTCTTACTGCAATAGGTCTGATGAACAGCTTTGCCTAACTGACATATATTTTGTGTTTTGAGGGGGAGTTGTTGAGGATATTCATAGTACCCCGTCGCTCTCCTCTGCTGCTACCAACACCATTCACATACCACCATCAGCTCCATCAAACTTAACTGATTCCAGCTGAACTAATACAAACAAAACAAAACTGAAAGCCCACACACTTAAATTAAGAAAAATTCTCCTATAAGAGAATGAGGCTTATTTGAGCAAGGAGATGCTTAAAGTACAGACCTTGTTAATTCTACACTTACATGAATGCATTTGGATATGAACAAAACGTGGGCAATAATGATAACTGGACTGTGTGGCCGTGGGAAAATTATCTAACCTAAGTCTCATCTATAAAATAATGATAATTTTAAAAACTAATGAAAATTGGTAATACATATTTAGCCCTTACTACATCTGATGTGAAACTGAAATCAACACACTTTCCTGTTGTTGTGCTAAACAGTTCTGGGACTGGGCAAAAAATTAACAGCTACGTGGACCAGGAAATTGTTCCTAGAAGACACACTAAAACAACTCATTTAGCAAGACTAACTGCTTCTGCATCAATACTCGAACCAAACCCCTTGCCTCACTGTGCCCACCAATCCATAACTCTCACATCAAAAATGGCCTAATCAGTTACCTGCTCTGCCAGACTCCTCCCAAAATCATCAGTCCAAATTCTAATACCATACACAACACACATATAAACATACACATACACACATAAAAATACATATATGTGGTATTACATATACATATTTTTATATATTTCTTTTTTCCTCTTGACTTCCCTCTTCTGAGACTCTCCTAAGACTATGGATTGGTACTCCCCTTTACCACAGTAGGTTTAATAAATTGAGTTCTGCTGGCTCAACTGGCTTTTGGGGGCTCCTTATGGGGGCTGACAGATAACTTAGGCCTTCTCCTAAATATCATACATGTATTAAATTCTTTATTCTTCCAAATAGCTTTGTGAGGTAGGTAATATTATTATCCATATTTTACAAAAGAAGAAGAGTTTAAACAACTTAGGAAAGTGCTTTTGTGAGGATTAATAATGCAGGAAAAATGCATAGCTTAGTTGTTAGCACAAAGTAAGGTTTATGAAATATGACTATTATTTTTCTGTTATATTAATGACAGAAGGAAAAAAAATTAATCACCTCACCAAACAGATCTCTACCATGAATACTTTAGTGCTGGGAGAACTGTATACATTTTTCAAATCCCCAGAATGTCTGGCCATAGAGAAGCTAGAAGTTGGGAAATTTTCAGCAAATGTTCATTTCTGTCATATGAAAAATAACTTATATTCATAACATATGTTTGTTTTCTAATAATACCTTCTTTTTTAAAAAAATATCCTCCTAATCCTTGATCTAGAGAGAATATGACACTGAGAGAATTTCTGTATTATGGCCAGAGCTGAGAGGCTAAGGGTTATTAGCCATATATCACCTAGATCAGGATTCAGCAATATTTTTCTGTAAAAATCCAGGTAGTAAATATTTTAGACTTTACCCTTCATATGGTCTCTGTCACAACTACTCAACTTTGCCATCATAGCACAAAAGCAACCATAGATCATATACGGAAGAATGGGTGTGTTCTAATAAAATTTTATTTACAAAAACGGCGGGCTCTTTTTAGTCTATGGGCTATAGCTTGTCTACAGCTCTTCTAGGTGCAACTTTAAAAGCATGTATGGAGTCCTGTGCTTTTTGATTTCCTTGATTTCCTATTCAGGTCTGACAATCCTGAAAGGCACTTATTCACAGATGCAGCATTGCTTATCCATTCACATACCCTATCACTAACTTTTCTGGGTTGTCATAACATTTAATATCGTACCTTGGTGGCTTCTGTGACAAAATAAAGATATCATAAGTAAACCCTGGCTGGGAAACAACTCAGTTGGCTGCTGTTCTGTGTGAGAGCTGAAAGTCTGAATAGTACAATGCTGGCGTCACCTGGGCTGTGCTTTACAGAGGCAGTTTCTGTATGAGCTTAGACAAAACTTCACTAGGGATAAACAAACTATTTTGTTAAATTCAGCACCCAATCTGGTTTCATTATTTTAGAATATAAAACTGTTTGGTGATTAGCTTTGTTTACACTTGGCAAAGTATTGCTTCCTTTTCTGAGGGAGGGAAAAAAGGCAAAAAAGCTCATAAAAATTTCAAAATGCTTTTCACTTCAAATAGTTCTTGCAAAACTGCATTTGGATGAGTTAAGTGTAAAGGAATCAAAACCATATGGATTGTACTTCTTTTAAAATAAACACTGATTTAAAAATTGAGGGAAAATTCTTGGAAATGTAGGCTTTAGTCTTCATAGACCCCAAATAGTCAAAAACAACGTTGAGAAATTTGATAAACCCAAAGCACATCTGGGTTTACCCATTCCTAATTACAGTGTTTTCACTGTATATCATGTAAAAATAAACAGCCTCCTTCAGTTATTTTAGAAGAGCATGGGGATTTTCATATATCTCTGGAGTAACCTTTGCCTAAATCCTGAATTTTAGGTAAATCACATTATAGCATTTGAAATGTTAAAATGTTAAGCACTTGTGACTCATCATATTTTATTTTCAAATGTCTTTGCTCTAAATCAGAATTAACAAAATGTTGAGAAAGACCTATACACAATTCTCATAAGGTGACTTACTCTGATTAAATCTATACACCTAGATATGTAGTCATCAAAAAATGAGAACATGGTGCTCTTAACTAAACGACATTTCTGGATGGGAACTAATGCTCATCACAAATAATCAAAACCAAGTTTTCTCAACCGCAGTCTTAATTCAAATGAAATCAATTTCAACTAACCATTAATTCATTCCCTACTATGTGGCAGGAACTTTGCTATGCACTGAAGGCTCAAAAACAAAAAGACGTGGTATCTTAGAGGAACAAAAGGTGAAATGCAGTTAGGCAAATTATTACAATACAATGTAATGTTCTTTGTAACACATGTAAATATAAATCATTATGACTCCAGAGGAGAGCTGACCAGTTTACCGGAGGAAAAAGTAAAGACGTCTTAGGTGAAGGGACATTTAAATGAGCCCATAACAGGTCAATAGGAGTTTGCCTGATGAAAAAAGGAAGTAAAGCATTCTGTGTAAAGGAAACAGCACATACAAAAAATAGGATACTTTGGGAGAACTTGGAGCATCTCTGCATGGCTGGAGTACAGGCATACCTTGGAGACATTGTGGATTTGGTTCCAAACCACCACAATAAAGTGTGTATCCCAATAAAGTGAGTCACACAAATTGTTTTGGTTTCCCAGTGCATATAAAAGTTATGTTAACACTATATTGTAGTCTATGAAGTGTGTGATAACATTATGTCTAAAAAAATGTATATACCTGAATTAAAAATACTTTATTGCTAGAAATGCTAACCATCATCTGAGCCTTCAGCAAATTGTAATCTTTTTGCAAACGTTACATCAAAGATCACTAACCACAGGTCACCATAACAAATATAATAATGATGAAAAAGTTTGAAAGATTGTAAGAATTACCAAAATGTGACACAGAGACACAAAGTGAGCAAATACTGTTGGGAAAATGGTAGAAATAGACTTGCTTAATTCAGGGTTGGAACAAACCACCAATTTGTAAGAAACACAGTATCTGTGAAGCACAATTAAGCAAACTGCTATAAAACAAGGTATACCTATATGAGGTAGATTGGGAATAAAGAGAGATAAAGCTGGAATGTCAGGCTGAGCCACATAGAAAAACACTATGTGTGTCATACTATGAAGTTTGGAGTTAATGGACAGCTATGGATGGTTTTTAAGGTCAGATACATTGAGAAAGACAATTCTGATAGCTGGAGGATAATTTTGAGGGTGTGTGTATGTGTAAGTGTAGGGAGGGATGGGAGACTCTATTCAATAATAGGGAAGCTTGTTAGGAGTCTCCAAACATGCATACTGGTTACTGCAACATAGCTAGTTTTGGCAAGCGCAACTGCTACCCTGTCACTTAATTAAAAGTAGGTTCTGTGAAGGTAGGGACTACATCTGGCCTACTTACTGCAAAATTCCTAGCTGCTAGCACAGTACCTTCCACATAGGAAATGAGCAGTAAGAACTTGACAATGAATAAGTGACAAATGGAAAGGCAGGGTGGTCACTTTCAGCACCCTGCTCATTTAGCAAGGAGAGGAAAAAGACCTGAGAAACTTTTGTGAAGTTCACAGTTCAGAAGCATAGACTCACTAAAAGACTGGGACTTAATCATAGGACTACAGAATTTTCCCCCATCCCCACACATCACTACCACATTACTAAAGACCTGTTTACATCATGTCCACCAACAAGAAAAAAATTACAAGTCATACCAAAAGTAAAATCAACAACAACAAAAAACAAACAATCCCCCCCCAAAAGTTTGAAGAGACAGATCAAGCATAGAATCAGGCACAGCAGGGATGTTGGAATTATCACACTAGGAATTTAAAACAATTATGGTTAATATGCTAAGGGCTCTAATGGATAAACAACATGCAAGAATGGATGCGGAATGTAAGCAGAGATGGAAATCCTAAGAAGGAGGCAAAAAAGAAGTGCTAGAGATAAAAGGAACACTGTAAGAGAAGCAAAGAATTCCTTTGATGGACTTATTAGTAGGTTGAACACACCTGGGGAAAGAATCTCTGAGGACACATCAATAGAATCCTCAAAAGCTGAAAAACAAAGAGAACACACAGAATGAAAAAAAAAACCAGAACAGAATATTCAAGAACTGGGACAACTACAAAAGGTGTAACATGTATAATGCTAGTACCAGAAGGAGAAGAAAGATAGAAAGGAACAGAAGAAATATTTGAAAAAAGATATCACTGAGAATTTCCTCAAATTTCTTCAAACAACAGATCCAGAGAGCTCAGAGAACACCATGCAGATAAATATTTTTAAAAAGAAGAAAAAGAACTGTACCTAGGCATTCATTGTCAAATTACAAAAATCAAAGATAAAGAAAAAATTCTGAAAGAAGCCAGGGGTGAGGTGAGGAAGGAAACAGCTTATCTATAGAGAAACAAAGATAAGGATTACATCTGACTTATCCTCAGAAATCATCCAAGCAAGAAGAGAGTGAAGTGAAATATGTAACGTGTTCAGTGGAAAAAAACACCAACCTAGAATTCTGTACCCTGCAAAATTACACTTCAAAGTGAGGAAGAGATAAAGACATTTTCAAGCTAATAAAAACTGAGAGAACTTTTTGTCAGTAGACTTGCACTGCAAGAAATGTTGAAAGAAATTTTTTGGCAAGATGGAAAATAATATAGGTCAGAACTCAGACCTACAAAGTAAGAAAGAGTAACAAAAAAAGAATAAGTGAAAGTAAAGTGAAACTTTTCTTTTTCTTAATTGATCTAACAGATACCAGTTTGTTAAAAATCAAAATACCAACAATATGTATTTGACTATGAATGTTTATGTATATATCTTATATATAAATACATGCTTATATATGCTTATATATAAGTGAAATGAATAACGGCAATGATAAAAGGAACAGGAGGAAGAAATTAGAATACTTTTGTAATTATAAGGTACTCACACTATCCATAAAGTGGTATGGTGTTATTTTAAAGTGAACTTAGATTAGCTGTAAATGTCTAGTGCAAACTCTAGAGCAACCTCTAAAAACAATAAAATAACGGTAATAATGAGAAGAAGAAGTATAAGTATAATTAATACACTAAGAAAGGACAAAATGGAATCATATAAAATGCTCATTTAAAACCACAAAAGTGGTTAGCATGCTTGGGGAACGGAGAGGGCTTTCTTTTACTATCCACCACATCTTTTTATGGTTTTGTGCTTGAAAAGGCAAGCACTCACACCCAAACCTATTTAAAGACAGAGAGAAAAGCCACCCTGCAAGCAGGCATCTAAAAGCAATCACTGAGACAGTTATAACTGGCAACAATTCCCTGGCCCTCTTGCCCATCCACTCATCCCTGCCTTAAAAAAAATGAAAAAATAAAAAAATAAACCCACAAAAGCAGAGAAAGTAGAAATAAGAACAAAAAATGAGGGCAACAAATAGAAAACAGTAACAAATATGGTGGACAGTAATCTATGTCAACAATCACTTTGAATGCCAATGGTCTAAATGCACCAATTAAATGACAGAAATTGTTAGAGTGGATTAAAAAAACAACACAAAACTAAATGTTGTCTATGAGAAACCCACTTCAAATAGAAATACAAGTATAGATTAAAAATAAATGGATAGAAGAAAATATACCAGGTTAACACTAATCAAAAGAAAGCAGAAGTTACTATATTAATTTCAGACAGAGCATCTGTAAATAGGTGTTCACTATAAAATAATTTTGACTTTGCTGTATGAAAAATTTTATAATAAAATGTTGGAGAAAAGATTCAATAAGTAATGTATTTAATAATATGAGAATATCAAAGAAATGAGAATGCAGACTGGATATTTGATGATATTAAGGAACTGTTATATTTATTTTGGTGGGTGATAACGGTATTGTGGTTATAGTCTTTAAAGAGATCTTATCTTTTAGAGATACATTCCAAAATATGAAAACCAGATTTTTGAGACCCTTGCCAAGTTTGTCTTCATTTGTTCCCCCAAATCATATTTTTAATTCATGTAATTGACCTTATGGGCTTCCAAGTTCTCTTCTTTTTTCCTCTGGTTGTGACATATTGACCCTGAAAACAACATCTTTATTAAATCGTGGGGCAAAAATAGAGCAAAGGAGTGATTGTTAGTGTAGGAATTTAAAAGTTAAAGCATATGAGCTCAAAGGATGTCCCCTCTTAACACTCCTTTTCAACATTGTATGGAAATTCAAGTTTTTGCAATAAGACAAGAAAAGGAAATATAAGGTATACACATTGGGAAAAAAGAAATAAAACTGTCTTTGTTTGCAGATGACATAATCATCTATGTAAAAGATATAAAATAATCAATTCTCAAAACTCAACAATAAGAGAACAAACTATCTGATTTTAAAAATGGGTCGGGCTTCCCTGGTGGCGCAGTGGTTGAGAGTCCGCCTGCTGATGCAGGGGACACGGGTTCGTGCCTTGGTCCGGGAAGATCCCACATGCCGCGGAGCGGCTGGGCCCGTGAACCATGGCTGCTGAGCCTGCGCGTCTGGAGCCTGTGCTCCGCAACAGGAGAGGCCACAACAGTGAGAGGCCCACGTACCGCCAAAAAAAATTTTTAAGTGGGTCAAAGATGTTAACAGACATCTCACCAAAGAAGATATACAGATGTCAAATAAACATATGAAAACATGTTCCACATCATGCGTCATCAGGGAACTTCAAGTTAAAGCAATGACATAGCACTACAGGCCTGTTAGAATGGCCAAAATCCAGAACACTGACAACACCAAATGCTGACAAAGATGTGGAGCAACAGGAACTCTCATTCATTACTGATAGGATTGCAAAATGGTATAGCTACTTTGGAAGACAGTTTGTCAATTTCTTATAAAATGATATGATCCAGCAATTTCACTTCTTGGTATTTACCCAAAGGAATGAAAAGTTATGTCCACACAAAATCTAGTACACAGATGTTGACTGAAGCTTTATTCATAATTGCCAAAACTTGGAAGCAACCAAGATGTCATTCAGTAGCTGAATGGATAAACAGTAGTATATCCAAACAACCAAATATTATTCAGCATGAAAAAGAAATGAGCTATCAGGTTATGAAAATACATGGAGGAAACTTAAATTCATATTAATAAGTGAAAGAAGCCAATCTGAAAAGGCTACACACTGTATACTTTTAACTATACAACATTCTGGGAAAGGCAAAACAAAGGAGACAGTTAAATTGTCAGTGGCTGCTATGGGTATGGAAGGGAGATGAAAATGTTAAGGCCTGTGAAAATTCTCTCTATGATACCATAATGATAGAGACAAGTCATTATGTATTTATCCAAATGCATAGAATGTACAACGCCAAGAGTGAACATTAATGTGAACGATGGACTTGGGGGGGATTATCAATGTGTCAGTGTAGGTTCATCAATTGTAACAAGGGTACCACTCTGGTGGGGGATGTTGATTATGGGGGAGGCTATGCGTGTGTGGGGTCAGGGGCTATACGGGGAATCTCTGTACCTTCCTCCTCTCAATTTTGCTGTGAACCTAAAACTGCTCTAAAAAATAAAGTTTTAAAAAAGAAAAAAGCATCATGGAACAGAGAAATGGATACAACCTTTATTGACTTTGTAGTTGTGTGAGGTTCACTAAGCCTCAGTTTCTACAGTGGGAAAATGGATATAAAATTAATGGCTAATATAAAAATATTTATTTTCATATATATGAAATAATATGTTAGTTCTCTTCTATACATTTTTCCTTTCCCATCCCATAGCCTGCTATTTGCCAGCTCATGTCTTCCTTTTAAAATAGAAGCGATGTATCTTCAGTTACAGGCATTTAAGTGGAAACCTAATAAATAAATTTTTTTTATTTTTGTTGAAAAATAATTGTACCAAACATCACCCATCTCTCCCTAAAGTAAATAATACTTTTCAGGGAGACTATAGTCTAAAGCCCTAATTAGGACAAAAAGAAATCTTTAATTCTGGAGGGCACAGGCTAGCTGAAGTATGTAACTAAAGACTGACTCACAGACTCCAGCTATAGGCAGCACCACTGATCAAGGGTTCAGAAGCTATGCCACACCTCCCACAGGCCACACCCAGTCAATTACTGAGCATAATGGGGAGAACAAAGTCAGGCCATTCCTGGAGACAAGGAACTCCTGAGATAGTTTACTTCACTCAAAAACTCCTGATGGCCTTGCTGAACATTCCTGATATTGTTGGACAGTTAGGGATGCTTCTGCTGAATCTCCCCTCTCTCTCTCCTTCACTAGGGATCCAGTCAGCATCATCTTCAGATGGCTCTTCTAGTCTCTTCTAGCTCCCTCTCCATTTTATTTCACACAGTTGTGGTCCCTAATAAAATCTTTGCAAATTTAATTATATCTTGTTATTTGTTTCTTAGGGGACAGGAATAACACCCTAAAAGGGCCCAGTGAAAGATTCCTTCTAGTCCATAGTTATTAATGTCTCCACGATCAAAACTCAAACTTGCTAACAATCTTTAAATCACAGTTTACATTTTCAAAACGAAACAAACACACAAAGCATGACCTAGCATGGTTGTTACAACTACATACAGGATTAAGTCCAGCCTTCAAGTCCATTTCACACGTGGTCTCCTATCTGTTCCTGACACTCACATACCTCCTACTCTAAAGTGACTTGAATTGTCACCACTCCTCATTCAACCTTCACCTGCTTGTGTCTTTGCCAATTTTGCCTCTTGTGTTTAAACTGATCTTCTTCACAGTTCCAATCCCGCCACTCAAGGCCCATCTGAATGGCTTCCTTAGCTCTGAGGCCTCTTCCCAATCTCAAGCAGAAGTACCACAACAGTTGCTTCATCTGCAGGTATGCACGTGGCTAAGTAATAGAGCGAATTGTATATCTGATCACACTGTGTGTAATTCCTTCTTGTGTTCTCCACGGTGCTTAACTGACAGCCTGATATACTGTAGATGCTAAGTTTAATAAAAAGCCAAATCAGTCAATGTTACACAAAGGAAATAATATAAATTTGGAAATAGAAAAATTTGGGTTTATATCTCAGATTCCTCACTTACTAGTTGTGTGACTTGAGGTAAATCACTTAATTTCTCTGAGGTTTGTAAAATGGGCATAATAGACCTCACATTACAGAGACTTTATGAGGACTAAATGAGATAATTCATTTATTTTCATTCATCCAACAAAATGAGCACCTACTATGAGCCAGGCACTGTGTTGAGTCTAAAGGACACATTATTGGAAGAAAGAGGGTGCCTTACCTCAGAAAATTTTATTTTAGTGTAGAAAGGCAGTAAAAAAAATTAAACAATTAAAAAATTTGCAGATCATTATAACTTTTATGAGGAAAATAGGCATGATGCTGTGCTAAATAATGATGGGAAAGGGAGGGTATGAAACTTTGGATGACCAGGATATGTCTCTCTGGGGAACAGCTGGACAGTGCATAGTATGTGCTCTGTATCAATCAGGGTTCCACCAGAGGAACAGAACTAGTGGGACATACATACTCACACACGCACACGCACACACACACATGTACAATTATATTGTGCAATTAGTCCTCAACAAAAAAGAAATACATATAATTTACAATTAGACACAAAATCCTCTAACCGAAAACACACTTACATAGTGTGTGAGTGTGTGTATGTATGCTTATATGAATATATATATCTATATTCATATATAATCTATATGATTTATTGCAAGGATCTGGCTTATGGGATAGGCTAGCTTGGCAAGTCCAAAACCCATGTGGCAGACTGGAAACTCTAGAGCAGAAGCTGAAGTTGCAGTCACAGGTGGAATTTCTTCTTTTTCAGTGAAATCTCAGGGGTTCTGGGGGGGTTACATTTTCAACTGATTGGATCAGGCCCACCCAAATTATCAAAGATAATCTCCTTTACTTAAAGGCAACTGATTGTGGAGTTAATCACATTTACCAAAAACCTTCACACCAACACCAAGATTAATATTTAATTGAATAGTTGGGGACTTTAGGCTATCTAAGTTGACATAACATTGACTATCACACAATCTAAGATGTTAATTTTGCCACAAATTGCTTAACTTAAAGTACACTTTGGAGAACATGGATATGCAATCACCTTTCCAATGAAAATCATTCTCCCAAGGCTTTTAGAACATCTCTCATATCAAAACCACAGTAAATAAGGATTTTAAGAAAAAAGATGTTTCATTTTCTGAAATGAGACAACACATTAGTCAATCTTCCCTGTTGTAAGTTCTATACCATGACAGCAAACAGGATGAATTCTAATCTGTTCATTATTCTTAAATATGAAAAAAATAGAAGAAAAGATTTCATTGCTTCAAAAGACCCAGCAGGCAGCACAACTATCAAATATCTTTAAATGATTAATGGCAAAAACTATACTTCCTTCCTTGTGGTATTCATATTTTTGATTCTAGATAAATATGTTTTTAATATTCATTTAATATTGATCAAATACCCATGACTTCATATTAAAGCAAAATTGAAAGCACATTTATTTTGCAAGTTAATATTATAACGTGAGTTGGAAAATCCAAGTTAAAAATCAGTAGAGAAAGTCTGTTAAAATAAATCACATGTAAAATGAACTCAAAAATATATATCCTTATCCCTCTTCATTTATCAAGCATGAATGTTCTTGTGCTTTTTTTTTCTTTACATGAAATAAATAATTTTAAATTAATGGATGCTTGTTTACCTTTTTTTCCCCTCCTTGGTTCTTAAATTCCAAAGAATATAGTCTAAGCTCTTGGTTTCATAAACGTGGACAGACCTTGGTACTTCTTGCCAACTTTTACCCTGGAAGTCAGGGAACATCACTTTTTGCAGAGCTCCAGAAAGATGGCAGATACCATATTAACCAAAGAAGGTAAAATAGCCCCTAAACTCATTGCAGTTTATTACTGATTAGGCTATTCTGTCACATTGACTGGAAACTTATGCTTTTACTAGAGTTTGAAATCATTCTTCTTTTGGGCGTGAGGGAGCTTGGTTTAGTCCAACTGTTGAAACTTTTTAAAGTGCATATCTTCCTCCTAGTCTGACCACAGTGTTCTGTATTCTGATGCAGAGTACTTCTAGTCATCTTGAACATACTAGCTATAACCCATAATTGGTACTTTGAGATTCAGTTTTTCCCTCTGACCACAGAATGGAAGATTGGAATATTTTTATAATTCAGAGCTATGCTCTCCTCCAAGATGATTTTGTTTTTTCAACACCATTTCCACCCCTGTTCTCTCCCTCAAAATTATTTTTAAAATACCTGTTAAACTAAAAGTATTCTACTCACTGCTAGGAGAAAGCTATCTCTCAAGTTAAGGAATATTGTGCTGAAATTTTAGGATCATTATAACTGTTATAATGGTGAAAAGTTAAAGAAAAAATCAAGAATTGATATTTTGAGTAATAAAATCTATGCTTTGTCACAAGAGTGTGGCATGGACATATATACACTACCAAACGTAAAATAGATAGCTAGTGGGAAGCAGACGCATAGCACAGGGAGACCAGCTCAGTGCAGAGGGGTGGGATAGGGAGGGTGGGAGGGAGGGAGACGCAAGAGGGAAGAGATATGGGAACATATGTATATGTATAACTGATTCACTTTGTTATAAAGCAGAAACTAACACACCATTGTAAAGCAATTATACTCCAATAAAGATTAAATAAATAAATAAATAAATAAAATTTTAAAAATCTATGCTAAATTTCGAAGATGAGACTGGAAAATTGTACATGAATAAAACAGAGGAAACTAAGGAATGGGAAGATACCTGAATTACTCAGGTTCCCCTGCTAGGCATGGCAATTTTTAACACCCTATTACTTGCTCAGAACTTATATCACAAGGCTTGCAGGTTTGGTAAATGCCATATGTTGTAACATCTTCCATGTGATACATGATGTGCATTAGCATATTAAAGGCTTCAAACTGAAGAACTCTAAGCTTGTGTTGCCTAAACTTACAGTTGTCCCTTGGTGTCCGTGGGGGACTGGTTCCACCCTGCTGATGCCAAAATCCGGAAATGCTCAAGTCCCTTGTATAAAATGACGTAGTATTTGCATATAACCTATGCATACTCCCTCAAATACTTTAAATAACTTCTAGATTACTTATAATACATAATACAAGGTAAATGCTATGTAAATAGTTGCCTGCAAGTGGCAAGTTCAAGTTTTATTTTTTGGAAATTTCTGGAATTTTAAAAAAATATTTTCTACCTGTGGTTGTCTGAATCCACAGATGTGGAAACTGTGTATATGGAGGGCTGACTATATTTAATATTTCTTTTTGTTTCTTTTTTTTTGCTGATCAATATCCTGAGGAGCTGGTGCTTTCTGGAATATGTTTTAGAAAATATTACACTAGATCTAATAGCTGGTGTAAAGTATAGTCAAAGATTTGGGGATCAGAACCAGAAATATACAGTCCCTAGGATTCAATGAGGAAAGGGAGGTTTACAGAGAGAAAAGGCAGTGGTGAAATACACCAAAAGATCAGGAAGAAAAGGACTAAGAAAAGGAATATTAGTGTTTGATCAGGATGGGAACACTAGTGACTTAGTGGTGTAAAGTTGTAGGCCAAACTAGATCTCAGAAATGTTAGTAATGAAAATGTATTAACAGCAATTTGACTCCATTGATCTAGTTGTGAAAGAAAATAGAGAACTGGTGAGAAAAGACAACTGTGTTAAGTGAATTGAGTATTGTTTATTTTAGCAACAGTTGAAACTTTCTATGTTAGAAGTTAGAAGGGGAAGACTGATTGTGGAAAAAAAAATGAAAGATCATAAACAAACCTTCCAGTAAAGAGATTAGATAAAAGCACATGAGTTTATCTTTTCTCTTACAAAATCCAGTATTATTAAGATTGGGATTGTAAGATTCATTATTGTTAAGATGTCAGTTCTTCTCATATTGATCTATAGATTCAATGCAATCCCCATCAAAATCTGAGCAGACATTTTTGTAAAAACTGGCAAGCTGATTTTAAAATTCATATGGAAATGCAGAGGACCTAGAATAGTCAAGAAAATTCTGAAAAAGGACGAAGTTGGAGGAATAACACTATGGGATTTCTGGAGTTATTATAAAAGTACAGTAATCAAGACAGTACCATGTTAGTATCATAAAAGGCAAATAAGTCAATATTCCAGAGATGGTAAAGAATTTGAATCTTTATATTGAGAAATATCCCTGAATATCCAGCATAATCCACATTTATGTAAAAATTGCAAAATTTTAGAATATTTCAACCCAAATTCCTAATAGCTGAGTACAACATCCAGACACTAATTCCTATTTGACAATAATATCTGGGGGTTCTAAAATTTCCTATATTTTTTCTATAAATCCTTTCAGGAAGTAGGATTATTTAAAATAAGAACACCAGTGCAAAAATAATAAAAACTCTTTTTCTTTCAGGGCTG
This sequence comes from Aethalodelphis obliquidens, assembly GCF_003676395.1. NCBI lineage: Eukaryota > Metazoa > Chordata > Mammalia > Artiodactyla > Delphinidae > Aethalodelphis > Aethalodelphis obliquidens. The sequence continues at coordinate 36,196,189 of NW_020837952.1, forward strand.
CAGAAAAAAATATAGGATTAATGACGTGTAGAGAAATGGGGATAAGCTAAGTGCTTCCTCTTTCCCCGCATAAAAGGGGAAGATTCAATAGAGGATTTCATGCTGGGTGATATCAATTTCAGTAGAATAGTATATCCCTAGGTTCAAGTAGGAATGTTAAAATGGAAGTTCAGAGAAAAGATGTCTCCTGGTACAGCCATCATGGGAAGAGAGTCAAATCAATTACTCCAAATACAAATAATCTTGGATTAGCCATAATGCGTTTCATTTGTGACACCCTATTTTGCTCAGCTGTTGTAGTATCTAAGTTAGATGAAACTAACTGCATATTAGTGCAGTTAGATGAAACACTGCATATCACCCTGTGAGGAAATGCAACCAAATAAAAGGTTCGTTTTCAGGTCCTGGTTCCCTTGGGCTTTGCTTGGTGATATTGGCAGAGAGCAGTGAAACTGGGCAGGGAAGGATGGCCGTTCAGGGAAGTCCTGCATTTTGTTCTCTTGACAGCAAAAAATAGCCTAGAGAAAGGTCCTGGGCTCCAGGAAGAATGTGCCATAAAGAAATCAGGCTCAGCCCTGCATGAAAACAGGGCCTGGGTGGCTTCTTTGTCACTGGTTTTTAAGACATCATAGTTCTAAAAATTGTGTGCAATATTGAAGAAAGTCAATTTAGCACACGTGTTTGGTATTCTCATAATCCTTCATCGTTGACATTTACTACAACTTGGATTACTCTTCATCTCCACTCTTTATCACATATCAGAGGATTTTTAGGAACTTGATTGTTGAGAAAGATCTGCAAATCTCATGAACACAGACGATGTTATTTTCACAGACATTGCATGATGTTTTGCCTCATCATAACATAAGTTGGGTTCAAAATGAAAAATATTTATTTCTTCAGTTAAAAAATCCATGGATTTCTGTATTATTGGAGTGGAGTTTTCTTATTATGTCATGAACTGACCCCTCCTCAAAAGAAATTTGTTAACGAATCCATGAAACATTCATCCATTTTTATTTAATCAAGGTACATTTACAGGGCACCAAAAATATGCTTGGCAATATGAGATGTTCTGGAAAGACACAGAAAGATTAAGAAGAGGTAGAAATATCACAGAATACTTAAAATGACATTGACAAAGTGCTATAATAGAAGGATGTAAAAAGTGTTATAAAAGTGCAAAGGGAGATCGTTAGGAAATTTCCCTCAGATGACATTTAAACTGCTTCCTGGGGGATAAATATGAGTTTGCTTGAGAAGGAGTGGAGTGTATCACAAACAAAAAGACAAGAATGTACAATGGTATAATACAAGATCAAGGTTTTGGTATTTTTAGAACAGCATGGAGTTTGCTGAAGTTGAAGCACAAGTATACTTGGGGCAGGTGAGGAAGGAAGACACTTGAAGCCAGAGAAGTAAATTCAGAATAAGAGTAACAAACATACAAAATAATTTTTCTTACACTAAAGGTAAAAGGGAACCAAAGGCAGTTTCTAAGAAAAGGACCAACATGATTAAACAGATGAATGGCTTAGACACATTACTATGATAGGGTGAGAGATGGCCTGGAAGGAGTGGTAAACAGTAGGGGGCAAACAAAAAATGTAAATCTCTGAATTAACATTTCCCCTCCTAAATATTTATAATTTCTAAAATATAAGAGCTTTGATGTTCAGAGAAAATTCATGAAGCATTCTCTAGATCCAGAGCTGATGATAAATGCATTTCTGGAATATTCACTTTCTAAAAGAATATGCCTGGCAGCTATGGGGTTTGGAGAGTGCTGGTAGCCCAGAACCAAGGAGAGGGGCATCTCTGCAGAGTCAGTCAAAAAACAGGGCAAGATGATTGTTTTCACAAGTAAATGGTGAATATTCTAGATGCCTAATCTGTTTTGTGTTAAACCAAGAAAGACTTACTCTTTGAGATTCATTCCAAGGATTACTTTTTCTTGGTGGAATTGCATTACATATTATGATAACTTTTGGTATATTTCAGATCTGATACTGTTTGGACAAATACCCTCAAATGCTAATTAGAAAGGACTGCTGTGGTTTAATGACGATATGAGATAGGAAAAACGCCATAGTATTCTTAAGGAAAAATAATAATAATTAGATTTCAGCTGATGAGGTTTATATTTATAGTGAAACTTTGCCAACCTCTGTGCTAGAAGAATCCTGTATCCTGAACTGTCAATAAGCTCCTAGCATGCTCACTGTAAAGGTATGAGAAACACTTCTAACACATTTTATATTTGGCCGTTTAAACTCCTAAACTGGACTGACTCTGTGTTTGATCTGTAACTGACTGCATACAGCTTGGTCATTTAAATACTTGGGGATCCTAATGCCTTGGGAAATGCAGATCTTGTTTAGTTTAGCCTTACTCAAACCAAAACCAAATTACAGCATCTGAGAAAACCCCATATTTTTGTTATTCAATTTATTTCCAAGTGACTGCTCACTGAACATTCCCCAGAGGGTGTTATTTTGGTTCTTCTTCTTGATGGTAATATTTTGCTTAAATAATTCAATTAAAAAATTAATACTCACTATGAGCTAGACACCATGCTGGATACTAATTCAAGGATGATAAAGACCTGCCAAGAAATCATCTATAAATGCTGGTGGGAGTGTGAACTGGTGTGCCATCTTGGAGAGCTATTAGGCAATAGAGGTGCATAATCCCTTAACTACATCTGAAATGCAGAAATCACCAAAAACGGTTTTTTGGCAAGACTTGCCCTGAAATGATGGAAATGAGATTATTTATGTTCTTTATTCTATTTAATGGGAATATTCATACATTTTGCTGTGTAGATACTAACATGTTTAATTACTGGGCATTACCTCAGACAGACACTCCTAGTGATGTTACATGATATATGTCATATATCTTGTTATTACCTCATTAAATTATGAAAAATTCTCAATTCTGAAACACATCTGACTTTGAAAATTTTATATAAGGGATTATGGATCTATATTTCTCTCTTCCAATGTTATTAAACACTTTGACATGTGAAATCAACTGTGTAAATAAAACTATTAGCATTTGTCCCAAATTTTTGTTTTATAGACTATATTTAAACAGTAAAGACTCCTCAGACCTCCTACACAGTTTACTTCATAATGCTAAAAAATAAAAAAAAGACAGAAAAAAGAAAAGCCTCATTATGCTGTTTTAAAATGTTTCTTTATTTTTTAATGTTGCTTTTTCTATAGCCCCGAGTCCTGTTTTTCACCTGTCTTTTTACCTTTGTTATTTGTATTTGGTACTGTTATGCAGATGGCTGTGGAGGACTTTCATGGAACTCCAGCGAGCCAGAAGACCCACATTGAAAACCACCATTTGAAAGGACTATTTTAGATGGTATATTAAATAGTACAAAAGCAACACAGAATGCTGCCCCTCACTTTTGTATATGGCACAGAACCAAGACCTTCCTTCATTCTTAACTGGGACCCAAGTTAAATTAGTTCCTTATGTGCCTGGTGTTTTTCAGTTCATCTTGTGCCGTCATAGAAATGAATAATAAAAGCTGCATCAAGTCTAACAAGAAAAAAACACAACAGGATTCAAAAGAAGATAATTAAATCCCTCAACTGCTGTAAGGCCAACATTAAAAAATAGGAAGAAATTGGTCTTCCTTTTATATTTTAGCATGCCTCTTCTACCATCTGCACAAATGTAGCTTCTTAGCCAGAACAGGTACTTAATCAAATGGCAAAACGACTTAGAGGCTTGGTTCAAGGGCTTAGTCATAGTTTTGAATTCAAGCCACATGAGGAATAAAACAAACAAACAAACTTACAGGAAAATCTGCTTGCCACTGAATCTAAGTTTATGATTTTCAAGACTGGACCTCTCTTAAAATAATTTGTATATGGATGAGTGTTGAAGATAATATCCCTAATTGAGCATTCTCTTCCCCTAAGAAAACATATTCGTGGAAAAATTAAAAGATTGACATCCTTGAGTACCATAACCAAGGATTAAAATAAACACCAATCTTAACCTCAGCATAGGTTTTATGTGTTGTTTTACTTTTAACTTTAACCGTATTCTTTGTTTTATACAAATTGTCTGTTCCAAATGATATTCTTACCTTTGGTATGGCCCATTATGAGCCATTGGCTTAGGACTTTCTGTTATTTCTCTACAACCCCAGGATCAAAACATATTTGATATGTGTCAAACAGATATCTTTAGAGTAGGTATTGGCTACAGATTGTTTAGAGAAGTGTGTGTGTGTGCGTGCGCTCACACGTGTACATGAGTGAGTGTGAGAGTGTGTTTTTGTGTATTTATCTTCCCTGATGCTTGCCAACTATCTGATGTGAAGATCTACAGCTTAGGCAGAGTTTAGAAAGGATTACAGTGCTCAAAAAAAGGGGGTTAGTTGTGGACGTGCTGTTTTGAGAGGTGATTTTCACACTGTTTTCTATGGAACCTTAGTTCTTAAAGGTGTCTTGAAAGGTTTATTGATATTTGATTCCAATTTAATATTTTAACTGTAATAAATTGATAAGACACACATTCAAATGTGTTATATATACATTTTAACACACTGTAGTCCACTAGCATACTGATTTCTGCTGCCAGGTGAATTCATTTTTGTGCAGGCCCTAACTTAAAATCTTCCTTACCATCTCTGGGACTATATTTGAACTTTCAGACATGTGTCCTTGATTTAGATGGTTATAGCTGTACTGGGTTTTTTTGTAACTCATATCTGTGCATGCTTGTGTGTGCGCACACACACACACACACACACCCACACACACACACATATATACACATACAAATACAAGGTCATACCCTCTTGCTGGTCTGTAAGAGTCAAGATGTTCTATTTCCTAAACAACCCAGTAAATTAGAAAAATAAATTGAATGCCAAGGCTGATGGGACTTCAGCAGTCACCTAAATTACTATCTGAAAGTTTTGTGTTTGTCAAACAGAATTTTCACTTCTTTTCATGCTGTGCATTTCCATGCTGTTTGAATGTTTACAATGTATACACATTATTGTTGTCAAAAAGAAAAATAAATATTACATGACAAAATGCAGTCAATCTCTTTTGCATTAGATTTTTTTTAGGAAAAGAATAATTCACTGTTAAAGTATTTGAAAACACTACTTTAGATGAACTGATTTTAAAACTGTACTTACAGTCATGCTAATTTGTAACTGATAAGTACTCAGGCAATTGATTTATATTGTTGTTCTATCTCTTTTATTAGCTTTGTGTACCTGGGTAAGAAAAAAGATTATTTCTAAGCTACTTCCTCAATAGTAAAATGTAGTTAATTGTACATTGTACATATTGTACAATGTACAATTGTACATTACAATTGTACATTGTACATTGTAATATGTACATAAATGTACATAAATGTAGTTAAAATGTAGTTAATAATAGTAAAATGTAGTTAATAATAGTTACCTCTTGTTGTAGGGTTAAATTAGAATATTTAATACTGTTCTAGCTCATAGTAAGTCTTCAATGTATGGTGCCTTTATTATAAAATATTTTTAAAGAATTAAATGTGTTAAAATTATTTTTAAACTATGCAATTTAAAATGCATAAAGTTTGGTCACTTGATACTGTAATGTGAAAAAAAAAAACAAACAAGCAGACAAAAAACCGTATTATTTGGGTTTTCCACAGCATTCATTCAAACAGATATAAAATGGTTAAGTGCTGGGTCCTACTGGAAATATGCTAAGATCAATTATATTTCACATTTTCTCAACTTCTCTAAATTGAATTTCCCACTTTGCAGATGGCATTAAGCTTTCTCTGAGTAGTGAAATGCCAGAGCGGGGGTGGTGGGGGGGATGCCCAAAGTTACTGTGAGTGGGTGGAAAAGGGCTTGGCTGAATTCCAGGGGAAAAGGTAACCAGTTGAAAGGGGAAAAAAAAATGTACCATAGGATGTCCATGAAATGATTCTTCTAAGCAATCCCTCACAAAACAGTAGTGGAGAGGTTGCCGTTATGGGAGTGTCCCCTGTGAAATGAGCTCTCAATGCTGCTGACAATTAAATGATAGGCGTCAACAAGTTTCCTGGAAACCAACCAAAGAATTTACTTTTACCTGTATTCAAAACCATGGTGTATCTACATCTAGGGCAGCATTTGCAAAAGTGACCACTTCAATAACGAAGAAACAAGCAAACAAACAAATCCAAGGAAATGATGACTAAAATAATCACGTGCTTAAGGAGATATTTATTTGACTGTAAAATTGAAATTCTCTCCCATTTAAAATGGTGTATATATACTTTACAATCATCACAAGAGCTATCTAGAGGCAAAATCATGATATAAACAGAATTTGTTTCAGGTTGATTTTCAGAGAAAATCTAGCAATGACCTACCATGAAGCAAAACAAGTGACATATGCCTAGCACGTGACTATTCACTATGCAATTGTTTATCTCTTACCTCATTTAGTTGTCAAAAGAGTTGCAAGGAGCTCCTGGTGGGATGAAAGACAGGCAGGGTTCTGTGTGTTCTCAGCCATTTATAGTATGGAGCATCTTCAATAATGACAGCATTCTGAGGAGAAACAGAGGCCTCTAAGACAAGAAAATATTTTTTATAGCTAGATCTTTGAGTTCTTTGAGTCATTTTACAGGATTGTTTTAAAAAATATTTTTCTCCTAAGTCCATGTCATTGGGGGCTTCCTGTAGATATTTTAATTACTTTTAGTTTGTTAAATACAAACCTAAATTAATTTCTTATTGTCTATGATTACTTATTCTTTCAGCTATTTTTTGGGAGGGGATTGAAATTTGTATTTGGGAAACGAACATTGTCATCTCCCTCTCCCATTCCAGTTTTTCTTTTTTTTTTTGCGGTACGCAGGCCTCTCACTGTTGTGGCCCCTCCCGTTGCGGAGCACAGGCTCCAAACGCGCAGGCTCAGCAGCCATGGCTCATGGGCCTAGCTGCTCCGCGGCATGTGGGATCCTCTCGGACCGGAGCACGAACCCGTGTCCCCTGCATCGGCAGGTGGACTCTCAACCACTGCGCCACCAGGGAAGCCCCCATTCCAGTTTTAAGTTAAACAAATAAAATGCCATATATCTAAGGTCTTGCATTTCTTTATATTGTCAAAGATCATTCAGAATGGCCAGTAATAAAATTTTCCATTATATCCATTCATTTTGATATTTTGTTTCTGGTGATTCTGAGCGATGAGATCCAAACTGAGATTAAAACCAATTAACCCTGAGTGCACTGTAATACAAAACAGAACTTTCCAAGACTGGGCAGGTGGCCTGAACTTCTTGTTTACTTGGTTTTAAATGATCTCTGAACATTCTTTTTTGTATCAGATTGGTATAGTACAGGTGGAACTAAATGGTCTGATTAAAAACATTTGATTTTTATTCAAAACTGTCATACTATGAGGACAAAAAAATGGATATTCCTTGGCATAAAATAACTCCAGGAATGTTTTTATCAGGAGACAGGAATGCCTGGAGTATTAACCTACGTAAAGACGGGACTTAAATATACCCCTCTCTCTGGGGACTGCCTTTCAAAGTCCTCCTCTCAATTGTCAGAATTTTACCAGAATTGGACCAGAAATGCTTTGCTTTCCACTGGCTGATGCAGCAATTGCAACAAAACAATGCTTAATGGTGGTTAAAAAGTGCCAGTAAGCACACAAACATACAAACATACCAAGAATGGCAAAAACAAAATGCAGTTTAAGAATGTCACATGCAACGTTTTTAAATCCAAGAAATTTACTTCCTTCTTTTGTTTGTTTTGCCTCAATTTTCCCTCATTTTTATGTGTGATTATCATGCCTATTTTCAAAAATTGTGACCCAATTTTTCTGATTAGAAGCTCAACATATTTTATTCAGTGTTCAAAGCATTTCAGATCACCAGCAAGCCAAGAGAAATAGATTTCAAACAGAAGAATAAAAAATTTATTATAAAGGTCAGAAAAAAAGGAGACTCTGAGAACAGGCAACTGATATATTCTATACTGGGGATTTTGGAAGCACTGAATTTGGTACTTTGATGATGAAGTGGCCTGTGGAATTAGGTAGCTCCCTAATGCTTTCAGCTCATGTTAAGCATATAAGGATGGAACCTGGTAAAGGAAAACCACAACTAGTTCTGTGGTACTGAGAATATTTAATTCTTTTCATTCTTGAAATCAGGCCCAGCAATAAATAATGCACACACACTTTTGAACAAAGCACAATTTAATTAGGAAAAAAGTGAATTTTGTGCCATTCTCTAAATGAGGAATATTCTATGTAATGTACATAATATACATTATTAATTGCTCATTTTGGGATAAAATTAATTCCATTTGGAAAGTTTCCTTTTCCCCTCAAGTCAGCAGAAGTATAATTACGCACATTTTAAATAAAGGTATATATTTTTTATTCATGCTAGAGTACGTTAGGAATTATGAAATATTCACATAAAAGATGGGTAACAGCATGAAAGTATGGATAAAAGTATTGAAAATGCCCTGCTTGAATAAGCAACCATTTATGAAAAGTGTGAATATAGAGATAGGAAATACCACTGAGGAGGAGGCTGGAGCTGAACCTGATCACACATGTAAAAACCTGGCTGAAATAGGCAAAAGGACTGTTTTAGGTTTGGAGATGGAAATAGAGATGAAATATGGAGGGAGTTGTGAATAAGAACTTTTCTATAACTAACCTGCCTATTTCCCATTTTCTGAGCACTCCTCGTGTATCCCGCCTCTGCACCTTTGCTGGATACAAGCCAGTGAGCCTTGGATGCTTACCTATTATCTTCTAGAGATTTCCCATGTGGAAATTCTATGTAGATGTTAAAATCAAGCTTAAATGCCACATTCCCCACAAAGATTTTCTAATCCCTCAAGCTATGATCTCTACCATCTCTAAACTCTTCTAGCACTTTATAAAACACCCCACATTAGTTAGTCATTACCCTACACTAGGCAAGACCTTTACACATGTACGTTACCTCACTGAATTTTTGCCCAAAGCCTTATACATCTATTATTCTCTTTTTAAAGATAGGGGAATATGCCTAGAGAATTTAATAACTTGTTGCAAATTCCATAGTTAGGAAGTAGAGGATTTAGATTCAAACTAAGGTCAATTTAAAAAAAAAATTTATTGAACTCTCTTTTATGTAACAATTTGTTGTGAATCCTGTATTTTTTTTTTACTAAGTAAAACATTTTGAGTTGCAAGTAACGGAAATCCCTTCCAAATTAAATCAAACTTAAGGTTGTTATGACAGTACCATATAGGGGGTTATATCACAGAATTTAAGGGCAGGGAGGGCAATGGAACTTCATGAGGGAGTGACATGAAAGCTGACCAATCATGAGATGGATTGGGACCTGGAGTCCCAGGTCCCAGATCTGGGGTTGGTTCCTTGTATTTCTTCTGGCCCTGCCACAGTATGGTTTGGGTGGCATCAACATCAATCTCTGATTCAGGGTGCAGCATGTTAGTCTAAGTCACCCAGAGTTCATTGCAACTGTAGGTCTCAGACAATCAATGTTTGGGCCTTTCCTGGCCACAGTGATGATTTCTGGCTTGAGCATGTGACTCAAGTGGTCCCAATGAAAATGAAACCCAAATCTTTTTTATAATGGTTGGAAGAAGAGAGTTCTCTTCTTTTGATGGACGATTTCTGGATATGAGACCGAGAATGATTATCAGTTTACTACTATGAAGAACAATGATCTGAGGTCAAACCAGTAAATGAAGGAGGGTAGTCACTCAGGGAAATGGAGCTGAGCCCTGACCAAACTGCATCTGATCTGCATTCTCAGTGGCAGGTTACATAATTATTTCAGAATATTCATTGCCTATCCCTCTAAGAATTATATTTATCCACCGCATTGACATCAGCCTTTGCCATGCAACCTGCTTTGTGAGTTGGCAAAAGCATGTGATTTTTGAGAAGAAGCTTTAGAAGCCAATATATAATCCCACCATTTCTTTGTATTATTCCATGAGATATACTAGGTTGGGGCTGCCCTTCAGCCCTGCTTACAAGGATAAAAGTAGACCTTTGTATATCAGTAGCCTGCTTCAAAGAAACATTTAATATAAGCTACTGCAATTTTGGAATCCTTTCTATAGTATAACCTTGTGAAAAATGATTACTACTATCTATCATCTCTGATCTTTGCCATTGAAAAAGCCAGTGCATATCCTCCATTGCTGAAGCCGGTATGAGTTTTTTGTTATTTTGTATTGAAAATATCTTAACTGACAAACCCATTTTAGTCAATTGAATAATGTTAACCCTCAGTGGTAGTAGGAAAGCCTTTTAACCTGCAAACTTCCCAAAGGTACACTGTTATATAGTCTTGCATCTATAATGCCCAATACTTAGTTTGGGGCGGTTGTGGCTACCAGGAGGGAGAATACCATCTCTGTGGACACCCACATGAAACAGAAGGGGACTTTCCAGTGTCTTTAATGATCTTAATGAAATCATGTAGCTCGAACTTAATATAATGCATAGAATTTTACCATTTGTATTACCAAGATTTTTTTTTCTCCCATGCAAAATATGTTCTTCCTCACTAACAAATAAAATCAAAGCTGAAGCACATAAGTGAATCTCTTTGATGCTTATTTCAAAGCATTTCAGAAGAATTAATTAAAGCAATACACTGAGAAATATTTAAGTGTTATTATTTCTCTTCCATACATGAAAAGGTGGAACCCCTGAAAGTTTAAATATCTTTCCTGGAGACCACACAGGAAGTCACTGGCAGAACTCAGTGTTCCTAACCTCATTGACCTCCACAATCTCAGTGTGGTCTGTAACCTTTTTACATCAGAACATTCACAGGAAGAGGAGACTTTTACCAAAACATTCTACCAACAGTAACCACAGCACTTGTTTTAGTGCTTATTGCCATTTATAGCCTTTTTTGAGTCCACCCTTAGGATCAGCAAGATATTTGAATTAAGTTACTGCGAATTCTGCAAACCAGCCAATGCCTGTTCTAAACGTCTTTTGGGCATCAACATAAACAGGAAAATGCATTGTTCAAGTCTCCTTTGGATACATTCTCTCCCCTTCCTCTAATTCAATTGAATTGTCAGGGTAGAGTTTGGAGAATGAGAGAGAAAAAAAAAAGACCCACTGAGAAAAAAAAAAAAAATTTTTTTCCCAAAAGAATGCATTACCTCTACCAAAATAATAATAATGTTAATAATAAATTATTGCCATACCTGGTCAACATTACCTGAATTTTAGCAATTTTAATGACTATATCAGATATATTACTTAATTGTTCAAATAGACTACAGAAATAGTAGAGATTTAGTTATCAAAAAAAAAAAAGGATTCAATAGAACATGATGATTCACCAGCCATTTACAGAGATGCATCCTAAGCCTCAGGGTTGTAACTAAAGCTTGCAAACTTTCACAGTGAGCTTTGAGCTCATCTTACAAACTATATCATTTCTTTTAGACTATACAGCAAAACACAATGTAAATCTAAAAATACATACTATTTTGCTTTGGCAACTTTTCCCAAGACTATGGATACTCTACATAAGCATAATATATTTAATGCTTAGTTGTCATAATTGTACATGTATTTACACCAAAAGACTATTAGCTACAGTATTTTAAAATTTGAGATTTTAATCTTAACAGAGAAAATATGTTTATTGTTGTTTTAGTTTAATGTTTTAACCATCTAAAACATTCCAAAATTGTACTACTGAGTCTACTTTTAGACATGCTTCCCTCCTCCCACCCCCCCCCCAAAAAAAGGTAAAATTTTCTTAATTAATCAAGGAAAATAGAACAGTTCTTAGGTCCTTAGATCTACCGAGGGAAACTAGCACTCTGCCTCAACTCTCATTAATTCCATGGAATATTTCATGCAACTTATTTGTGTCTTACTTTATTTTTCCCACTGTGCTAATTTTACAATAGCCTAGCTAAATTTTGTCAACATCATTATAGGAGCCACAGAGGTCTGCTAGAGATGCAAAATCAGAGAACCTACATATATGTATATAAAAATGGAAGCCCAAACTTTCAAAAAACAGTATAAATATCAATCTGAAGATAAACATCTTGAATATCATTAATCTTTTTTGATGCCAACATCTGGTAAGCAAAACAGGAATAGTGGACACAAATAATTACATTCTGCTGTGTTATTAAATGTCAATTTTTATGATCTATATTTTAAAAATCAATCCATTCACATGTACAAACATTTTATACCATGAAAAATTCTGTCTGAATATAAGCTCTTGCCTTTAAAATGTCACTTTTGTGAGAGCTAGATATTACATACTACCTTGTTCACTTCAACTAACTTATCCATTATTTATCTTCTTTTAAATAAAATTCCAAGCAAAGAGCTCTAGCCTTGTGGAAGTGAGGACTAAGTAACAATGGTGAATTTTAGAAGAGATAGGAGGCCTGCTTGCTGTCCCACAGCGTTGTCAATAGATGCTTATCTTTGATTTTTGAGAATTTACAGTGTTATGAACTTAGACTTTTGTTTACACGTTCTGTGAATTGTATGAAACTGAGTAAATTATGAAACGGGTTTATGGTAAGAAGACAATGCCCTGACAGCAGAAGCCAGGAGAAAACACTGGCCTTTAAGTTGGAAAAAAAAAATAATCTTGTGATATTTGTAAAAGACACTGCCAAAATTCCATGTGTATTTTGTCAAAATATAATAGTGGCTATAGCAATCGTGGATGCAGCTGGGGATAGTGTTCTTTCAGTTCATTTGAAATATTTAACCACTGCAAAGAATGAAATGTTCTAACATTTACCTTTCACCACAGCTCTGACATCCTACTATTTATATTTGAAAACAAAGATCATAACATATTCTCTTGGAAAAAAATTCATGATGTGTAATGCAATTTCAAAATAACATCCTGTGAACACTGAGGAATTTAAAGAGAGCGGGGAGGGAGAGGGAGCAAGATTTTATATGCACGCACACACGCGTGCACACACACACACACACACACACACACACACACACTCATGACTTTATTGAAGTTACTGATTCTTCCAAAGCCTAAACTGGAAATTATTTAACACTTTAAAGACCTTTTCCATAATGCTCTAGGAAAGATGAAGGGATGATAATGATATACATTGTTCATTCATGCATTCATTCATTCATTCATCAAACCTTAATTTAGCTCATGCTATGTGCTACGTTCTGAAGATACAAAATCAAGCACACGTGGTCCTTGCCTTTGGGGAATTCATAATCCATTTGAGAGAGAGACAGATAACTCATTATAAAGATTACAGCATGAAAAGTGCTAACTCAGGGCTTTCGAAAGATTAGTGAAAGAGACTAAAACAGGGACACTTTTAATCAAATCTATTTGGGAAATATTCAAAGAAAGGTAATTTTTATGCTGGTTTTTCAAGGATTACCCATATGCATTAAAGAGGCCCAGGAGGATTAGCAGGAGGGCATTTCAGCCAGAGGGAATGGCATGTGGGAAGTGTGGAATGCCATAATATGGTTGGGGAGGTACAGTGTAACATTAGCTGGAGTGGCTAGAGAGTAGACTGAAAGACAGGCTGAAACCAGATGAAGGAAGCCATTGCATGCAAAGCTAAGGGGACTGAAGTCTGTGGAGAGCACTGACAGACTGTCAGCCCTGTGTTTCAGGTAAGATTTGCCTTTTAGAAAGGTTATCCTGGGAGAAGAATAGGAGATATACCATGAGAGGATCAGTCAGCAGGCACTTCTGTTATTCTGATTCTTCTCCTGTCACATTAAGTAGCACACTCAGTTAATGACCTACTCTGCAAAGGAAATTTTTATTTACTCAGATTCTGCCTTCTGTGGTATAAAAAACTACCTGTGTACACAAAATAGCCAAGTCCCTCCTTTCTTAAATCCCCTTCATTAATGCCAATGGAGGTTAATTTTCAGAACCTGAGTTAAGCTATCATGATATCTAGAAGAGCTATAAATGAATTATGAGCACATTTCTGGCCTTGCCAGATCTCAGAGATCTGAACGTGCAAGGAACAGAATTTGTAGTTCAGTTTTTAGCCCATTGGAGTTGCCAAGTGCTGAAGAGGGAGAGGTAGAAGAGAACAGTAGGGAAAGAAGAGAGTTAGGTATCATGAAGTCTCCCAACTGATGGAGAAAGATAGAGGGCAGGGTAGAGAAACTCCAATGTGTGGGCCCTAAATGAAGAGTTGTGGCAGGCTCCAAAGGAATACTCAAGTGGTATGGTGGGAAAAGCTGAGAAACTTGAATTTTCATTCCAATTTGAGAGTTAATTTTCTTTTCTACAGGTAAAGCACTTAATTCTCCTGACCTATTTGTTTTGAAAGAAAAATAACATAAGAGTAGAGAATCTCTGAAATCTCTTCAAGTTTAATATTCTAATGTTCAACTACAGACAGTCCCTGACTTACAATGGTTCGACTTAGATTTTTTGATTTTATGGTGGTTTGAAAGCAATATGCATTCAGTAGCAATTGTAATTTTTGAATTTTGATCTTTTCCCAGGCTAGCCATATGTGGTACAATATTTTTTCATGTTGCTGGGCAGTGGCAGCGAGCTGCAGCTCCCAGTCAGTCATCCAATCACGAAGGTAAACAACCTATACACTTACAACCATTTTGTTTTTCACTTTCAGTACAGTATTCCATAAATTACATGAGATATTGAATATTTTAATTATAAAACAGACCGTGTTAGATGACTTTGCCAACTGTAGGATAATGTAAGTGTTCTGAGCACATTTAAGGCAGGTTAGGCTAAGCTCTGATGTTCAGTGGTGAGGCGTATTAAATGCATTTCCTACTTAACAATATTTTCAATTCACAATAGTTTTATCAGGACATAACCCCATTGTAAGTGGAGGAAGATCTATATTTCACAATTTCACCGAAGCCTACTCCTAACACATATATTCTATTCTTGGTTCTTTCCCCCCCCAAACTTCTTTTACGCTCTTCCTGAAAAGTACAGTAATAGATAAAAAGCACCAAACTCACTTAGTGAGTATCTCAGTGATGTATAAATTGAGTTTAATTTAAAGGGAGGATTGTTGTATACTAAAGAACTTGTCTGGTCTTTGTCCCAGATTCCTGGGAGAAAGCTTCTAAGTCCTTGGAATTTACTGAGTGATGGGAGATCTTTGTTTTTCACGGTGGGCCCCTGGGGCCACACCTGAGTTTTTGCAAATAAGATGACTCATGGTAGGTACCCAGGTAGTTTCAAAATGGGAGCTTGCCACATCAGAAAGATCAATCAGGTGATTAAAAGGTTTGAGGTTTGAGCCGAATGATATAAGCCTGATTTCTTATCTCCAGGGAGTGGGTAGGAGCTTGAGATTGAGTTCAATGATTCAACAATCAATCATGCCTATGTAATAAAACCCCAATAAAAACTCTGGAATCTGGTGCTCAGGTGAGCATCCCTGGTTGATAATCATCCATCCAAGGGCCAGGAGAGTGATATGTCCTGAGGACAAGGAAGCTTCACATTTGGGACCCTCACAGGCTTCACCCTATGTGTCTCTCTCTTTGGCTGGTTCAGATTTGTACCCATTTGCTAAAATAAAAGTATAATCATATACAAAAATATTTCACATTTTCCTAAGTTCTGTGAGTTGCTTCAGTGAATTATTGAAGATGAGGGGATAGTGGAAGCCCTCAAATTTGGTAGCCAGTTCATCAGAAGTATAAGTGGCCTGGGCACCCCTAAACTTGGAGCTGATGTCTGATGTAAGGGGAGTTCTAATGGGGACTGTTTCTTTAACCTGAGAATTCTGTGCTAGATTTGGGTAGTTAGCATCGAAATTGCATTGTAAGGGCTTATTGAATATTTTAGCAGATTTTTTAAATTAGATTTTTAAGAAAAATTTACTGACATATTATTACAATTAAAGTTTCTGGAGTGCCACTGGTTCAGTACAATATCCATGAAAGAATTAAATGTGGATGCAACAGAAGTAGCCTCTTGAAAAGAAAGAAGTAACATTATTCAACTTCTACTAGATGAAAAGATTACATGAAGAGAGGATCTTCTGCAACTACCAAACAAGAAAAAAGGACAGAGAATAAAGTTTTTAAGCAAGGGATCAAACTTCTTACAATTTTTTTTAAAAAAACAGACTCAGTGGTGTACAGTAAGAAAATAAATAAATAAGAAAAGTTGATACCAGGATTCATCAGCATATTATATAAGGTCAAATATGAGAGAAGTTTAGAGTACAGCTCACTGGAAAAACTCAATTATATTTGAAAAATCTGGTAAAAGGTAAGCATGGTAAGGTTTCGTGAGAAATTTCACTAATTTAGTATAAAGAATGTTGGAATTCATTTATAGTGAGATGTAATCGTGACCCACTTTCAAAATGTGATATGGCTTTTTCCCATATGAGAGAATAAAAATTTCTAGGAAAAAATGATGCTAGGACAACTCAATTGCTTTCTCAGATAGTTAATTTTTTCATTAATGCAAATAAGCTGACATCATGCATATTGATTTTCATGAGACAGTCTGAGTTCAGTTTAACTTATGAAAATTGATTTGAATCATCATGTCATTTTTCATAAGTATATTATCAAATGTGAGTTTGTTTCCTGGATGGCAGTGTTTTAGAGTGCAGCATTTAATTCAGAGGAGAGGGCAATCCATGTGATATACAATCACAGTCACTGGAAAACAGAGGAAGAAAACTTAGATGAATCACTAAAAGCACCATCATATTCTGTTAAAGGTTGTTTCAGAGACTCTTGATGCAGAAAAGAAAAGAAAACCTAGAGCTCTTTTAATCAAAACACACAGTGTTCACGTGAGTCAGCTGTGCTAAAGCACCTGTCACTTCTAGAAGTCCGGTGATTTTTTTTTTTTAACATCTTTATTGGAGTATAATTGCTTTACAATGGTGTGTTAGTTTCTGCTTTATAACAAAGTGAATCAGTTATACATGTACATATGTCCCCATATCTCTTCCCTCTTGCATCTCCCTCCCTACAACCCTCCCTATCCCACCCCTCTAGGTGGTCACAAAGCACCAAGCTGATCTCCCTGTGTTATGCTGCTACTTCCTAGTAGCTATCTATTTTACGTTTGGTAGTGTATGTATGTCCATACCACTCTCTCACTTTGCCCCAGCTTACCCTTCCCCCTCACTGTATCCTCAAGTCCATTCTCTAGTAGGTCTGCATCTTTATTCCCGTCTTGCCCCTAGGTTCTTCTGACCATTTTCTTTCTTTTTTTTTTTTGATTCCATATGTATGTGTTAGCATACGGTATTTGTTTTTCTCTTTCTGACTTACTTCACTCTGTATGACAGTCTCTAGGTCCTTCCACCTCACTACAAATAACTCAATTTCATTTCTCTTTATGCCTGAGGAATATTCCATTGTATATATGTGCCATGTCTTCTTTATCCATTCATCTGTCGATGGCTTTCATGTCCTGGCTATTGTAAACAGAGCTGCAATGAACACTGGGGTACATGACTCTTTTTGAATTATGGTTTTCTCAGGGTATATGCCCAGTAGTGGGATTGCTGGGTCATATGGTAGTTCTATTTGTAGTTTTTTAAGGAACCTCCATACTGTTCTCCACAGTGGCTGTATCAATTTACATTCCCACCAGCAGTGCAAGAGGGTTCCCTTTTCTCCACACTCTCTCCAGCATTTATTGTTTCCAGATTTTTTGATGATGGCCATTCTGACTGGTGTGTGGTGATACCTCATTGTAGTTTTGATTTGCATTTCTCTAATGAATAATGATGTTGAGCATTCTTACATGTGTTTGTTGGCAGTCCGTATAACTTCTTTGGAGAAATGTCTATTTAGGTCTTCTGCCCATTTTTGGATTGGGTTGTTTTTTTGTTATTGAGCTGCATGAGCTGCTTATAAATTTTGGAGATTAATCCTTTGTCAGTTGCTTCATTTGCAAATATTTTCTCCCATTCTGAGGGTTGTCTTTTGGTTTTGTTTATGGTTTCCTTTGCTGTGCAAAAGCTTTGAAGTTTCATTAGGTCCCATTTGTTTATTTTTGTTTTTATTTCCATTTCTCTAGGAGGTGGGTCAAAAAAGATCTTGCTGTGATTTATGTCATAGAGTGTTCTGCCTATGTTTTCCTCTAAGAGTTTTATAGTGTCTGGCCTTACATTTAGGTCTTTAATCCATTTTGAGCTTATTTTTGTGTATGGTGTTAGGGAGTGATCTAATCTCATACTTTTACATGTACCTGTCCAGTTTTCCCAGCACCACTTACTGAAGAGTTGTCCTTTCTGCACTGTACATTCCTGCCTCCTTTATCAAAGGTAAGGTGACCATATGTGCGTGGGTTTATCTCTGGGCTTTCTATCCTGTTCCATTGATCTATATTTCTGTTTTTGTGCCAGTACCATACTGTCTTGATTACTGTAGCTTTGTAGTATAGTCTGAAGTCAGGGAGCCTGATTCCTCCAGCTCCATTTTTCATTCTCAAGATTGCTTTGGCTATTCAGGATCTTTTGTGTTTCCATACAAATTGTGAAATTTTTTGTTCTAGTTCTACAAAAAATACCAGTGGTAGTTTGATAGGGATTGCATTGAATCTGTAGATTGCTTTGGGTAGTAGAGTCATTTCACAATGTTCATTCTTCCAATCCAAAAACATGGTTTATCTCTCCATCTATTTGTATCATCTTTAATTTCTTTCATCGGTGTCTTATAATTTTCTGCATACAGGTCTTTTGTCTCCTTAGGTAGGTTTATTCCTAGATATTTTATTCTTTTTGTTGCAGTGGTAAATGGGAGTGTTTTCTTGATTTTACTTTCAGATTTTTCACCATTAGTGTATAGGAATGCCAGAGATTTCTGTGCATTAATTTTGTATCCTGCTACTTTACCAAATTCATTGATTAGCTCTAGTAGTTTTCTGGTAGCATCTTTAGGATTCTCTATGTATAGTATCATGTCATGTGCAAACAGTGACAGCTTTACTTCTTCTTTTCCAATTTGGATTCCTTTTATTTCCTTTTCTTCTCTGATTGCTGTGGCTAAAACTTCCAAAACTATGTTGAATAATGGTGGTGAGAGTAGGCAACCTTGTCTTGTTCCTGATGGTAGTGGAAATGGTTTCAGTTATTCACCACTGAGAACAATGTTGGCTGTGGGTTTGTCATATATGGCTTTTATTATGTTGAGGAAAGTTCCCTCTATGCCTACTTTCTGGAGAGCTTTTTATCATAAATGGGTGTTGAATTTTGTTGAAAGCTTTCTCTGCATCTATTGAGATGATCATATGGTTTTTCTCCTTCAATTTGTTAATATGGTGTATCACAGTGATTGATTTGCCTATATTGAAGAATCCTTGCATTCCTGGGATAAACCCCACTCAACCATAGTGTATGATCCTTTTAATGTGCTATTGGATTCTGTTTGCTAGTATTTTGTTGAGGATTTTTGTATCTACGTTTATCAGTGATATTGACATGTAGTTTTCTTTCTTTCTGACATCTTTCTCTGGTTTTGGTATCAGAGCGATGGTGGCCTCGTAGAATGAGTTTGGGAGTGTTGCTACCTGTGCTATATTTTGAAAGAGTTTGAGAAGGATAGGTGTTAGCTCTTCTCTAAATGTTTGATAGAATTCGCCTGTGAAGCCATTGGGTCCTGGGCTTTTGTTTGTTGGAAGATTTTTAATCACAGTTTCAATTTCAGTGCTTGTGATTGGTATGTTCATATTTTCTATTTCTTCCTGGTTCAGTCTCGGAAGGTTCTGCATTTCTAAGAATTTGTCCATTTCTTCCAGGTTGTCCATTTTTATTGGTATAGAGTTGCTTGTAGTAATCTCTCATGAGCCTTTGTATTTCTGCAGTGTCAGTTGTTACTTCTCGTTTTTCATTTCTAATTCTATTGATTTGAATCTTCCCCCTTTTTTCTTGATGAGTCTGGCTAATGGTTTATCAATTTTGTTTATCTTCTCAAAGAACCAGCTTTTAGTTTTATTGATCTTTGCTATTGTTTCCTTCATTTCTTTTTCATTTATTTCTGATCTGATATTTATGATTTCTTTCCTTCTGCTAACTTTGAGTTTTTTGGTTCTTCTTTCTCTAATTGCTTTAGGTGTAAGGTTAGGTTGTTTATTTCAGATGTTTCTTAAGGTAGTCTTGTATTGCTATAAACTTCCCTCTTAGAACTGTCTTTGCTGCATCCCACAGGTTTTGGGTTGTTGTGTTTTCATTGTCATTTGTTTCTAGGTATTTTTTGATTTCCTCTTTGATTTCTTCAGTAATCTCTTGGTTATTAAGTAGTGTGTTGTTTAGCCTCCATGTGTTTGTATTTCTTACAGATTTTTTCCTGTAATTGATATCTAGTCTCATAGCATTGTGATGAGAAAAGATACTTGATACAATTACAATTTTCTTAAATTTACCAAGGCTTGATTTGTGACCCAAGACATGATCTGTCTTGTAGAATGTTCCATGAATACTTGAGAAGAATGTGTATTCTCTTGTTTTTGGATGGAATGTCCTATAAATATTAATTAAGTCCACCTTGTTTAATGTACCATTTAAAGCTTGTGTTTCCTTATTTATTTTCATTTTGGATGATCTGTCCATTGGTGAAAGTAGGGTGTTAAAGTCCCCTACTATGACTGTGTTACTGTTGATTTCCCCTTTTATGGCTGTTAGTATTTGCCTTAAGTATTGAGGTGCTCCTATGTTGGGTGCACAAATATCTACAATTGTTATATCTTCTTCTTGGGTTGATTCCTTGATCACTATGTAGCGTCCTTCTTTGTGTCTTGTAATAGTCTTTGTTTTAAAGTCTATTTTGTCTGATATGAGGATTGCTACTCCAGCTTTCTTTTGATTGCCATTTGCATGGAGTATCTTTTTCCATCCCCTCACTATCAGTCTGTATGTGTCCCTAGATCTGAAGTGGGTCTCTTGTAGACAGCATATATACAGGTCTTGTTTTTGTATCCATTCAGCCAGTCTATTTCTTTTGGTTGGAGCATTTAAGCCATTTACATTTAAGGTAATTATCAATATGTATGTTCCTATCACATTTTTCTTAATTGTTTTGGGTTTATTATTGTAGGTCTTTTCCTTCCCTTTTGTTTCCTGCCTAGAGAAGTTCCTTTAGCATTTGTTGTAAAGCTGGTTTGGTGGTGCTGAATTCTCTTTTGCTTGTCTGTAAAGGTTTTAATTTCGCCGTCGAATCTGAATGAGATCCTTGCTGGGTAGAGTAATTTTGGTTGTAGCTTTTTCTCTTTCATCACTTTAAATATGTCCTGCCACTCCCTTATGGCTTGCAGAGTTTCTGCAATATTTGAAACAAAAGAACAATATTTGTTCTTTGTATTTATTTTTTGATAGTTTGATTAATATGTGTCTTGGCGTGTTTCTCCTTGAATTTATCCTGTATGGGACCTTCTGTGCTTCCTGGACTTGATTAACTATTTCCTTTCCCACATTAGGGAAGTTTTCAACTACAATCTCTTCAAGTATTTTCTCAGTCCCTTTCTTTTTCTCTTCTTCTTCTGGAACCCCTATAATTCGAATGTTGGTGTGTTTAATGTTTTCCCAGAGGTCTCTGAGACTGTCCTCAATTCTTTTCATTCTTTTTCCTTTATTCTGCTCTGCAGTAGTTATTTCCACTATTTTATCTTCCAGGTCACTTATCTGTTCTTCTGCCTTAGTTATTCTGCTATTGCTCCCTTCTAGAGTATTTTTAATTTCATTTATTGTGTTGTTCACCTGTGCTTGTTTGCTCTTTAGTTCTTCTAGGTCCTTATTAAACGTTTCTTGTATTTTCTCCATTCTATTTCCAAGATTTTGGATCATCTTTACTATCATTATTCTGAATTATTTTTCAGGTAGGCTGCCTATTTCCTCTTCATTTGTTAGGTCTGGTGGGTTTTTATCTTGCTCCTTCATCTGCTGTGTGTTTCTCTGTCTTCTCATTTTGCTTAACGTACTGTGTTTGGGGTCTCCTTTTCGCAGGCTGCACATTCGTAGTTTCCGTTGTTTTTGGTGTCTGTCCCCAGTGGCTAAGGTTGGTTCAGTGGGTTGTGTAGGCTTCCTGGTGGAGGGGACTACTGCCTGTGTTCTGGTGGATGAGGCTGGATCTTGTCTTTCTGGTGGGGAGGTCCACGTCTGTTGATGTGTTTTGGGGTGTCTGTGGCCTTAGTATGATTTTAGGCAGCCTCTGTGCTAGTGGATGGGTTGTGTTCCTGTCTTGCTAGTTGTTTGGCATAGGGTGTCCTGCACTATGTCCTATGTCCTGCATAGGGTGTTGAGATGGAGATCTCTGGGAGATTTTCACCGTTTGATATTACATGGAGCTGGGAGGTCTCTTGTGGACCAGTGCCCTGAACTTGGCTCTCCCACCTCAGTGGCACAGTTCTGTCCCCTGGCTGGAGCACCAAGAGCCTGTCCTCCACAGAGCTCAGAATAAAAGGGAGAAAAGAAAAGAAAAGAGAAAAGGAAAGAAAGGAAGGAAGGAAGGAATAAAATAAAGTAAAATAAAGCTATTAAAATAAAAAATAAGTATTAAGAAAAAATAATTATTTTAAGTAATAAAAAAAATGGACAGACAGAACCCTAAGACAAATGGTAGAAGCAAAGGTATACAGACAAAATCACACACAGAAGCATACACATACACACTCACAAAAAGAGAAAAAGGGGGAAAAAAAATATATCTTTGCTCCCAAAGTCCACCTCCTCAATTTGGGATGATTCCTTGTCTATTCAGGTGTTCCACAGATGCAGGGTACATCAAGTTGATTGTGGAGATTTAATCCGCTGCTCCTGAGGCTGCTGGGAGAAATTTCCCTTTCTCTTCTTTGTTCGCACAGCTCCTGGGGTTCAGCTTTGGATTTGGCCCTGCCTCTGTGTGTAGGTCGCCTGAGGGCGTCTGTTCTACGTTCAGACAGGACCGGGTTAAAGGAGCAGCTGATTAGGGGGCTCTGGCTCACTCAGTCCAGAGGGGAGGAAGGCGTACGGATGTGGGGCGAGCCTGTGGCGGCAGAGGCCGGCGTGATGTTGCACCAGCCTGAGGCACGCCATGTGTTCTCCCAGGGAAGTTGTCCCTGGATCACGGGTCCCTGGCAGTGACGGGCTGCACAGGCTCCCAGGAGGGGAGGTGTGGATAGTGACCTGTGCTCGCACACAGGCTTCTTGGTGGCTGCAGCAGCAGCCTTAGCATCTCACGCCTGTCTCTGGGGTCCGCGCTGTTAGCTGTCTCTGGACGGCCGTCTCCAGCCGTCTCTGGAGCTCCTTTAAGCAGCGCTCTTAATCCCCTCTCCTCGCGCACCAGGAAACAAAGAGGCAAGAAAAAGTCTCTTGTCTCTTCAGCAGGTCCAGACCTTTTCCCGGTCTCCCTCCCAGCTAGCCTTGGTGCACTAACCCCCAGTAGGCTGTGTTCACACAGCCAACCCCAGTCCTCTCCCTGCGCTCTGACCAAAGCCCGAGACTCAGCTGCCAGCCCCCGCCCGCCCCGGTGGGTGAGCAGACAAGCCTCTTGGGCTGGTGAGTGCCGGTCGGCACCGATCCTCTGTGCGGGAATCTCTCCGCTTTGCCCTCTGCACCCCTGTTGCTGCGCTCTCCTCCGCGGCTCTGAAGCTCCCCCCTCCGCCACCCGCAGTCTCCACCCGCGAAGGGGCTTCCTAGTGTGTGGAAACCTTTCCTCCTTCACAGCTCCGTCCCACTGGTGCAGGTCCCCTCCCTATTCTTTTGTCTCTGTTTATTCTTTTTTCTTTTGCCCTACCCAGGTACGTGGGCCGTTTCTTGCCTTTTGGGAGGTCTGAGGTCTTCTGCCAGCGTTCAGTAGGTGTTCTGTAGGAGCTGTTCCACGTGTAGATGTATTTCTGATGTATCTGTGGGGAGGAAGGTGATCTCCACGTCCTAGTCCTCCGCCATCTTGAAGCTCCTCCAAGTCTGGTGATCAACCTGGTGTGAGGTAGGAGTGCAGCTAAGTGATTCGACTAAAAGAGAGCATCCATCAGTGACTTGGCTGAACACTGCTGCTTTATGTAGAGCTACCACTCGCTCTTTCTGGATGAGAACTAGGCTCTGGATGAGAGCCTAGTTGTGAAACTAGAGAACAGTCCTTCATTGGTTCATTAATCTTTCTGACAAACTCTTATTCATCATTTAAGGCCCAGAAACCACACTGGCAGAATTAATTACTCCATTAGCTAAGGTTCCTATAGCTTTTTATATTTATATTCTAATATGTACATGTACATACTTATATATTCCCTCTTAATTAACTTTTTGACTGACCAGAATGTTGCACACTGATCATACGTGTGTGTGCATGTGTATAAATATTAATGTGCATTGACTCATATATATATTCTATATCTGTTACAATTCTAACAGATAGGATCTGAGAGGCTAAGTTTCTATAGCAAAGAGACGCCAGAACACAGTGGCTTAAATAAAGAAGAAGTCTTTAAGAGTCTCCAGGCGGGTGGTTGAGGCTGATGACACTGTTCTGTTCCACAAATTCAGGGAAATTGTCACTGACCAAGTTATTCCATCCTCTTGTTTTCCTGTCCTCTAGGGCATTGCCTTTCTTGCATTGCTGAAGCTAGCTCACCTCTGTCCACGATCCAGCTCACAGTAAAATGGAAAGGAAAAGTATAAAAATTTGTCCTTTATTTTAATCCCAATGCTTAGAAGTACCACTAATCACTCCAGTAATTTAGTTACTAAGCTTAGTCACACATCCACACCAATCTGCAAAGGAAGCTGTGATATGTAGTCTCTAATGGAGTGGCCATGTGCACCCACTGCCATGGAGGAAGGAGAGAATGGTTTTCAGGGGAAGTCCATCAATTTGCCAGTTTTACTGCATATACAACATAAAATAACAAAGGCTGATATAGCAAAAATCCAGAGTAGCTGAGAAGAAAAAAAAGAACCTGAATGCTCTATGGCAGTGTTCCTCAACTAGGCACATTTTGTCCCCCCAGGGAACATCTGACAATGTCTAGGGATATTTCCAGTTGTTACAAATGGGGGTGGGTTGCTACTGGCATTTATTGCATAAGAGTCCAAGGATGCTACTAATCATCCCACAATACATAAGGGAAGAGCCTACACCACAAAAAATTATCTGGCTCAAAATGTCAATGTCAAGTTGAGAAACTCCACTGCATATAATAATCTTCATATCTCCAAAATATTGCATGCCATTTGGAATAAATTGGCAACACAAAATTTATATGAGGATAATGTGTTAGAGATACTCATGTTTCTTCTGCTGGTTTACTTGTCTCAACCCTACTTGACTTTAAGCAATTTGAAATTAGAAATCTTGTTCTTGTTTTCATTACAGGCACCAGGGCAATCAGTTCATGCTTTTGGATGAGTGATGATGAACATGGAGCATCTTTTCTGTGCAATGCTGTGTACCAGACTCTGTGGCGATTGCTACAAAATGCATGGACCCTGTTCTCAAGGTCCTTGTCATTGACAGCCATTGCTTTTTATATTTCTCCTTTCTTATTCTCCCCTAATATCAGCGGTATCTCTACTCATTTCTATCACATTTGCAGAGATGTCTGTGTTTGACTGTTGCTTTCAACACCATGGCCATCTCACTTGGAAAGTCCAAGTTAGTGACCCATAGCCATGCCCATCACATTAAGAAGTACCTTACCTCAAATGTTTTCTGTCAAACAGTAACCTAGGCAAAGCAGGAAATAGCTCTAAATTATTAACTTTTTAACAACTCAGCTCAGATGGAAACAGAATTAATATTTATAGGACAATAAAGGAGGTGGTTGTTATTTAACTATTCAAAATGGGAAATAGAAAGAAAACCTCAGGCTTTATAAAGATGCTGTGGCATAACCAGCACACTCAAAAAGTTAAGAGGAATGAATTAGGGAAATGAGCAGAGCATTTGATGAATTTCATATGAACTTCTAACCTTTTCAAGGGTTGCAAAATTGCTTTTCTATCCCATGATCCAGTCTCCCAAGCAACTTCTATTTTTTCAGTTCTTCTGTGTTTCTCTTTTTCTCTCTTCTTCTCCCTCTTTCTCTTCCAATTTTTCTCCCTCCCTCACTTTTCAAACTGTCCCAGTCTTCATTTCTAAGGCCATCAATTCAGCCTTGCCTCCATCTAACCTAGTGCCTTATGCAAATTTTCTTAATCCAGGTCAGAGATCATAAAATATGAAGGCTCATCTCTCTTAATCTTCATATATCCTCTAACTTGCACAGAGACCAAGTTTAATTCTGCAGCATTGCCTCAGTGTTCTCCATTAAGGAAAAAAATGTATTAAGATCATGATCAACCACACCATAAGGAATCATATAAAAGGCAACACAGTGCATGGAGCTTATTGAATTGCAAACAGCTTTCGCTGAAATCAAGGCTGCCCCCTGATGCAAATCAGATGCTTACCTAATGTTACTTCCTTGGAGGGTAATGAGGGAGTGATGGGATTAAGACGCCCCTTTGTGGTGTGGCAAAGCTTTTCTGTCTTCTTGCTTAAAGCAGAACATTTTGACATATTAACTGGATAGGCAGAAAATGTATCTAAAGCTATTGAATGCACCTATTTTTCTTGATATAATTTATACCAAACCTCTTTCCAAGGGAGTTGAAGCAGCTGGAAACTATGATATTTCTGCCCTTTTTCCCCTCTTCTTGTCTGTCTCTCCATATCCCTCTCCACCCTTTCCATAATCCTTAGATATGCATGTTTGAAAAGAAAACTGGTCACAGCATGAATAAAAAAAAAGATCCATCTTGTTCCCACTAGATTTTGTAATTTAACATCATTTCATAATATCAATTGTACACACATGTGCTACAGTGCTTTTTTTTTTTAAAGAATGGCACACCGAATCAGGACCATTGATCCAGCAGTCGTTTTGCATAAAACTAGATTCCAGCTTGACAGGTGCTATGCATCATCACACATCCTTAAGAAAAATTCTCTGCTGTGTTTACATGTGTCTTCCCAGCAGCTGATTTCTGAATTTGGGCTCTGATGCATGGCGTGTATTAGAGATTGGAATATACCTCCTATTGTGCAATCCAAATGAAGCCAACTGCATTTCCTACAAGATTATCCTGCCTTGTTTTCTTTTCTCATTTTACCATCTCTCCACTTTCTCTTCCCTATTTTCTTCTTTCCTTCTTTTCCGCCTCATCATTCCTTCCCTTAATATTTTCTTCTTTTGACCATATTTTTCCCTTTTCTACTAGTCTAGAAACTCCTTGAAAATAGCATTATATACATTTATACATTCAGGGTCTGGCCATGAAAGGCTATCAATAAATATTTATGAAATAAACTGTTGATGCTATATTTCTAAGAGTTAAAAGCATATTTATCTAAGATGATGGCATAATGCTGATGCATGGAAATTTTATCTTTGTCATTGCTGTCACCATCACCACTTGTCATCATCTTTGACATCATCATCATTACCATATTGAGTGCCTACTCTCCACACAGAGTACTATAAGCACTATTTCATTTTATTCTATTGTGTCATTAGCATCTCATCTGTGAAATGGAGGTAATAATAGCACCTTCTCCATAGACTTCTTGTGAAGACTAAATGGAATGATATGCATAAAGTTCCTAATATATTACTTGAATAAGAAGTATTCTGTAAATGTTAGCTATAGATATAATGATTATTTTAATCCCCATCTTACATCTGAAGAAATAGGAACAGAGAGGTTAGATGGTTCACCAAAGGTCACTCAGCTGCTAAGTAACAGAAGCTGGAAACAAACTCCCAGTTATGGCTCCACAGACACGGCCATACCAATACTGCCTTTCAGTCTCCACAGTTCTTGACAAGAGTGGCAATAAAAAGTCAAAAGAATGACTGTGACAAGTTAGACAAAGAAATACTTTTCTTAAAAAAAATGGTGAAGATTGAACAAAATTCTAAATGAAAATAAATAATGTCAAAAGGTTTTACGCTGACCATGAAAGTCTTTATCACAGTTTGGGAGCACAGTGCAATTATACTTATGTCAGAAATTTATCTATGAAGTTACTCTTTCTGCTAAAGCCACAATAATCCATTTGTATAATTTTTATATCTTGGTATCAAACAAAGTTTTGAATAGTTGATAAATATCATTTCTATGCCAATGTCTAAATAATAAAATCTGCCCTAAATGATTAAATCTTATTTTGTCACATAGGCAAAATACCTAGATGACTATAAGTAAAACAACATATTTAAAGATTTAAGTGAATATTTACATGGGGAATGAGGGAATTAACACAGTTTTAAAAATTGTAGTAAAATATTTGTTTAGAAGAAAAAGAATTCACAAAAGGTAAACAGAAATGAGTTTAAAAACTAATTGTTAAAAATTATTACATATAAACAAACATTTATTAATGATCATATTTTAGTGAATCTCATACCATTGCTTATACGTTGCATCTTATTTTCTGTACAGCAAAAAAAGAAAAAAATTCAGCCAATCAAGTGACATAATGTCTTATCACTTAGACTTTTTTTTTTTTTTTTGCGGTACGCGGGCCTCTCACTGTTGTGGCCTCTCCCGTTGCGGAGCACAGGCTCCGGACGCGCAGGCTCAGTGGCCATGGCTCACGCGCCCAGCCGCTCCCGGCATGTGGGATCTTCCCGGACCGGGGCACGAACCCGTGTCCCCTGCATCGGCAGGTGGACTCTCCACCACTGCGCCACCAGGGAAGCCCATCACTTAGACTTTTTAACTTCAAATACTAAAAGTGCTTTTTCAGACATTTAAACATTAATTTTGATATTTGTCTTATATCTACATATAATAAATCAGGAAATGATATTCATTATGGTATTCCTAAAATGTCTTTCCATTCAGAGTCTGAGTCTTCTGAAGCGTTTTTTGAGTCAGAGACATTATTGTCCATGTTTCCCCACACGATATCATCTTCTATACAAAAGAATATTGGTGATGCAGCATTTCTTAACAGAGTCTATGTAGAAAATTAAAGCTATTGGTGTTTGGTTTCTAAGCCATATTGCAATTATGTAGGATTGCTCTGCTTCTGATTTCAATTTCAGAATGCTGCTACACACTTCTGTTTTATCCCTCCCACTGCTCCCACCACATTATGTACTAAGTGTTTAAAAAATGTTCCACTAGTATGTTGTACCCAGGTTTGGGGTTTAGTTTTTTTGTTTGTTTTTTCAAAATCACTGACATTGATTCTGAAGGTTTTCCTAACAGTAGTTTTAATGCTTGACCATGCTCAGGCAATGATAATTACATCTTTACTCAGGCAATAATAAAAAAGATTGCCTGACCAAACATGATTGAAAAAGGAGATTAGGGCTTCCCTGGTGGCGCAGTGGTTGAGAGTCCGCCTGCCAATGCAGGGGACACGGGTTCGTGCCCCGGTCCGGGAAGATCCCACATGCCGCGGAGCGGCTAGGTCCGTGAGCCATGGCCACTGAGCCTGCGCGTCTGGAGCCTGTGCTCCGCAACGGGAGAGGCCACAACAGTGAGAGGCCTGCGTACCGCAAAGAAAAAAAAAAAAGGAGATTAGTTGTAAAACACAACTTAATTTTAATGTTAAAATAAGAATAAAAAAATGGCTTAGAGTCAATGAAGTGGACACTTTTTTTTAACATATTAAGTGAAAGCAGAACATTGGTTTAACTATTATTTGCCTGTATTTTATTCCTCCTAGAAAAGTTGAATCTTTTCTATATATTTATTAACTAGTCTATTTCACTGAATCATTGACCCTTGAAAATTAATCAACACCTTTCTAAGTAACACAAGGTACAAAGACGTCTTAAGAGATATTTAAAAATCAAATGAAAACAAAGCAAAAAATTATCAAAATTTGTGGGATGCAGCAAAAGCAGTGTTTAAGGGAAATTTAACACATAGAATTCACAGATTAGAAATGAAGAAAAATCTCAATGCAATAACCAAAGCGTCCACTCTAGTAAACTGGAAAGAGAAGAGTAAATTAAGCTTAAGACAAGTAGAAGAAAGCTAATATTAAAGACAAAGACTTATTCAAACAAACAAAAGCTTACAGAACTCACTGCCAGCATATCTATACTATGAAAAACGTTAAAGCATGCACTTCAGGCAGAATAAAATTAGAATACTATATGAAAATTTGAAATTACATAAAAAATTAAGCCCAGAAATCATATAAATTAAATTAAGTGTAAGGGTTTTTTCTTATTTTATTAGATTAACAAGGTAAGTATCTGTTTATGTAAAAAATAGTAATAAAATATCATGGGATGTTTAACATATATAGTAGCAAATGTAGCACAAAAATAGCAAAATGGCTGGAAGTGAGGAAATGGAAGTATCTGGATGTATACAGTCGTAAAATGAAGTGGAATAATACAATTTGCAGTGAAACAATATAATCTGAAGGTAGAATATATTGTAAACCACAGAAAAATAACAAAGGGGGAAAAGTAACAGAACAGGTGATACAAACAGAAAATAACAGCAAATTAGTAGATTTAAATTTATACATTTTAATAGTTACATTTAATATATATGGTCTAAACCCCTCAACCAAAAGGCAGAGAGTGTAAGATTGGATAAAAAATTAAGATCAAATGCCTCTCACAAAAAAAGCCCATTTAAATATAAAGATACTGGTAGGTTAAAAGTAAAAAAATAGAAAAATGTATGACAAGAAAATACTGATCAAAAGGAAGGGCGAGTGGCTATATAAATACACAAAATAGAATATAGAAAGAGAAAGACCTCCAGGCATAAGAAGGGATATATCTGGGAAACAATTCTCCATGTGTCTCTAACATATCCTCACATCTTGCGATTTCATTTATTATGGATAATCCTTTTAAGAATGTGTAGTGAAGAGCCTAGAAAGATATTGTATCTTCCTTCATATCTAGGGCATAGGGCATATTTGTTTGCTGTCTAGGATAATAATGTCCTCTAGGGAAAATGCTGGGCAGGCTTCCTAGCAGCTTTCTTCATAGGACTGCGGTTTACTAAGTTCAGGGTTTCTCAACTGGACATAAACCCACTGTGTGTACAGCATCCATCTGGGCTTACACTTTATTCTGCATTCACAAGAGTTAGGGGAAAGGAAGAGTTGATATAAACATGAAGTTCAGCTATTTTCTTTGCTGTGAGTAATAAAAGGCTTTCTCTCTGACCCAGGGGTATTGTGTCTTCTTCCAGAATCTATGAAACTATGGCACTGTGCTAGTAAAGGAATGAATTTGTCAAGAAGATATAATAATACAAAACATATATTCACATTACAGATTATCAAAATATATGAAACAGAAAGTGACAGACCTAAAAGGAGGAGAAAAGCCAACCATTATAGTTGGAGACTATAAAATTTCTTTATTAATAATGAAAGCAACACCCAGCTCTACTCACCACCACTCCCTCCCATCAGGAAGCCTGCACAAGCCTCTTAGATAGCCTCATTCACCACAAACCAGACAGCAGAAGCAAGAAGAACTACAGTCCTGCAGCCTGTAGAATGAAAATCACATTCACAGACAAAATGAAAAGGCAGAGGACTGTGTACTAGATGAAGAAATAAGATAAAACCACAGAAAAAGAAGTAAATGAAGCAGAGATAGGCAACCTTCCAGAAAAAGAATTCAGAATAATGATGGGGAAGATGATCCAGGACCTCGGAAAAAGAATGGAGGCAAAGATTGAGACAATACAAGAAATGTTTAAGAAAGACCTAGAAGAATTAAAGAACAGAGATGAACAATACAATAACTGAAATGAAAAATACACTAGAAGGAATCAATAGCAGAATAACTGAGGCAGAAGAACAGATAAGTGACCTGGAAGACAGAATGGTGGAATTCACTGCCATGGAACAGAATAAAGAAAAAAGAATGAAAAGAAGTGAAGACAGCCTAAGAGACCTCTGGGACAACATTAAACACACCAACATTCATATTACAGAGGTCCCAGAAAGAGAAGAGAGAGAGAATGGACCTGAGAAAACATTTGAAGAGATTATAGTGGAAAATTTCCCTAACACGGGAAAGGGAATAGCCACCCAAGTCCAGGATGTGCAGAGAGTCCCAGACAGAATAAACCCAATGAGAAACATGCTGAGACACATAGTAATCAGATTGGCAAAAATTAAAGACAAAGAAAAATTATTAAAAGCAACAAGAGAAAAGTGACAAATACCATACAAGGGAACTCCCATAAGGGTAAGAGCTGATTTCTCATCAGAAACTCTACAAGCCAGAATGGAGTGGCATGATATATTTAAAGTGATGAAAGGGAAGAACCTACAACCAAGATTACGCTACACAGCAAGGATCTCATTCAGACTCGATGGAGAAATCAAAAGTTTTACAGACAAGCAAAAGCTAAGAGAATTCAGCACCACCAAACCAGCTTTACAACAAATGCTAAAGGAACTTCTCTAAGTGGGAAACACACGAGAAGAAAAGGACCTACAATAACAAACCCAAAACAGTTAAGAAAACGGTAATAGGAATATACATATCGATAACTACTTTAAATGTGAATGGATTAAATGCTCCAACCAAAAGACACAGGCTCACTGAATGGATGCAAAACAAGACCTGTATATATGCTGTCTACAAGAGACCTACTTCAGACCTAGGGTCACATACAGACTGAAAGTGAGGGGATAGAAAAAATATTCCATGCAAATGGAAATCTAAAAGCTGGAGTAACAATACTCATCTCAGATAAAATAGACTTTAAAATAAAGAATGTCACAAGAGACAAGGAAGGACACTACATAATGATCAAAGGATCAATCCAAGAAGAGGATATAAAAATTAAAAATATATATGCACCCAACAAAGGAGCACCTCAATGCATAAGGCAAATGCTAACAGCTGTAAAAGAGGAAATTGACAGTAACACAATAATAGTGGGGGACTTTAACACCTCAGTTACACCAATGGACAGATCATCCAGACAGAAAATTAATAAGGAAACACAAGCTTTAAATGACACAATAGACCAGATAGATTTAGTTGATATTTATAGGACATTCCATCCAAAAACAGCAGATTACACTTTCTTCTCAAATGCACATGGAACATTCTCCGCGATATACCACATCTTGGGTAACAAATCAAGCCTTCGTAAATTTAAGAAAATTGAAATCATATCATGCATCTTTTCCAACCACAATGCTATGAGATTAGAAATCAATTACAGGGAAAAAAAGGTAAAAAACACAAACACATGGAAGCTAAACAATACGTTACTAAATGACCAAGAGATCACTGAAGAAATTAAAGAGGAAATCACAAAATACCTAGAGACAAATGACAACCAAACCACGATGATCCAAAATCTATGGGATGCAGCAAAAGCAGTTCTAAGAGGGAAGATTATGGCAAGACAATCCTACCTCAAGAAAGAAGAAAAATCTCAAATAAACAATCTAACCTTACACCTTAAGGAACTAGAGAAAGAAAAACAAACAAAACCAAAGTCAGTAGAAGGAAAGAAATCATAAAGATCAGAGTAGAAATAAATGAAATAGAAATAAAGAAAACAATAGCAACAATCAATAAAACTAGAACTGGTTCTTTGAGAAGATAAACAAGATTGATAAACTTTTAGCCAGACTCATCAAGAAAAAGAGGGAGAGGACTCAAATCAATAAAGTTAAAAATGAAAAAGGAGAAGTTACAGAGGACACCACAAAAATACAGAGCATCATAAGAGACTCCTAGAAGCAAATCTATGACAATAAAATGGACAACCTGGAAGATATGGACAAATTCTTAGAAAGGTATAACCTTCCAAGACTGAACCAGGAAGAAATAGAAAATATGAACAGACCAATCACAGGTAATGAATTCAAACTGTGATAAAAAATCTTCCAACAAACAGAAGTCTAGGACCAGATGGCTTCAGAGGTGAATTCTATCAAACATTTAGAGAAGAGCTAACACCCATCCTTCTCAAACTCTTCCAAAAAATTGCAGAGGAGGGAACACTCCAAAACTCATTCTATGAGGCCATCATCACCCTGATGCCAAAACCAGACAAAGAAACTACTAAAAAAAGTAAATTACAGCACAATATCACTGTTGAATACAGATGCAAAAATCCTCAACAAAATACTAGCAAACAGAATCCAGCAACACATTAAAAAGATCATACACCATGATCAAGTGGGATTTATCCCAGGGATGCAAGGATTCTTCAAGATATGCAAATCAATCAATGTGATACACCATATTAACAAATTGAAGAATAAAAACCATATGATCATCTCAATGGATGCAGAAAAAGGTTTTGACCAAATTCAACACCCATTTATGATAAAAACTCTCCAGAGAGTGGGCATAGAGGGAACCTATCTCAACATAATAAAGGCCATATACGACAAACCCAAAGAAAACGTCATTCTCAATGGTGAAAAACTGAAAGCATTTCCTCTAAGATCAGGAAAAAGAAAAGGATGTCTCCTCTCACTACTATCATTCAACATAGTTTTGGAAGTCCTAGTGATGGCAATCAGAGAAGAAAAAGAAATAAAAGGAATATAAATTGGAAAAGAAGAAGTAAATCTATCACTGTTTGCAGATGACATGATACTATACATAAAGAATCCTAAAGATGCCACCAGAAAACTACTAGAGCTAATCAGTGAATTTGGTAAAGTTGCAGGATACAAAATTGATGCACATAAATCTCTTGCATTCCTATACACTAACAACGAAAAATCAGAAAGTGAAATTAAGGAAACAATCCCATTCACCACTGCAACAAAAAGAATAAAATACCTAGGAATAAGTCTACTTAATAGGGTAAAAGACCTGTACTGAGAAAACTATAAGACACTGATGAAAGAAATCAAAGATGACACAAACAGATGGAGAGATACACCAGAACTTTTACAGAACTAGAACAAAAAATCTTAAAATTTGTATGGAGACATAAAAGACCCCAAATAGCCAAAACAGTCTTGAGGGAGGAAAAACAGAGCTGAAGGAATCAGACTCTCTGACTTCAGACTATACTACAAAGCTACAGTAATCAAGACAGTATGGTTCTGGCACAGAAACAGAAATATAGATCAATGGAACAGGATAGAAAGTCCAGGGATAAACCCACATACCTACGGTCAACTTATCTATGACAAAGGAGGAAAGGATATACAATGGAGAAAAGACAGTCTCTTCAATAAGTGGTTCTGGGAAAGCTGGACAGCTACACGGAAAAGAATGAAGTTAGAACACTCCCTAACACCAAACACAAAAATAAACTCAAAATGGATTAAAGACCTAAATGTAAGACTGGACACTATAAAACTCTTAGAAGAAAACACAGGAAGACACGGTTTGACATAAAGCACAGAAAGATCTTTTTTGACCCACCTCCCAGAGTAATGGAAACAAAACAAAACAAAAATAAAATAAAAACAAAAATATACAAATGGGACCTAATGAAACTTAAAAGCTTTTGCACAGCAAAGGACACTATAAACAAGATGAAAAGACAACCCTCAGAATGGGAGAAAATATTTGCAAACAAATCAACGGACAAAGGATTAATCTCCAAAATGTATAAACAGCTAATGCAGCTTAATATTAAAAAAAACAAACAACCCAATCAAATATTGGCAGGAGACCTAAATAGACATTTCTCCAAAGAAGACATACAGATTCCAAGAGGCACATGAAAAGCTGCTCAACATCACTAATCATGAGAAAAATACAAATCAAAACTACAATGAGGTATCACCTGACACCGGTTAGAAGGGGAATCATCAGAAAATCTACAAACAACAAATGCTGGTGAGAAAAGGGAACCCTCTTGTACTGCTGGTGGGAATGTAAATTGATACAGCCACTATAGAGAATAGTATGGAGGTTCCTTAAAAAACTAAAAATAGAATTACCATATGACCCAGCAATCCTACTACTGGGCATATTTCCAGAGAAAACCATAATTCAAAAAGACACTTGCACTCCAATGTTCATTGAAGCACTATTTACAACAACCAGGTCATGGAAGCAACCTAAATTGTTCATTGACATATAAATGGATAAAGATGTGTTACATATATACAATGGAATATTACTCAGCCATAAAAAGAAACGAAATTGGGTCATTTGTAGAGATGTGGATGGAACTAGAGACTGTCATACAGAGTGAAGTAAGTCAGAAAGAGAAAAACAAATATCATATATTAACACATATATGTGGAATCTAGCAAAATGGTACAGATGGACCGCTTTGCAAGGCAGAAATAGAGACACCGATGTAGAGAACAAATGTATGGACACCAAGGGGGCAAAGCGGTGGTGGTGGGGGGAGGTTGGGATGAATTGGGAGATTGGGATTGACATATGTACACTAATATGTATAAAAGAGATAACTAATAAGAACCTACTGTCTAAAAAAAATAAAAATCAAAATTTTTACCAATAATAAAACAAGACAGAAAATAAGTAAGGATAGAGAGGATATAAAAGAATAACAGTATCAAACAATTTTATCTAATTGTCATTCATAGAACACTACACTGCAAAACAACAGAATATACATGCTTTTAATGTACACAGAGAATAGTCACCAAGAGAGACTATATTCTGGTTCATAAAACAAACATCTACATATTAAATGAATTAAATCAAACAAAGTAATTTATCCAGCTACAGTGGAATCAAAATAGATACTGATGTAGGAAAATCCCAAAATATTTAGATTTAAGCAATATAATTCTAAATAACCCATGATTCAAAGGGAGGAATGATAAAATATTTTTTTCAATAAAAATTAAAATACAATATTTTGAATTTGGGGGACATAGCTGAAGCAGTACTTGGAGAAAATTATAACAAATAATTACAGTAAATGTTTCAAATCAATAAACTAAGCCATCACCTTAAAAACTATAAAAAGAAGAGAAAATTATAACCAATGCAATCAAAAGGAAGAAAATAATAAAGAGATTAATAAAAAAATTCAATGCAGGGCTTCCTTGGTGGCGCAGTGGTTGAGGGTCTGCCTGCCGATGCAGGGGACGCAGGTTCGTGCCCCGGTCCTGGAGGATCCCGCGTGCCGCGGAGCGGCTGGGCCCGTGGGCCGTGGCCACTGGGCCTGCGCGTCCGGAGCCTGTGCTCCGCAACGGGAGAGGCCGCGACAGTGAGAGGCCCACATACCGCAAAAAAAAAAAAAAAAAAATTCAATGCAATACCTATCAAAATACTGATAGCATTTTTCAGAACTAGAACAAAAAATTTTTAAATTCATATGGAAACACATAAGACCCTGAAGAGCCAAAGCAATCTTGAGAAAGAACAAGAGAGCTGGAAGAATCATGCTCCCTGACTTCAGACTATACTACAAAGTTACAGTAATCAAAACAGTATGGTACTGACACAGAAACAGATCAATGGAACAGGATAGAAAGGCAAGAAATAAACCCATGCACTTATGGTCAATTAATATATGACAAAGGAGACAAGAATACAATGAAGACAAGACAGTGTCTTCAATAAGCGGTGCTGGGAAAATTGGACAACTACATGTAAGAGAATGAAATTACAACATTCTCTAACACCATATACATAAATAAACTCAAAATGAATTAAAGACCTAAATGTAAGACCGGATACTATAAAACTCCTAGAGGAAAACATAGGCAGAACACTCTTTGACATAAATCGTAGCAATATTTTTTTGGATTCATCTCCCAAAGCAAAGGAAATGAAAACAAAAGTAAACAAGTGAGACCTAATTAAAGTTAAGAGCTTTTGCAGAGCAAGACACCATTGACAAAGTGAAAAGACAACCTACTTAATGGGAGAAAATATTTGCAGATGATATGAATATGATTAATATTCAACATATATAAATATCTCATACAACTCAACATCAAAAAAACAGACAACCTGATTAAAAAATGGGCAAAAGAACTGAATAGATATTTTTTGAAAGAGGAAGTGCAGATGGCCAACAGTCACATGAAAAGATGCTCAACATCACTAATCATCAGGGAAATGCAAATCAAAAGCACAATGAGACATCACCTCACATCTGTCAGAATGGCTGTAATAAAAAAGAACACAAATAACAAATATTGGTGAGGATGTGGAAAAAAGGGAACCCTTGTACACTGTTGGTGGGAATGTAAATTGGTACAGCTACCGTGGGAAACAGTATGGAGGTTTCTCAAAAAACTAAAAATAGAACTACCCTTTGACCCAGCAATTCCACTCCTGGGTATATATCTGAAAAAAAAGAAAAACACTAACTCAAAATGATACATACATCCCAATGTTCATGGCAGCATTATTTACAATTTCCAAGACATGTAAGCCACCCAACTGTCCATCAACAGATGAATGGATAAACAAGATGTAGTACATACATATGTAATGGAACACACTACTCAGCCATAAAAAAAGAATGAAATTTTCCCATTTGCAGCAACATGGGTGGACTTGGAGGGCATTATGCTGAGTGAAATGAGTCAGGCAAAGAAAGACAAATACTGTATGATATCATTTATAAGTGTAATTTAAAAGATACAACAAACTTGTGAATATAACAAAAAAGAAGCAGATTCACAGATATGGAGAAACAAACTGGTGGTTACCAGTGGGGAGAGGAAGGTATAAACTATTACGTATAAATAAGGTACAAGGAAGTGTTGTACAACATGAGGAATACAGCCAATATTTTATAATAACTAAAGTGAAATATAACCTATAAAGTTTGTGAATCACTGTGTTGTCCACTTGTAACTTGTATAATATTGTACAGCAACTACATTTCAATTAAAAAAAGAAGTAAAAAATAAAATCAATGAATCTAAAAACTGGTTCTTTCAGAAGTTCAATCAAATTATTAAAGTTTTACCCAGAGTGCTGAAGAAAAAAAGTATGTAGGTAAAATTACAAATATCAAGAAAAAAAGAGAGTACATAACTACAGATTTTAAAAGGATACTAATAGAATATTATGAACAGCATTATGCCAATACATTTTAAAGCTTAGGTAAAATGGATACATTTCTGGAAATACACAAACTACTGAAGATCACTCATGAAGAAGAAGACAACCAAAACAGCCTGGTTTCTATTAAGTAATATTAATTTAGAGCTTAAAATCTTCCCCAAAAGTAAACTCCAGGCCCAGGTGACAGCATTGTAAGTTTTATGAAACTTTTAAAGAATTATGCCAATTATACACAAACTCCTTTAGAAAACAGAAGATGAGAGAATACTTTCCAGCTCATTTTACAAGGCCTGCTGGTACCAAAACCAGAGAAAAACAAAAACAGACCAACACAAAAACAGTATTTAAAAAAAAAACCTTAGCATTATCCAATATTTTCACCTGAAAATAGATTCAAAATTCTTTAAGAAATTACTAGCATATCAAATTTAGAAACAATAACAAAAAAGAATGATACAATAAGAATCAGTGACATCTATTTAAAATAAAAAGTCAACATCTATTTAAAATTAAAAATCTCTCAGCCATCTAACAATAGAAAGGAACTTCCTTAACCTGATAAAGGACATCTACAGAACCCATAACTGACAGCATATTTAACTGTAAAATAATAGTACTTTCTCCATAATATAGTGAATAATAGGATGTCCAATCTCACCACTTCTAGGCAACATTGTATAGGAGGTCACAGCCAGTGTGATAAGACAAGTAAATTAAAAGGCATTACAGACTTGAAAGGAAAAAACAGGACTATAATTACCTTCAGAGAACCATAGTCATCTATGAATACAATCCCAAAGAATCTGCAAAATACCTCATAGAAACTGTTAATGAGTTTAGAAATGTCACGGGATACATGGTCAACTTATAAAAATCAATTATATTTTTATATAGTAATACTGAAAATTTGGATATTGATATAAAATTTTAAATCTTCATTATTTATAATAGCTTAAGAAAAGAAACATGAAACATCTAGAGCTAACTATTCTAATATGTGCAATAATTTATGCTGAGAATAAAAAAACACTGATGAAAGAACCTTAAAATGATTTAATAAATTGAGAAGTATATTATGTTCATGGATTGGAAAACTCAACATTGTTATCAATTCCTTCTAAATTGATATATAGATTCAGAAAAATACTAATCACAATCCAAGGAAGCTTAGTTTTAGAAATTGAGATGATTCTATAATTTATATGGAGAGGTAATAGCCTAGATACCCCAACAAATTTTGAAGCAGAAGAACAAATTTCGAAGACACCCAAAGTCTGATTTCAAGGCTTACTATAAATTCTCAGTAGTCAAGAGAATGTGATTTTAGTGATATTGACTGATGGAACAAAATAGAGAGTCCAAAAATAGACCCACATGTCTATGTCAATTTATTTTTGACAAATGTAGTGTCCCAAGGGAATTGTAGAAAGTATACTCTTTTCAACAAATTGTGTGCTGGGGGGGAAAAAAAACTTCATCTCTTCTCTTCACTCATGTCATATACAAAGAAAACAACATAAAATTGATCATAGACATACATGTGAAATTTAGAAATATAAAACTCCTAGAAGAAAATATAGGAGAAAATCTTTGTGATCTTGGGGCAGGTGAATATTCTTATGTAGCACACAAAAGTGCAAACCACAAAACAAACATGGATAATTTATACTCCAAAATTAAAACTTTCTGCTCTCAAAGGAGTTCTTAAACCACAATATTCATAAGACACACAATCCAATATAAGTGGATGAAAGTTTTAAAGATAAACTTCATATACACACAAAGAAACTATAGATGTTAAACATATGAAAAGATGTTTGGTATCGTTAATCATTGGGAAAATTCTAATTTAAATCACAGTGAGATATCACTACATATCTACTAGATTGGCTAAAATTTCACACCTCCCCTACCACTAAAAAAAAAAAAAAGAAAGAAAAGAAAATTACTGGTAAGGATGCAAAGGGAATGGAAAATTGTATAGCCCATTCAGTAAACAATTTGGCAATGAGGTACAAAGTTAAATATATACTTACCATATGAACCAACTATCCCACTCCAAAGTATTTTTACAAGTGTTGAAAATATCTCTACACAAATACTTGTACCTGAATGTTCATAATCACCAAAAATGGCAAACAATTCAAATTCTATCAACTGGTGAATGGATGCACAAATTGTGGTTCATCCTCTTATAGAACACTACTAAACAAAAAAGGAACAAACTAATGATACATCAACAACGTGATGTTCTTAGGATTAAACTAAGTAAAAGAAGCCAGTCAAAAAAGGTCACATACCCTATATTTCCATTTATATGATATACTGGAAAAAGCAAAACTATAGCAACAAAAATCAAATTAGTGGTTTGTAGGGGTGAAGATAGGTGGAACCTACCTCACTACATAGATTCACAAGATAACTTCTTAGGGTGATAGAAATATCTACTATATAAATTGATTGTTGTGGTTACACACAGTATACATTTGTCAAAGTTAACAAATTGTACAACTACAAAAGGTAATTTTTGCTGTATATTAATTATATTTCAACTCACAATAATGAAAAAAATAAACAACAAAAAAAAGAGGAAAATCAACATGATAATGCTATTGGGTTTACAGACTTCAGCTATGACTGCCAGAAACTT
This sequence comes from Aethalodelphis obliquidens, assembly GCF_003676395.1. NCBI lineage: Eukaryota > Metazoa > Chordata > Mammalia > Artiodactyla > Delphinidae > Aethalodelphis > Aethalodelphis obliquidens. The sequence goes on from NW_020837952.1 coordinate 36,237,807, forward strand.
TGGGGGAAATAATTTGGCAATATGTGTCAAGAGTCTTAAATATGTGCCTACATTTCACCCACACAACCCCATTCTAGCATCCAAAGAAAATAATCTAACATTAAAAAAATTATACCCATAAAGATATTTACTACAGAATTATTTATAATAGTGAAAGCATAGAAGATCTAACAACCTATGAATGATTAAGATTTAGTCAACATCTTGATTCAGACTTTAAATAAATATGAAACTTACCAAATACAATAAAAAAGGTCCTGATATAATGTAAATTAAAGGAATTGGGAAGTAATACCCAATTTTGTTTAAGTTATTCTATTAAATAATGGCTGACCAAACATACATGTACTGCCCAGTCCCCAGAAGTTGGTATAGTTGAAAGTATGGAATTAGGAATAAAATCTTATGTAAATGGTCTCCCACTTTTATTGATTCTTTTTTCTGCTTCAACCTACTTCCCAATGCCTGTTCCACATTTGAGGCATCCACTCACAAACCAACATTCTATGAACCGAGTTTTAAAATCACCAGGGTAAAATATTTTCCTCAGTTCTTTTTTTTTCTGTTGTAAATTTAAATAATGTCTAAGGTCATGGCTATACAAATGAACCATACAAAAAAAAAGTTAGCCAACACACAGTAATGAGCCAAACAAACACAAACACAAAAATGCTCAATTGGGTTAAAAGTAATTTTATCATGAATAAAAAGATCTCTCTGATTGTTACATTGATTTGATTTGATATAAATTGATCAGCTATTGATAATTAAAAATGACTAAGCAATCCCACTACTGGGCATATACCCTGAGAAAACCATAATTCAAAAAGACACATGTACCACAATGTTCACTGAAGCACTATTTACAAAAGCCAGGACATGGAAGCAACCTAAATGCCCATCAACAGATGAATGGATAAAGAAGATGTGGCACATATATACAATGAAATATTACTCAGCCATAAAAAGAAATGGAGTTATTTGTAGTGAGGTGGATGGATCTAGAGTCTGTCATACAGAGTGAAGTAAGTCAGAAAGAGAAAAACAAATACTGTATGCTAACACATATATATGGAATCTTAAAAAAAAAAAAAAAAGGTTCTGAAGAATCTAGGGGCAGAACAGGAATAAAGAGGTAAAGATAGAGAATGGACTTGAGGACATTGGACTTGAGGACATGGGGTGAGAGGGTGAAGTGAGAGTAGCATCAACATATATACAATGTAAAATAGTTGGCTGGTGGGAAGCAGCAGCATAGCACAGGGAGATCGGCTCAGTGCTTTGCGATGACCTAGAGGGGTGGGACAGGGAGAATGGGAGGGAGGCTCAACAGGGAGGGGATATGGGGGCATGTGTATGCATATGGCTGATTCACTTTGTTGTGCAACAGAGACTAACACAGTATTGTGAAGCAATTATACTCCAAAAAAGGTCTATTAAAAAAAATGACTAAAAATTGTTGATGTAGTAAGTATGTATACATGCACCTTAAATAAAATGTCATTTTGAATTTAAATTAAAGAAATGATTTTCAAGGGGAAAGTTGTCTTTTTGTTGTAAACATTGTATTTTAAGGATTAAATAACTGGAATACCAAAAAACATTTAGAATTCCAAACCAATTCCTTTTCTTTTCAACTTTATTGAGGTATAATTGACAAATAGAATTGTAAGATATTTAAAGTTTACAATATGATCATTCTTTAACATCTTTATTGGAGTATAATTGCTTCACAATGGCGTGTTAGTTTCTGCTTTATAACAAAGTGAATCAGCTATACATATACATATATCCCCATATCTCTTCCCTCTTGCGTCTCCCTCCCTCTCACCCTCCCTATCCCACCCCTCTAGGTGGTCACAAACCACCGAGCTGATCTCCCTGTGCTATGCGGCTGCTTCCCACTAGCTATCTATTTTACATTTGGTAGTGTTTACAATATGATCATTTGATATACCATATACATTGTGAAACAAGTCCCATGATTGAGTTAATTAACAAATTTATTACCTCTTATATTTACCTTTTTTTTTCTTTTGGTGAAAACACTTAAGTTCTACTCTCAGCAAGTTCTAATTATAATACAGTATTCTCAACTATAGTCACCTTGCTATACGTCAGAGCCTCAGACCTTATTCATCTCATAACTGAAACTTTGAACCCTTTTCCAATCTCTCCCTATTTTCCCTCAGTTCCTCGCAACCACCATTCTACTCTGTTTCTAGGAGTTCAATATTTTTTTTTAGATTCCACATATAAGTGATACCATGCACTATTTGTCTCTCTGTCTGGCTTATTTGACTAGTGCTATTCAGGTTCATCCATGTTGTTGCAAATGGGAGGATTTCCTTCATTTTTAAGGCTAAAAAATATTTCATTGTGTCTACAGTTGACCCTTGAACAACAATGGAGTTAGAGGCACCAACCCCTGTGCAGTAGAAAATCTGAGTATAAATTTACTGCCAGCCCTCCATATCTGTAGCTCCACATCAGTGGATTCAACCAACCATGGATGCTGTACTACTGTAGTATTAATTGAAAAAAATCTTTGTATGAGTGAACCTGCACAGTTCAAACGCATGTTGTTCAAGGATCAACTATGTATACATCTTCTTTATCTAGTCATCTGTCAACAGACACTAAGGTTGTCTCCATATTTTGCCTGTTGTGAATAATGCTGCAATGAGCATGGCAGTAAAGATATCTCTTCTAGATACAAGGGCATAATGTACAGCCCAGGGAATACATCCAACATTCTATAATAACTTTACATGGAGTATAATCTATAAAAATATTAAATCACTATGTTGTACACTTGAAACTAAAATAACATTGTAAGTCAATTATACTTCAATAAAAATACATTACAGAAGTCAAAAGCATAAAATCCAGAAACAAAACAAAACAAAGAACAAATGCCTCATGGCTTTTCTATCATGGTTAATAACCTTGCCCTAAAATGAGCTTTCCTTATATGATCTGAAGAGTTCTACACTTTCAACCTTAGCAGTTACATGAAACACTCTATAGAGAAAGCTTCAGGATAATCTACTTTTTAGAGTTTTAATTGAGAACACTCTGTCAATGACTTGGTAGGACTACATAAGATTGTTCCAGCATATTTCCTGTGTAAAAATTATACTAGTTTAAAATAATCTTTTTTTTCTAACAATTACCATTTTATTCCCCTCTCCACAGCCCCTTAAAGTATAAAAGATTTCAGGATTTAACATGTGCCCTTGCCATGAACCACTTCAAAGTATAAGAAATCAAGTGAACTCAGGTGATGTTTTACAGAGTAATTGCCTTCTTTTCATACCAATACAAGTGGTCTCTCATGCCGACTTTCCCTGGTTAGTCCATATAATATAATCAAATCTGTCAACATCTAGCAACCTTAAATTAAGCCAGACACTAACATGCACATAATAAATGTTTCTGTACTCAATAACCAACTTATAAATGGTTCTGTGTTCAATGTGCATATTAAATGTCTATTTTCTCTCCCAACAATGACGTGTTGAAAAATAGATAAATACTGAATATCTGTTACGTATGTTGGCAAATGATAAAACGTTAAATAGAATGCTTTAAATAAAATCTAATGAAAGGACCATTTCACAACAAGTTCTTTCCACCATCAGCATGCTCTAACCCTCATTCTGTAAAGATACAACCTCTGGGTATAAAAGAAAAACATCACAGTTGGAATATGGTGGGAAAAAGAATCTGTAAAGAAAGAGACTGAGGGCATTCATTTAAAAATGTATATATAAATGGTACTTTTCTCCCTTGCCATTTTAAAATTAGAGAATATGTATCAAAAGGTGATGGTAGACTCTAGTAGTAAAGGTAATTCAGTGGTATACAGAGCCATTTATTTTGGTGGGACAGAAGGCTATCATTTCCATAATTTTAAGAGCGGTAAATGCTCTTGGCTTAAAAAAAATCAATCAATACTGGAATGTATAAAACAGAAAGTGAATGTTTTCCCTTTCAATACCACTATTTTTGAGTCAGCTAAGTACTCTTCTAGAATTGTATATATATGAACACATATACATAGGCATATATTTGCATGTGTGTGAGTATATGAGAGAGAGTGTGTGTGTGTGTGTGTGTGTGTGTGTGTGTGTGTGTGTGTGTGTGTGAAAAGTATCCTATATAGAAATTCTAATGGCTTCCATAAATTTGGTAGTGCCTTTCTGGCAGTATGTAATAGAGATACTCATATCACTTGAAGGGAGAACAGAGAAGCTCCTAATTGCCTATCACATTACTTTTGGAGCTAAATGGATGTTACATTATTCAGGATTAAGAGAGATATTTCCAAAGCACCAAGCAAGATGGATGCCTCAGAATCCCTCATTTGCTCCAAAAGCTCTTCATTGTTTGCCTTTTCATTGCTTTGTCATTGCCACGGTGAGGGATACCCTTGGTGCACAATGTTGTTTGCAGGACAATTTTTGCCACAAAAAAAAAGATTAATTTTTTTCTGCCATTCTCCATTTTCATCACCAATTTCCAACTGTCATGAAAGTGAGCTCTGTTTTTACACGACATTCCATTCTTATTACCATCTTCGTCCCAAGAATGAAAGTCTGTAATGAGAGCAAAGCCATAGCTGGCATCGGAGGGCTGTTATAATTCACTCTCATGACAAAGATGGTAATGAGAAATGACAGGGGCACAAAATGAATCCCTTCCGATCCCAGCCCCTTGGATGATAATGAAAACAGAAGATGGCACCACCTTTATTCATCTTCATGACACCAATTGTGACAGGATTGAAAACTGCAGCAACAAACCTATCCGAAGTTACAATTTCCCAGTCTTATTCCCATTTGTTGTTGTTTAAAAAGCAACAACAAACAAACAAAATCAAACAAAACAAACCTCCACACCACCATTTCTCCTGAGAATCCAGTTACAGGGTAGCTTTCAGAGGCTGCAGAATTTTCTTTACTATCTACAGCTGAAAGCATTTCAGAGAGGATTAAATGATTCCATCTCCTAAAATTATGTTTCCTTTTTTTATTATGAAATCATCCTAGCAATACCTCTGAAAGAAGTGATGGGAAAGAGGAGGAAGAATATAAAGACACTTTTTGGAGTTCTAATTCCCTGACTCTCCTGAAAAAATACAAATTTAAGGTATAAAATATTTAACTAATACAACTAATACAGAATCTTAGTCTTCCACATCTTTCCCCTCCCCTCCCCTTCCCTCCTCTCTCCTCCCTTCGTCTCCTCTCTTCTCCTCCCTGTCTTTTTGAGCTATAATTATATTATAAAATCTAAAAGGGAATTTAGAGCTAAATTGATCCAAACTCTGCATTCTGTAAATGAGAAAAATGGCTTAGGTAAATGAAGCAACTTATCCACATCACCTAGGTAGTGCCAGAATACGTATTCACAATTTTTCAGTCTGATTTTTCTAAGATGTAAGTTGAAAATGCCAAAGAGAAAAGTATCACAGAGTATTATGCTCAATTTCTTTGCAACCTCTCTAATAAAGGAAGGTGGCATTCTCTCAAGGAATTTAAGGTTACTGGTTTTGTCACTTCCAACCTCTGTGCTTTTGGGTAAATTATCTTTCTGATTTTCAGTTTCCTCTACTGTAAAACAAATTTAGAAATGTATAAGTGGTGTACTAAACAGTCTATCTTAAATGGGGTAAATAAGATGATCACATTATTCTTTCTTCTCCCTACTGACTTCAAATAGAACTTTCACCTCCTCCTCACTCTGCTTCTAACTATTCTATGGTCAGGAGCTAGGGAGGGGTGCACAATAAAATGGCAAAGACTCTAATCCCTTGCTGGGTATCTCTGCACCACACGATTTCATGGCATTGGTAACAGACTCTTTGGATGACTTCTTAACAACTTGCCTTCAATTCCTGGTGGCGGTAAAGCAAAATGGTCCATTTTTCTCTTGGCAGACACCCGAGTCCTTTCAAAAATATTCAAGCCTGGCTACTTTTCTGGGTATCCAGGTGGTCCATGTGAAAATGCATACCACCTGGCCCTGGCATGCTCCAGGAGTGAGGCCAATTCACTGCACGCTTTATCTTTGCTCTGCAATGGGACCTGCTCTAGGCAACCTCCAGTATTTGGAATTCTTCAGGCAAGAGACAAGCACAGACTTGTGTGCACAAACTCCAGCAAACACATGCCAAGCTGGAGATGCCTGTTCCATACCAGCATGAGCAAACCTATGCATTTTTAGTGGCTAACAAGCATTTGGCAAGGATTTGGGAGTGTGTTAGTGTGTCTCTTTTGACAGACATTCCAATCTCTGAGTGGTTACTAGGAGGTACCCTTACTTGACTCGAGGGAAGAGTCAAAATCTATAAAATCTCTTCATTGATTTTGCTCTCCAGCAAATCTCTAAACTTCTCTTACACTAGCTATTGGGAATGATGATGGTTGGACCAGTCTGGCCATGTGGGGATGAGTTTGTTGCTTCTTTTTAGATAAGTAACAAAACTTGCCCTTCATTGTCTCAGCTTTCAGACTTTAGATGAAATTCTGAGACCCAGCAAAAGTCTCAATGCATTCTCTACAGATTTCTCATGTTTGTTGTAATAAGCATAACTGTTTGATATTGTGATAATTTATTTTGTATTTCTATGAAATGCTGATATAACTCCTGAGTTATGGGGCACCTGAAGTGTAGAGAGGGGAGGTGCCTTCTTCTGATGCAAAAAATTAGTGCTTTGGTTAAACTCATCTATAATCTACATTTTAGATCCTCTACACTGAGAATCCAACATGCCTTCAACCCTATCCAGAGTTGGCCAGAGCTCTTGTTCTTAGGAAATTACTTCCCTGTAAATACCTCTCTGAACAGAATGAAGCATTCATGGTTCCAGCAGCAACTGGGTCCCACCAGACCTGTGCAGCAGTGGTACTTGAACTGAATATTTTGTTGTTCCCTCAGGATAACATGCTGAGATCTCTTCCAGATTTTTTGTATATTCCTTGACCTACCCATAGACTTTTTGGGGTTGATTTTCATAATGAACATTTTCCTTTTACACTTTCCTTTGAATACTTCCAGACAAATGAAGAACTTTCAGAAAAATGAAAAAAACAAAACACAAAACCTTTCTATTAAACAGCAGTAATTTTGGTGGGAAAAATACTCCTGATTTTTAGGTCTGCCTCTTTCACTGACTAACACCCACTGTGGTAACTTATATTTTGAGACCTAATGTGTGCAAGGCTTTGTGTTTTCTAACCTCGGACAAGTAACTTCATTTCTTTAGGCTTTTGTTGACTTGTCTGTAACATGAGAGAGATTGGAATTAGATCTGTGGTTTGCCATCTGTCCTGAGGACCTCTTGTGTTCTGCTGGGATGCTCAGTAGCTCCCACATAGAAAGAAGGGATAAGACAAGTGAATTGTAAGGGCTCCACAGCAGATTCTCACTCAGTGGAGGAGTTCTGCTTATATCATTCTATGTATTGGGCTTCTACACAAGATTGATATTTGAAAAAGGGGTTAAACTCTAAAGCCACTGGATTAGAATTTCCTTCTGACTCCACATGAAATAGTTCATGATTGTAAAACCCCAGAGCAGCAAAAGTTAATTCACGTTCCCTTCCACAGCATATGGTGAGGTTGGAGTCCTACGAAATTGCTCTGATACTCAGCTTGACATCACCTGCTCAATTTTGTTTACTGAAGTGTCACAAGATTTGTGACAGTGAGCAAATAATAGCATAAAACAGGAAGTTTGCGTGCCATAGTCATGCAGGCAAGAAAAGTCTTCATTTGAAATGTATATCATGGGGTTCAAAATCAACTTGGAAATTGTCATAAACTTGCCGAAAGGGCAAACAGACCTTACCACAGGAAGACATAGAAAGAAGTCAGTCATTATGTAACCATATAGCTATCGTGTTTTAATGGGAGCTATTTCCACAGTTCCTGATCTCGGCACCTTTAAGAAAGGGATGTTATTGTGTAATTTATTTCTAAATAAATTTATTTAGTTTAAAGATAACTGGATTGTTTTTAGTAATGCAGGTAAAAATAAAAGTTACGCTAACTTAAAGTGCTATGGATATTTTCTATAGTCATTCAAACTAAACAGAGTTAATATTAGAGGACAATATTAGGAAAAATGAAGATTAAATGCATATAAAATCTTTAATTCTATGTATAGACCTATTCTGTAGTCAAGTAAGACACATGCAAGAAAAAGTACTTAGTTTTTAATTCTCATATTTTTCCCTATTTGTAGTCTAGAAGATTTGTTAGAGAGTATGTAACATCTTCACATACTTTTGATAAATTAATCTTAATTTTGGCAGTTAAGGCATCTGGAAGGTTAAAAAGATGACTCGAAAATTCCATTCCTGACAACTTAGAGTGAAATTACAATTACCGCTTTGTCTTCTGCTTGGTTAAATGCAGTTGTTCCCACTACACTTGGATTGCTATAGTAAGTCAAGCTTAAGAAAAATGCATATATGAAACTTGCTTGCAATTACTTTGCCTGACAGTGATGCAAAATGTAATTAAAAGGTTTAAATTGTACAGGTGCTAAAAAGAAGTGTATTACAAAATAAGCAAACCATAATGTTAAGAACTCCACTTGGGTTATTAACATGTTATGATCTTAATTATGACATTCCAGTATTATAATCCCAGGTCTATTGCTAAAGAGAGGAGGTTATAAAAGTAGGTTGTCAAAATCTTTATCAGAGGAGTTATTTTAACATCATTTTTAAAGGAAATTTATTGTTTAATTATAAAAGTAATATAACTACAATCTAGGAAATATGTAAAACGGTAAAAAGAAAAATAATTGCCTATTACTCCTGTACTCAAACTACCATTATTATTATTTTGGTGGAGTTCCTTCCAGGCTTTCTTCATATGCTTTTATTAATTTTTTTGTTTACAATTCTAATGTGTGCACGTAACATTTTGCACGCTGTCTTTTCACTTTATTGTATATATTTAATAAAGTTTTGTATTTTCAAAATGAGTCTCGTTTGTATTTTAGGGAATTACTTGGTAACAGAAAGTGATCAGCATGGCACTGAGCCTCAGGTCGGGTCCAGAGGTAATTCCACTTCGCTGTGGGGCTTGCAATAACTAGGGCCTTTTCATTCCCTGGAACCATTTCATGAAAAACGCTTTGCTCTATGCTGAATACTAAATACAGGACAAAGTCTCCATCAATTAAGGCTTGGAATGAGGCCAGACCTAAATCACTGGGGTAGGATCTTTGCATCTCAGCTTCATAGGGATAACCGTATAAAGAGACCAGATGATACAAGACACCATAATTGCTGCCCATGGAAGCCAAGGGAGGGCATTTGAACCCACAGAGATGAAAGCACTTCTTTCAAGGACACCTGAAGGCATGTTATGAAACCAAGAACCGCAATAAAATCAAAATTACTTAGGAAAATAACTGCAATGTATAAACTATTCTATGAGTGAGTATAACTCAAATTTTTTTAAAACAACAATATGTAAGTAATGCAAACACTAAGAGCCCCTGCAGTTTCGTTATTTGAGACTGAAAAGAGTGAACATTGGAAAACTATAAAACCTATAAAACATCAAACTTATGTACATATGTGTAGGAAAAATTTGGCATAAGTATGCATGGAAACACTATCTTAGTAATATCTAAATTATAAACTGTACTTTAATCCAAAAAGACGAAAGTTCACGAATAGTTTCAGAAGGGCTGAATCTCTCCAAAACTTCCAACAACTTCATTCATCATTCAGAAACCACAACAGATAAAAGACGTTTAAAGACTCTACTACTTAGAATGCCAAAGTCATACCAAGATTTGTGATAGTATTGTCAAGGATGTGGGGAAAAGGTGCACAATTTCTAGAGAGCAGATTGAAAGTTCACAACAAAACCTTTAAAAAAATCTCAAAAATTTTTGACTCTGTAATTGTACTTCTTTTTTTTTTTGCTGTACGCGGGCCTCTCACTGTTGTGGCCTCTCCCGTTGCGGAGCACAGGCTCTGGGCGCGCAGGCTCAGCGGCCATGGCTCACGGGCCTAGTCGCTCCACGGCATGTGGGATCTTCCCGGACCGGGGCATGAACCCGTGTCCCCTGCATCGGCAGGCGGACTCTCAACCACTGCGCCACCAGGGAAGCCCTAATTGTACTTCTTGAACTCCCCCCGCTGCACGGCAACCTTTTAAGATTTCACTCTTTGTTTTTCTTCCACTTTTATTGAGATATAATTGATACGCAGCACTGTATAATGTATACAACATAATAATATGACTCACATATATTATGAAATGATTATCACAATAATTTTAGTGAACATCCATCATCTCATACAGATACAAAATTTAAAAAATAGAAAAAACTTTGTGATGAGATCTCAGGATTTACTCTCAACAACTTTCCTATATAACATACAACAGTGTTAATTATATCTATCATGTTTTACATTACATTCCTAGTAATTACTGATCTTTAAACTGGAAGTTTGTACCTTTTCACTCTACAGATTTCACTTTATCTTTGGTTTTCAGTAGTTTAATTAGGATGTCTCTAAGTGTAATTTTCTTTCTGTTTATACTCTGTGGGGTTTGTAGACCTTCTTGAGTCCGTGGCTTGGTATCTAGTCATGTCTAGGAAATTCTCAGCCACTATTTCTTCAACTATTGCCCCTCTGATTAGACATGTTAACCATTTTCCCTATGTCTTAACAGTCTCATACGCTTTTTACTGTATATGTTTTTTCTCCCTGTGCATTGCTCTCAATACTCTCTACTGCCCTATGATCTGATTTACTGAATTTTTTTTTTTTTGGCTATTTCTAAACTGCTAACAAACTACTCTGGTAAATTTTTCATATTAGTCATTATATTCTTCAGATGTAGAATTTCCATTTGACAGGTTTTATGTGTGTGTGCGTTCGTACTCTAGGCATTTACTGACGTTTCCCATTCTTTCCTCTATTTTCTTGAATTATATCAATCGTGTTATTTTAAAATCTCTGATAATTCCAATATCAGATTCACCCATAGATCTATTTCAATTGTTTTTTTTTCTTTCTTTCTTTCTTTATATAGTTTTGGCTGCATTGGGTCTTCATTGCTGTATGCAGGCTTTGTCTAGTTGCAGTGAGCAGGGGTTGCTCTTTGTTGCGGTGCACAGGCTTCTCACTGCAGTGGCTTCTCTTGTTGTGGAGCACGGGCTCTAGGCGCGCAGGCTCAGTAATTGTGGCTTGCAGGCTCTAGAGCGCAGGCTCAGTAATTGTGGAGCATGGGCTTAGTTGCTCCACGGCATGTGCGATCTTCCCAGACTAGGGCTCGAACCTGTGTCCCCTGCACTGGCAGGCAGATTCTTAACCACTGTGCCACCAGGTAAGTCCCCTGTTTGGTTTTTTTCTTGGTTTTGTTCAAGTGGTTGTATTTTTTAACATATCTTTAATTTTAATTTGATATTGGAAATGAAACATTAAAAAATTATATACTCTATGAATGATATATCTTCTTCCAAAGACAATCTCTCTCTTTTGTTGTTGTTTTTTTGTGGAACACAGATAGAGTATCAGATATCAGAGGATAACTTTAATGCTTTCATGAGTTCTTAGTTGTTTTTTTTTTTTTTAAGATTATTTTGTTTCCATTTTGTCCTTGTTATTTCATCATGGCTTTTCTGGAAACTCAGTGAAAAGCCCTGGGTATTTAGTAGGTTCTTCTGACTTGGTGGAACTTGAAGTTCAATCTTGTTCCTTAGAAGTAGGCAGATACTGAAATCTGCTCTGTTTTTTTCCCTCTCCCAGCTGCTGCTTTCCTTTGGTTTTCTTGCCTGCATAATCAGGAGTCCATCAATATCCTGAAGAGAATCAGTAGGAGATTTTGGTACTCCTCTGAAGTCTCCAACCTGAGACACTTTGAGATACTGCCACTCTATTTGTACCCTCTCTCACAATCTTAAACTTTGATTTCTGTCTCCTTAGTCCTGTAAGATTCTTGTTTCCTGCTTTGGCTCTATTGCCTCTCAGAGCAGAAAATTTCTAAGTACCTTCAGAAGAGAAGCCAGCTAAATGTGGAACTCACCTTACGTTCTTTCCTTCTTAAAATGATCGTAGTCCCTCCTGTCTCTAACTACTTTGGTTGTATTCCAGTGCCTTCAAACAGTTGTATTTTACAACTTGCTCAGCTTTAATAATTGTGTCAACAGAAAAGTTAGCCAATTCAAGTCACTTATTCATAATTGGAATCAGAACTCTACTTCTAGAAAATAAATTAATTGAAGGAAATAATTATAAATGTGGCAAAGATTCAGCTACTTGGATAACCTATAACAACAACTTTTCTATCAGTAAAAAATTGGAAACAATTTATAGGTCTGACAATATGAAATTATTTAAATCAATTATAATTTATCCACTGTAAAACAGAATTGCTCCCACCATCAGGGGCACAACTGAGGTAATAAATTCAAGTGTGACCAAGCAGTGCATGTGTATGTGTGTGTGTATCTTCTTCCAGTCACGTTTACTCCACAGGTACAAGCATAAATAGGTCAAGAGTTGGACTTAACGTGACCATACTTACTCCAGAACCCTAACCAAGGCCTATTTCTGTCTAATTTAAGAGAAACAGAATGGATTAAAGTGCGTAGATGGCTTATAGAACCTAGGGGGACAGAGGGGTAGGGATGGGGGATATACTTCTAGGAAGAGTTTCAAAAATCATATGTAGAATTGCTCCCACGAAGACACCACTGCTGACATCTCTCAGCAGAGATACTACTGCTGGTTCCTTTGATATCGTTGATATCAAAGGATATCGATGATATTTGATATCGTTGATATTTGCCCTGGAAGTTACTGCTGGAAACATCATCAGTGGTGCTTTAGAAACCTAGAAATGGCTTTTTTTTTCATTTATTTTTTATTTTTTTATTGGAGTATAGTTGCTTTACAATGTTGTATTAGTTTCTACTGTACAGCAAAGTGCATCAGCTATATGTATACATATAGCCCCTCTTTTTTGGATTTCCTTCCCGTTTAAGTTACTACAGAACATTCCTGGTGCTATACAGTAGGTTCTCATTAGTCTTCTATTTTATACATACTATCAATAGTGTATATGTGTCAATATATATTGACACCCCCCCTTCCCCCTTGGTATCCATACGCTTGTTCTCTACATCTGTGTAGTACATCTATACAATAAAGTATTACTCAGGCATTAAAAAGAACAAAACTGGGTCATTTGTAGAGACGTGGATGAACCTAGAGACTGTCATACAGAGTGAAGTAAGTCAGAAAGAGAAAAACAAATATCGTATACTAACACATATATGTGGAATCTAAAAAAATGGTACAGATGAACCAGTTTGCAAGGCAGAAATAGAGACACAGATGTAGAGAACAAACGTATGGACATCACAGGGGGAAAGTGGCAGGTGGTGGTGGTGGTGGGATGAATTGGGAGATTGGGATTGACATATATACACTAACATGTATAAAATAGATAATAAGAACTTGCTGTATAAAAAATAAAATTAGGGCTTCCCTGGTGGCGCAGTGGTTGAGAGTCTGCCTGCCGATGCAGGGGATACGGGTTCGTGCCCCGGTTCGGGAAGATCCCACATGCCGCGGAGCGGCTGGGCCCGTGAGCCATGGCCGCTGAGCCTGCGCGTCCGGAGCCTGTGCTCCGCAACGGGAGAGGCCACAACAGTGAGAGACCCGCGTACCGTAAAAAAAAAAAAAAAAATAAAATAAAATAAAATTAAAAAATTAAAAAAAGAAGAAAAGGATGAAACTGCCCTCTTTGTTATTTTTAAAACCACACAAATAGCCAGTTAGTAAGTGTTTATTGAACTGAACTAGTAGATATGTAATAATGATGCTATATGCCATCTGTAGGATAAGTCTAGGGGAAATCTCATTTATGTATCTAATCAAAAATTAATGTCATTGATTATTGAATAATCCATTTTGCTTTACTGGTACCCATCCTAAGGAGGAAAAGGAAATGAACATCCAATACTCTTAGAGAGATGCAAATCAAAACTACAATGAGGTATCACCTCACACCGGTCAGAATGGCCATCATCAAAAAATCTAGAAACAGTAAATACTGGAGAGGGTGTGGAGAAAAGGGAACCGTCTTGCACTGTTGGTAGGAATGTAAACTGATACAGCCACTATGGAGAACAGTATGGAGGTTCCTTAAAAAATTAAAAGTAGAACTACCATATGACCCAGCAATCCCACTACTGGGCATATACCCTGAGTAAAGCATAGATCAAAAAGAGACATGTACCACAATGTTCATTGCAGAACTATTTACAGTAGCCAGGACATGGAAGCAACTTAAGAGTCCATCGACAGATGAATGGATAAAGAAGACATGGCACATATATACAATGGAATATTACCCAGCCGTAAAAAGAAACAAAACTGAACTATTTGTAGTGAGGTGGATAGACCTAGAGTCTGTTATGCAGAGTGAAGTAAGTCAGAAAGAGGAAAACAAATACCGTATGCTAACACATATATATGGAAACTAAAAAAAAAAAAAAAAAAAGGTTCTGATGAACCTAGGGGCAGGACAGGAATAAAGACCCAGACGTAGAGAATGGACTTGAGGACACAGGGAGGGGGAAGGGTAAGCTGGGACAAAGTGAGAGAGTGGCATGGACATATATACACTACCAAACGTAAAATAGATAGCTAGTAGGAAGCAGCCGCATAGCACAGGGAGATCAGCTCGGTGCTTTGTGTTCACCTAGAGCGGTGGGATAGGAAGGGTGGGAGGGAGATGCAAGAGGGAGGGGATATGGGGATATATGTATACATATAGCTGATTCACTGTTATACAGCAGAAACTAGCACAACATTGTAAAGCAATTATACTCCAATAAAGATGTTAAAAAAAACTCTGTTGAATGTTGCTGACTAATGAGATTGTAGGGATAAGAAGGTTAAGTCAAAATCTCTCTACTCTACACAATTTGTGTTTTGGGGACATGCTTTTCATCTAAATATATAACAACAAATTGTCAGACTAAAGCCATTATGGAGCAATCTGGAAACTCTGCCTCTAGTTTTGTAAAGTCTAATAGGAGCCAGAAAGAAGCAAATGAACAAAAATAATCAAATAAACCTGGAGTTGTTCATAAGATAAGACTTGTACAGAATTTAGATGAAATCACAATCATGGTTATGGAATAAATATACTGTTAACAACTTGTCCATTAAAAAAGATGCCTGTTAGAAAGCTATTGAAAGATCATGGCGTAGCCATTAGACTCAAAAACAAATTGGTATTTGGAGACAGTATCATATTTGCCTTCAGCAAGAGGCAACAAAGAACAAATATCTCAAATTTATAGTCCAAGTGGCTCTACTTTCGTCAACATTTGGAATTATACTTCAAATCTAGTCTTTCTGGTGAGTTTGTAGCAATATTTTATTATGGCTTTAATTTGCACTTCCTTGATTACTGAAGAAATTGAGGTCCTTTTTATCTGCTTATTTTACTATCTTCTCTCTTAAAGTATTTGTTCTAATACAAATACTTACATATTTTTCCATTTGGTTATCTTTCTCCTATTGATATGTAGGAGTTCTTTATGATTCCCAAATACAAGATCTCTGAAAGCTAAATATTTTGCAATAACTTCTTCTGCTCTTGAGTTTACTATTTTGCTTTCTAAATAATATCTTTACTAAGCTGAAACCCTTAATTTTGATGAACAATTGAAAGTGTTTTCTTTTGTTATTCTTTTTATATCTGTAAACACACACACACTATTGTTTTTCTTTACACTACACACAATACTCTGAACACTGCTGTATAGTACTCCCGTCACCACATATGCGTGTGTGGGGAGGGCGGGGGGGTTCACATACAAGACAATTCTACAACACCAACTGGGTGTCCTAGAATTTAACTCCATTCTGATTCTATCTAATCAGAAATTAGATAACACTGTGTGGAAATAGAGTCATATTCTGCACATTAAGGATTCAGTCCTACAAGATTGCCTCTGCTCCCACTTCAGATACCAACTGCAAGTCCAGGTTGTTACCTGTGCTTCTGACCACTGGCTATAGATTTGCACAGCCCCCTCCTTGAGTTCAATTAATTTGCTACAGCAGCTCAAAGAATTCATGAAAACATTTTACTTACTAATTACTGGTTTCTTATAAAAGGATGTAATTCAGGAACAGCCAGATGTAAAAGGTGCGTGGGGCAAGGGACTTGGGAAGGGGTGTAGGGTTTCCATGCCGTCTTCGGGCAGAGCACACAACCAGCACCTCCACCAACTCAGAAGTTCACCACACCCTGCCCTTTGGGGTTTTTATGGAGGGTTCATTACATAGGCATGATTGAGTAAACCAATGACCATTGGTGATTAAATTCAACCCCAGCCCCTCTCCACTTTTGGGAGGTGGGGGGAGGGGCAGGTAAAACTGAAAGTTCCAACTCTCTAATCATGTTTGGTTTCCCTGGCAACCAGTCCACATCCTTAGAGGCTTTCTAAAAGTCACCTCAATAACAAACTCAGGTGTGGTGGACAGGGAACTGTTAGGAATCACAGAAGATGCTCCTTTCATCTTTATCTCTCTGAAGCCATTTCGGGAACTAAGAACAGAAACAAAATATTTTAAGGAGCGACACCACTATTGCTCTAATCACTTAGGAAATTACGAGGGTTTGGGGATCTATGTGCCAGGAAGTGGAAGATGACCAAATATATATTTCTTATTATAAATCACAATATCACAGTATCCTGTTTAAGACTTTTTCTCTTCAAGGCCTTTAAAGAAGTGTCTTATGTTCTAGACGCATTATTATTCTGCCTTTTATATTTAGAAATCTAAATATACCTGATATAAATTTTTGTGAATGCTATAAGTGCTAATTTATAAAAATACAGATATCTAAAGGCTTCAGCAGCGTTTACTGAAAAGAGACATGTAATGTTAGCTTTGTAACAAATCGTGTCTGAATATGTGTGGTTGTGTTTCTGGATTTTTTTTCTTCCTTTGGTCAGTTGTATTTTTGGCACCAGTATCATACTGTATTGATAAACTTTATAAATCTTGTTAAAAACCATAGTCCCAAAATGGAGTTGCTTATGCTAAGTCCCCCCTCACCAAACTGAGACCTAATTACAGTTTCAGTTCTCCCAGAAATGGAACCTTAAACCAGTCAGTCAGAATCTTCTGATCAGCACTAGTGGGGTCGTCTCTCTCACAGGCCCCTGCCATCCCCCGAAGGAAAGTGACTTTGCATTAACCCCACCGCTTCTCTCCCTACTTTATTTTTCCTCATTCCTGCTCCCTTCTGCCGGTAAAAGACTTTTAAGTCTTTCATTTCGAACAGCTCCTCGAGCTCCTTTCTATCTACTAGACTGGATGCTGCCCAATTTGAAGAGAGTTTTGCTCAAATAAAATCTTAAACATTTTAACAAACCTCAGCTTATCTTTTAACAGTTCTGTTACTAACAGTAAGAAGCGGGGACCGAAGGAGACCCACCACGGCCCCAGGAGCAACAAGCAACCAGACGTGGTACCTGCTGAGCCCTGAGCTCGCTGCCTCTCCCGCCTCAGGAGGTGCTGGGTCCGTCCCTCGCGGAGCCTCTGCAGCTTCCGCCTGATGCGCTTTCACACTTTTCCCGACCGGGTCTAGAAACAGCCGGAGTTGGACGGGTGCGACTGAGAAACCCTTCCGGGTCTAAGGTTGGACTGCGTCCGATTTAGAAGGCGGACCGGGTAGAGGGTTGGACAGCCGAGGAGTTGGAAACAGGACTGGTTCCGGGCCGGACTGGCTCTGAACGATTTAAGCCGGACTGGGCCTGGCATGAGGTGTCAGGTGAATACAATTTTCTTTTAAGGCCGAACAAGCAGGTTAATCTTACCCAAGATAATCCTGAATTACTGTGGCCACAGGAGAGAACCTTTAACCTAGATTAGTTTATCCATTTAGGAGGCGCCTCAAAGAAAATAGGTCTCAGCCGAGCGCTCACTATAAAGCGTAGAGGGAAAACCATTTTCCCTCCTCTTCAGCTCCTTGTGACCAGCATGAGACCCGCTGGGACGCCCCGCGCGCTCCGGAGCCTGCAGAATCCTGGGGAAACTGGAAGAAGCCGGCAAAGGGTAAGAATTCTTATCAAAGTCAGCTCTCCTAGGCCTCTATCTGTGGTGCCTGGTCGCGAGAGGGAGGGAAACCTTCACGTTGTCCGTTCCTTTCAGATTGGCAGGCAAAAAGCATGTGTAAGCATTAAATCTTTGACTCTGGACTCCTGAATTTGCTTTTGGATACCCACTGGTTGTCGACCTTTTCTCTCCACCTATCAATAACTGTTTAGTTCTTCTAAACCTTCACAAAGATGATTTTGTTCATTTTTTTCTAGGTTTTCTAGTGTTTCCTCAATAGGAGGATTGTTTTGAATTATTCCGTAATTACTGGAAACAAACATTATTTTCAAGCACTTAAAAGATATTTTTCCAAACAAACCAAGTTTCTCCTTGAAAATAATTGTTGTTCTGAGTTCAGGTGTGAACAGATACTTCCGCCTCATTAGTGAGAAAGTCCCTGATTGAGGGACACTAGTTTCTACTTCTACCTCCTGCTAGCTTCTTTCTTAGGATTATGTGAGATGGGGAATTATTATGTAAAATTTCATGATGCCTTAAGCAGGGAAAATGGAAAAAATTTGACTTTGTCAGTGGAACACATAGGCGGCCTTGCAGAGAAGGTGGCAGAATGTAGGTCCTAGCAATGTTTGAGGTGACGGCATAGATTACACAATTCATAGGAAGATGTTGGGGCTTCAGAACAAGAATCAGGAGCAACTGTAACAACTTACTTAATATATTAAGATATAATATATTCTGCCTTCTCAGGGGCAGAGGAGACTGCCCTTGCTGTGTCCCTGGAATGTTTTGTGGGGAGGATGGGAAGTGATGGTGAACTGTTGAGATGTAGCATCAAATTCTGCCTGTATTTTAGAACTGGGTGGTTAAGCTAATGGCTTTTCGCATTAGTTAGGAAACTTCGGCAGTTAGGAAAGTGCAGAGTCCTAACGACTGGACCGCCAGGGAATTCCCCAGGAAACTTATGTTTAAATACAGCGATAAATACAGTAATCTTCCCAAGGGTGTTTGCGTTTAAGGCTGGTGATTCTGTTAGCAGTTCGGGGTTACCTTATGAGAGAGGATCATAGGAGGTGGGAGGGCTCAGAAACTGGAGTAACAAAGAGCATTAGTGAGCCCTGTGGTCCTCTATGGACGTCTAGAAGTAACTGGTGAGAATGGAAGGAATTATGGTGGGGAGGGGTCAGTCATACCTATTGATTTTGTTGCGGTAAAAGGGATACCCACATCTGCTCTATTATCCTTTGCTGAGCTAGTGGGCTGGGACAAAACTTTTAACAATAATGCAAATGGATACATACTATAAAAGAAGTAAATGATAAGCTCCAATGAGGGGAGAAGGGTCATGCCTGACTTTGCTCACAAAGGAACTGTGCCATGCACTGTGCCCGTTGTAGTAGGTACTAAAGAAAGAAGAAAGGAAAGAGGGAGCAAAGGAAAGTTTGTTTTTGTGTTCAGGGGTTCCACTAAATTTAAAGCATCTGATCTAACATTTATTTCTGGGAAAGGACAAACGAAAAGAGAATCTGTGAATTGCAGGTCTTTGTACTTGTTAAAGTGTTCAGTTCAGTTAAATGCATTTTGCCTATTACTAATAAGATATTTTTGTTTGTTTGTTTCAAAAGCAGCTGTTCTATTACTTCAGGGTTACTCTGTGGTAGTTTTCTGGTCATGGCAATAAATTACTAATTTGTATTCTTTCAAGTTATATAATAAAAGCAGTATTTCAGAACGTAATTTTCTCTTCCATACTTTATAGCATGGAATGCTCAGATATCTGAGTGTTTTATACAAACATTTGGGCAAACTTGAGGGTCCTATTTTACTCCCCCTTTGCTGCTTCCTCCTCAAATCCCTCCACCCTGCCCACACACAGACACATACCTATCTTACTGTGTCTCACCATTATGCTTTCTGGAAGTTATATGGCTTTCCATCTGGGTGAGAAGGCAAAACAGACTCCAAACATTCCAGAAGATTTTATAAACTCTGCCATTTGCACATCTGGTATGTAAGATATCCATAGTGCTCTTTAATCAGCAACACAGATATCTGTGCTTCGGGCACTTGTCAGAGTTACACCACAAATTGACTGCAAATAGCCAGGTCTTGTCAAAATTTACTTGAACTTGGGCAAGCTAACCAGCCACTCTTACCTGTTCGCCAAGCTCTGACCTATGTTAAGAAATATAATCAGGACACAACATGGCTGAATAATGTCATTCATCTTCCTGAAGTTAAAATTGGAATATGTGTAATATAAGAGAAATTCAGCTCAACAAAGATTCTTTGTGGTTGTCGGTAGCTTCCCCATGTATATATAAGTTGTTTGGGGTTCAGAACAATTGAGGGTAAGGTACACAGATTCCCCGTGTACCCCTCCCCCTCCCCCATGCACAGCCTCCTGTGTTTTCAACATCCCCCACAAGAGTGGTCCATTTGTAATAATATGAAACCTTTTCAAACTGGCTTCTTGCACTTGGGTGTTTAAGTTCCCCCATGTCCTTTTAGGGCTTTGTCATTTCTTTTTAGCACTGAATAATATCTCATTGTCTGGATGTACCAGTTGATTTATCCATTCAGCTACTGGAGAACATATTGGTTGCTTCCAAGTTTTGGCAATTAATAATAAATCTGCTATAAACATCCATGTGCAGGTTTTTGTGTGAACATAAGTTTTCAACCCTTTGGGTAAATATCAAGAAGCACTGTTTCTGGATCATACAGTAAGAGTATATTTAGTTTTATAAGAAAACACCATACTGTCTTCCAAAATGTCTGTACCATTTTGCATTCCCACCAGCAATGAATGAGAGTTGCTGTTGCTCTAGCTCCTCACCAGCATTTGGTGCTATCAGCATTCTGGATTTTGACCATTCTAATAGGTGTGTAGTGGTGTGTGTTTTGATTTGAATTTCTTTGCTGACATATGATATGGAACATCTTTATTTTTACGTATTTGCCATCTGTATATCTTCTTTGGTGAGGTGTTTGTTAAGATCTTTGGCTTATTTTTCAATCAGATTGCTTTCTTACAGTTGACTTTTAAGAGTTCTTTATATATTTTAGATAATAGTCTTTTATCAAATGGGTCTTTTGTAAATATTTTCTCTCAGTCTGTGTTTTGTTTTATTATTCTCTTGACACTATCTTTAGCAGAGAAGAAGATTTTAATTTTAATCAAGTCCAGCTTATCAATCATTTCTTTCATGGGTTGTGCCTTTGGTGTTGTATCTAAAAAGTCGTCACCATACACATGGTCATCTAGGTTTTCTCCTATGTTATCTTTTTAGAAGTTTTATAGTTCTTCATTTTACATTTAGGTCTGTGATTCATTTTAAGTTTTGTGAAGAGTATAAGGTCTGTGTCTAGATTTATTTTTTTGCTTGTGGATGTCTAGCTTTAACAAAGATTTTTTAATCTTTTGGAGAACTGTTTTCACTTATTGTCCGCTTACCATGTAAATAACTTAATATCATGATCTATGAGATACATTTATCCTAGAGATCAGAATAAAATATATAGTTATTCCAAATGACTTTACCGTGCTTTATTTAATGGACAACTAAATTATTTAATTCTGTTTTTCCCCTCAGTTGTCAGGAAACTTAGAGAATAATTTTGTATTATATTTCCATTTAGTACAACTTAACTAATAGATAATGAACAACAAAAAAGGGAAGAAACTATACTGGGTGTTTCAGAGGAGACAGAGTAAATGGCCCAATCCACATTTTAGCCAGGATTACTGCCCAGCATACTTTTCAGCAGGAAAAGAGAAGCTAAGACAAGTGAACAAATAAGGTTGAGTAGGATGATATTACTGGTGGTTCTTAAAGACTGAATTAGAGGAGGCCAAGGAGGAAAAGAAAATATTTGGATCAGGGACTCTGCAGTCTGTATGGAGAAGATTAGCATTTGCCTTGGCTTTTACTGAAGGTTTGGAGAAGAGGAAAAAGTATTTCAGGTAGAAAAAAAGTAAATGAGCTATATAGGAGTTATTAAGAAGTCTTATTTGATTGGAGCAAATGATGCTTGATATTACAAAATGTGAACGAAACATGGAAAGATAGGTTTTTCTTTTTATGGAGTATGGCTATGAAAGCTACGGTGAAGAATTTCAGTTATTAATTCATATCATTCATTTTCTTATCTTTCCAGTGAGATGTATTCTGTATGTTAATTTAAATTTTTTTTCGTAATTGTGTTTCCTGTTTTTAATAATTTAAGTTGCCTCAACTTAAATTGCCTGGGTATATAAAGCAAAACATAAACAACACAATGTACATATGTTGGTAAGGAAAAAAAGACTCCAATAACATTAATTTTTAAAAATATAATTTAAAACATCTGATGTAGAATAGAATGGGAACAAAATAACTAAATTTGTCTAGAGCCTCTATGAGCAAGGCTCTGTGCAGAGTATTTTTCTATATTTTATTTATTCATCATGGAAATTTGGTTATTTGGCATTTTTTTCTCAGTTTTATAAGAGATATTCTAAAGCCCAAATAAATTAAATGAGTTTCCCAGAGACCCACAACTCATAGGTGCTCAAAATCAGATTGAAAGGCTGAACTCTAACACTTATTTTCTTCCCATGACACTGTGCCATAATGAATATAACCTAGTGATTAATTCACCTAATTTTCACATTTAAGCTGAATGAATGTCTGACATAAAGTTGATGCACTTTCATATAAATGTAACTTAATTAATACATATTCAGATTTTACATAAATACATAAAACTAACAGAAGAATCTAGAACAGCAGTCCATTTTTGTTTTGTCCACAAGAGTATTTAGTATAGATATAATTTGTCAACAAAGTCAGCTGGTACAAAATGGAAACTTGGATGATGGTTGTATTTACTATTTCATTTTTTGAAAATTTTTGAGACAATTCGTTTTGAGAATAGAAGTTGCATAGGTACACTTTCTGTACCTATTGAGGTTGTTCTGCGATTGTTCTCTGCAGATGTTGATTGACTACAGTCATCCTGGAAGTAGCCAAACAGCCTGATCTTGTTGCCTAAGACATCCTAGCATTTAGCAAATTCCAGACTTCAGGGACACGTACCTAGAAAGACGTGGGAATTTGAGGTTCTCTGGACTGTAGAGAACCTCAAATTCCCTGCAGAGTCAATTCTCTGCTTGACTCTCTTTCTAAAGCTCCATTCTGTTCACCAAGACAAAGTAGGATCATTGACATTAGTTCTTCCCAGGGCACATACCTATGACTCGAAGAAAAAGGTAGTGTCTCTCAATGTAGTATATTCATAATGACTGAAATACTCAATTCCTTCTCCTGTGCATTTATTTACATTTCAATGTGGAATGAAACAAGACATATTCTCTAAGAGGTGGTAGATGGAAGGAAACCAGCCCTCCTCCATCATCTGCCAGTTCAGCACCTTCAAGAGTTAGCAATTACTGCAGAATAAAGCTCAACTCCTTACCTTGACATTTACCATTTTCCATGTTCTGTCTCCATCTGTTCATTCTAATATTATCCCCACTGCAGTTTTCCATGTATCTAGTATACACCTAAATGGAAATATTTATTTCCCAAAACATCCTTGTATCTTCTGGGTATGTGATTATAAACAAGAATATCTGGGACCTTGCTCTTTCGGAACTTACCTTTAATCTTCTGGGTATATAAAGCAGTTCTTACAAGGCTTCACAGCCTGTGCATGTAAAAGGGACCACACCAGTAGCAGTAATAATCACATCACGCATTCCTCTAACTAGCAGACTGTTGTGATCCCTTCAGTCTTCCCTAGTTCTATCTGAGGAGTTCCAGAAGTTTCTCACTTGAACTCACAAATTGTCATTTTCACTATCATATGGCACGGACCATATATTCTGTTTTGGATCCACTGTTGACTCCTCCGAAGCTGTAAATCATTCACGTGCCAAAACAGCACTGATTTCCCCAAATCATTCATGGTCCAAACAGAAGCAGGATAACGTCCTTATTGCCCAGGTCACACTTTTCCACATAGGCACGAAAGTAGGTGGCTCGCCAACACGCATCTCATAGAATCTCTCATAAAATACAGCTTCTTCCTTTCCTGCTTATAGCTCCTTGTCTCCATATAGCTGAAGTGATTACCTTTTAACAGTAAGTAATGAAGATATTTTCACAAGAAACCTACATTTCTGATTCTGTTTGAACAATATTAAATGGAGATATTTTCTTTGAAGTTATTCTGTACTTTGGTTACAAGTGGTCTGTTTATCTTTTAAATCTAGTATGTTCGTGTGTCAGGCAAATTATTTCATTTTTCTTACCTAATTTGAGAACAACTGTAGAAGAACCTAAACCAGAAAGACTTCCCTGTATTGAGAGGATTTAGTAGAATGCATATGAAATCATTTGAATATTAATAAAGTAAAATGGTCACTTATTGGATTTTGTCTTAAAGTCCATGGGGCCAGTCTAGGAGACAAATCTTTGAAATAGAGTCCAAGCTGCTCTTCCCAGCCCGTCCTCCTTCATCTCCACCTAATACAATGTGAGAACCTATGTTGGTTCCTTCCTACCCCTTTGATCCCAATCCCTCAAGTCAAATGGTGCAAAATAAGTTATGTTGATTCATTCTAACTGTCAAAGGAAGTCCGAAACACATCAGTGAGCAGAGGCTAGGCCATAGCTGGTACCCTTATTTTGGTTTTTTACATACATAACTTTTTATCCTTTTTAGCTTTATATTCTTTAGAAAAAAGAACTTGGTTTTATTCATCACTGTATCTCCAAGGATTCCTTGCACATAGAACACACTTGAAAAATGATTGTTGAATTGACTCCTTTTGGCCATATTATGCTCACTAAACCAAATTATCTTAAATTAATTGTTACCATGTATATTTTATACCTAACCTCAAATTACTTAGGAAGGTATATAAACTCATACATGATTCCAAAACATAAAACTAGTTAGTTTTTGTTTTATAATAATTTTCCTACTCTTTAATCAAATGTATGATGTTGTGTAGACACTGCCTTAAAAGCAGATACTGAAAGCACTAGTATTATATTACAAGGCCATCTGATAGAAAAACAATTATATTAGTGTAACTCACATGATATTGGACAAGGAATGATTAAGCCATCAATTCCCTGGAGCTACTTCTGAGCTACTGCTGCTATAGGGATACAAAGGAAATATTATGGTGGCTATATTTTGCACAATGGGGGGATTCATTTTTGGAGGGAACTCTTCCAGGCAAAGTAGATTTAAAATAGCATTCTCAACAGAAGTAATAAACCTACAAGAGAATGCAGCCAGCAAAGGAAACATACTCAGAATTCTCAGAGAAACAGAAAGCTGAAGCCTCACAGTCTTTGCAACATTTTGCAGAGTATATTGGAAGGAAGTGAAGCTTCCAGTAGACAACAAAACATACAACTTTTGCATTCAAAGTAGGTACTTTGAGACTAGGCATAAAAAAAAAATTAGACTTGGTAAGAGATACCCTGAAACAGCAAGTAGACATCCCAAGAAAAATTAAGTTGGGACAAAGTAAGCTTCATTCACAGGCAGATTCTCCCAACTTAAATGAAAATATCCAGGGCTTCCCTAGTGGCGCAGTGGTTGGGAGTCTGCCTGCCAATGCAGGGGACGGGGGTTCGTGCCCCGGACCGGGAGAATCCCACATGCCACGGAGCGGCTGGGCCCATGAGTCATGGCCGCTGAGCCTGTGTGTCCGGAGCCTGTGCTCCGCAGCGGGAGAAGCCGCAACAGTGAGAGGCCGGCGTACCGCCCACAAAAAAAAAAAAAAAAAAAAGAAAATATCCATAGCCAACCTGGTCACATGTTATCCTCCTCTATTTATTGAAGAGGAATTGGAGGATGGTCTCAGAAAACCAGGCATGTATTTTAGAGCATTCCATATAGTAAACTACATATATTCCTCATTACAGCGTACAAGTTCATTTTTCTTAATGAATCCTTTCGTTGCCTGCATAAAGCCCTAAGGCAATGAATACCTTTGGTTATTATTATAAATATATAACAGCTGACAAACACCTCTGGTTATTATTATAA
Organism: Aethalodelphis obliquidens; assembly: GCF_003676395.1. Lineage (NCBI taxonomy): Eukaryota > Metazoa > Chordata > Mammalia > Artiodactyla > Delphinidae > Aethalodelphis > Aethalodelphis obliquidens. The sequence continues at coordinate 36,263,998 of NW_020837952.1, forward strand.
ATATATAACAGACTGAATGGAACTATGGAAATTTCTAGTCAATATTAGTATGGGTGGAGTTAAACAGTGCCCCTTAAAGAATTCTGAGTGAGGCTTCTTTCTCTCTGAATATGTCATGTTTTAAATGAATATAGGTCAGAAAAAAACTGTTTTGCAAAGAGTCTGAAGAAGCAGCAAATGTAAAATTATTCTATAAAGCCAAAAAGAAAAGTTATATAAGGTATTACACAGAGGGAGTGCACTGTGGAGAAAGAAAATCTTCAAGGAAGACAAAAAATGAGTTCTAGTCTTGGCTTATCTCTAACTAGTTCTTTGGCTTTGGTTAAATTCCTAAACCCAGAGTGAATCCTCGTTTACCCCTTATAAGTCAGAACAGACCACTACTGCAAGCTTATAAAGCCCTCTTTTCACCTTAAAAGCCATACTGTAGACCGTTTTCGTCGTCATTGGCATCTGGGGACCAATTCTTCCCCATTGTGCACGGATGACCCCCACACTACTGTCAGAGCTGAGCTAATTCAGTAAGCTGCTCTTGACTAATACCATCCTACCTCAGTCCTCCACTGAGCACCACCCCATATGAGGGAAAACAAGGTAAGATGCACTTTTAAAAGTAAAGCATTATTCATATAGCACCTTTGAGTCTGTAGCTGGTCTCCTGATGACTGATTTGAAATTTTTAAAAAGCATTTCAGGTAGAAACACAATGGTGACACTTTGAAAAGGACACTGTTGAAATGATGATTCATAATTCTAAGAATATGGAATTAGTAGTGGTTCCAAAATGGGTAAACAAGTATTATCTTAAAATATTTTTGCTTGCACATTAAAATGCATTCAGCTGTGTGCTATGTAAAAACAATTTTTGTTTTTCTAAAATAAAGACTGTTTTTTCCCCCAAGTAGACCCTGGATAACAACATATTTGGATATATTTTATCTATAAAACTAAAAGTTAGATATCTGCATATTTTAAAACATCTGTTTATAAATATTTAAATTTTAGGCTATCAATAAAAATTTAAAAGCTCTTGACATACATATATATAGACTCAATAGTGCATATCTGAGGAAGAAGGGACTAAAAGATGATCTTATAGATATTTGATCTTATAAATGAGCAAACACAGATGAGAAAAAAATATTCTGATGTCCTCCCTGAAAGTTTTCCAGACGCGCAGGCTCGGCGGCCATGGCCCACGGGCCCAGCCGCTCCGTGACATGTGGGATCTTCCCGGACCGGGGCACGAACCCGCGTCCCCTGCATTGGCAGGCAGACTCTCAACCACTGCGCCACCAGGGAAGCCCCTGAAAGTTTTTTATACTAAATACCTAAAAAGTGTTGGTCTTTTGACTTACCAAACATATTTTTTTTAAGTTTAACATAATAATTGCAGTTATTTCAAAGAACATTTGTTGTGTAACCTCAACTAACTGAAACAGAACTGAGAATTGGTAATTTAAAACCTGGAGTCAAAAGGTACAAACTTCCAATTATAAAATAAGTCAGTCCTGGGCATGTAATGTAAGAATGATGACTACAGTTTATAATACTGTATTGCATACTTGAAAGTTACTAAATGAGTAGATCTTAAAAATTCTCATCACAAGAAGAAAAATTGTAACTATGAACAGTGGCTGATGTTAATTAGACTTATTGTAATGATCATTTGGCAATATATACAAATATTGATCATTATGATTTACACCTGAAACAAATATAATGTTATATGTCAACTATACCTCAAAAAAAAGTAGAACAAAGGATCCTTAATGAACCAAAATGAGCCATTAAATACTGACATTAAACTTCCTCACTTTATCCATAGGTGATCCCTCAGTCATTCCCTCAAGAAATATTTGCCATTGTTTCAGGCCGTTACAATAATCTCACTTCTCATATTTTGCAATCATATCAAATTCAAAACAACAAATACAAAAATATTAATTGAACATATACTATAAGAAAGTCATTCGGTGAGTGTGTGGAGGTGATTTTTTTTTTTTTTAAAAGCTATTGCTTCTGCTTTTGTGGAGGAATTGAGAACATCTGAAAGAGAAAGGACACTAACAGGATGTAGAGTACCTGCAGAATGACAGGATGAATGAGAAAAGAAAATTGTAGAAAAGTAAATGCAAGATCCCAAGTAGCATCATTTTCTGGGCTCTTTTAGTTTAATTTAACACTGCCTTGTACGTTTCAGGAGTTCCTGAGCACATTTTCCAATACAATGTTTTGTAGTATTTGACGTTGTAAATGATGGACTTGGCCATCAAGAAAATACACAATAAACTCTGTCCTCTGAAAAGGCAGAAAAATGTGGGCATGTGGTAGACATCTCTAACAGGGATCTCATCTTGAGCCAGGTCTGAGTCTAAATATAGAGGTTCAAGGATATTTGATTATGTCTGGGGAATGCTAGAGGGATCCCACAGTGTCAACCCACTAAAAGATCTCATGTAAGGGAGCTCTAAACAAAGGAAGATGTAGCCAAGAACAATACATTGACTCAATAATAAGCCTCACGTGGCCACTCAGGTACCAACTCTCATGTCACTTCTGTGCATGTTCCATTGCTCAGTGCAAGTCACATAGCTACATCTAACTTGAAGTGGTATGAAAGTACAACACTACCTTATGTCCAGAAAGAGGAGAATAAGAAATATTGGTGAACATCTGTACTTTGCCAGATAGTTCCAAGTGTTAGCGTAGTGTAGATGTAGAGAGAAATCCTCATGTGGTGGTGGGAATGTAGACTGGTGCTGCTATTCTGTAGGACAACCTGGAAACACATAAATTCAGTGTGTATATTGTCCAGCAGTTCTTCTTCTAGGTATGTGGCTCAAACAAATCCTCACACAGGACCACAAGGGGATATGATCCCTCCTGTAAATTGTAGCATTAGTTGAGATGGTGATGAGTTGGCTACAATCTGGGTATCTATCACTGGAACTGGATAGTCAACATGCTATGGCTGCACATGCTGGGGTACCATGCAACAGTCAGAAACCACAGACTAGATGTACATATAGCAAACTTGAAAGCATAGTAACGAGAGAAAAAAAATAGTTGTAATATATGGTCCAAAATGACATTTGTTCAAAAACACAACATATATTTCAAAAGCATAGTTATAAGATCAAAAAGATGTTCATTAAATACATTAGAGTTATTGACTATGAAGAAGGAATGGAAGTGAGTAATGGAGATAAAGGAGTATATATAGACATGAATAAATTTGAAAGGGACTTTGTGATGGAAGTGATTAAATCAATGACCTGGAATTAAGATATAACAAAACAAAATAAACAAGCAAAACAAACAAATAAAACTTGAGGAAGTTATTTCAACTAAACCATGTACAAATCTCAACCCAAATATCATTGTTTTAGGGTTTTCCTCTCTGTTGTAGGATAACCTGGGGCTTTGGCACAATGAATACTCAGGCAGCTATCCACGAGCCCCTGGAAGAGCGGCATTAAAGATTTTAATACTCAAAAAAACAGAATGGAATAACCAGCGGGACCCTCAGAACCTAGTGGAGTGGGAATATCTAGCAGGGGCTGGGGCTAAGGAGAGGGGAGAAGGCAAAGTTCATTTTGTGCTGTAGGGACAATGGCATAGTGGTGTCGCCATCTGGCAAAAATGTTGGAGCCCAGTGGAGCAGGGTCAGGGGCCATGCATCCAGGGGCAGGAGAAATGGGACTTTCCAGTAGAGTTCAAGGGAGAATGCAGCGTCCACTGGAGCAGTATGAAAACTATGTTAAATGTCTCTGCAGATACCTAGAAATAATTGGCAAAAACTAAGGGAGTGGAGGTTAGAACTACAGGACATCAGCAGAAGGGGATAAAGGAGTCTGTAAAACTCAGGTTTGTCTTGGGGAAATGTGGGTCACAAATAGTTAAAACAAAAATGTTGGTGTTAAAAAGAATATACTTAAGGTAACCAGAAAATCCCCTTACGTAAAATGTCTCATTTTATGACGATGTTCTGAGGATAAATGCAATTGGTTAAATGTTTCAATTAATTCATCTGACTTTTTCAATGAGATGCGAAAGTGTGGCCATTACAAGAGAAACTCTAACAGTCAGCTTGTTGGAGATTACACTAATGGGAGAGGAAGGGATGTGTCTTTTCCTGAGAACATAAATATATGCAAGCTGGGTATCTGTCTGCAGATTAGCACTTCAGAAAGGTAAGAGGGAGAGACAGCATCAGACAACTCTGTAAAAAAAAAAAAAAAAAAGATTGGATTAATCCATTCTGTATGTCAAAGGGAATTAAGAAAGTATCTCAAAATCACACTGAGGCTGGCATCTTCAGTGACAGGAAGAATAGGTCCATTATTAATACTAAGATGGCACAAAGAAGAAAGGATGCTTGGAGAAAATATAATTTCAGCTTTTGAAAAAAAATCATGAGTATTGAGGCTTAGAACATCCATAAGTCAAGGAGATAATTGAAAACACAGGGAGGGATGTCAAAGGGAAAAGGTATTACTTTGAAATGATGAGCTTGATTCCTTGGATACTTTTTGCTGCCACAGATCTTGATAGTAGAAAGTTGGCGAAAAATGTCTCCAATTTGCCAAATATGTAATTACACATGTAGTTAAATATATAGCACACTCTTCTACAAATTCAGTATAACAGGCTCTAGTGTATATATGAAGAGTAGTGGAGTGATGGAAGGAAAATAAGAAATGGAACAGAAGACAAAGATTTCACCATAGATCAACTATCGGATGTCCTTTGGCAAAGAACTTTACCTCTGACCTTTAATATCTTGGGCTATAAAATGGAAATAATGACACTATATCTGACAAGAGTTGTTAACTACTCAAATGAAATCACATATTTAAAATTTTTTTTCTCAGTCTTAATGTGAGATAAAACATTAATTATTGATATTATTCTAAAATGTTCTTACAGTATTTCTTTTCCTATAAACTGTATTTAGCGAAACTAGCAAATTCTAGGACTGTCCACTGCAAAGCCCAGAGAATATTCAATAAGCTTAATCTCAGATAATATACTATAACTGATGTTTCCTATAACAGTTACAAACATTGTTCCTGTTAAAGGGATTGCTAGAAAGAAGAGAAAGGTAAAGTTAGGAAAAGTATTTACACCAGGCATCCATAGGCAAATCAAAGATGAAATGTCTCAATTATTGAGCCAAAATATAATCATCAAAGGGGAGCTATAAATACATTTTTAAAAAATCTGAGATGTATTTAATTTTTGACTTTTCACACGAAACTTTAAAATCATATTAACACTTAAAGTTACATTTCAACTTTTACATTTCAACAGATTTTTGTATATTTTGGATATGAAGGAAAGCATCATATTTTAAAAATGTATATGTTTGCCAAAGTCGCACTTTTTTTTTAACCAGACCATAGCTTAGATAATCACTATGTCCCAAGATGAAAATCAGTAGAACAAGTGGTCTTGACAACCACAAACAACAGAATTAACTGCAAGGACCATCTGGCAGATTGTAGAGAAATTTATAATAATAATAATAGTAATAAGAACAACAATGACAGCAATTTAATTAAAGCTAGTTGAATTGGTTGGCATATTAATTACACATTTCAAAGAAAGCAAGATGTGATTGAAACCCCTTGACCCACAGCATTAACTCACTGCATTCCACCTATGTAAAATTCTCATTATGACCCACAAGATCCCATTGGGTCTCATCTCTGTTCTTGCCCAATTGTCATCACAGATCAATGTCACCTTTTCTCTCTTAATTCCAGCCACAAGGGCCTACACTCAGCCTCTATTGTGTACTATACTCTTTTTGTTTTCCAGAGACTTTGAGCACTCTGTCTACCATGTTCTTCCTCCTATGCTTTACCTAACTCTGACTTATTCTCATTTTATCTCAAAGTCACTTCATTGAAACTATCCCTATCCCTCCAGATTTGGCTGGATTCTCCTCTTCTCTCATGCTGTTCCATATGTTTCTTGCTAGCACTTATTTTTATGTTTATTAATGCCAGTTTCTCCTACAAAATAATAAATTCCTTAAGAGTAAGTCCACATATATTTTTCTCATTATTTTATCCCTAATACCTATTGATATGCTCGCATGTAATAGGCAATTTATACATACCTATTAAGTGAAGGACTAAATATTTAGTGTCTAAATGGTAGAGACCCCATTTGATTCTCAACTCACAAGTAAATTAATTCATCCATTCCTTCTGGTAAATCCAAATGCTAAAAATTATTATGTAATATTTATTTTGTTGGTTGTGTTGAACTAGTTATATGAAATCCATGGTAGAAGGGAAATGACAAGGTTTATGTTCAAGGGAACACTTTCACTCAGTGTGTGGAGCACATAAGGACAGGCTGCTCCATTTTCTGTTTATACTTACTCCCCATTTTTGTTACCTGTGGTGGGAGAGTATTCTTGTACATAAGCTGAGGATAAAGTTGCCCAAGTGTTTCAGCTTTTATATTTTTGTTTGTGTATGGTGTGTGTGCATGTACATGTATATATGTGTGTGAGAGAGACATCTGATTGATCGATCGATCGATAGATAGATAAATCATCTGTAAAAGGTCTTGCAACGATTTCCAAAAAACAATTTGTACTTTCATTTGTGTGAAACTCAGAAATTCCCATAGCAGTCAGCACATAAGAACTAATCAATACCTGGCTTCCCTCCCAAGATCTGCTCCTGAGTTTTATTATACTGTGGAGCCATTGTGCTCAGACTAAAGTAAGATGCCCATTTTAAGGGTGCGCTCTAGATTTCAGGTCACACCAGCCACGCTGGTATAAGATCTCCTTCAGAGAAAGGAGTGATAATAATACAGCTCCAGCACCATGTTTCATCATGATTAATCATTAGAAGTGTTTAGATCTATGGAGTTTTTAAAAACATCATGAATGAAGCAAAGTTGAGAAACTCTTCAACTGAGCCCCCTCCTTTATGGTTTGAAAATAAATAAGGGAAAGCAGCATGGTGAAGCAGGATTTACTTAAGAGATGAAATGCCTTTTTTTTATACCAGTGTTTTAACTAACACAACATCACACAGCTTATTAGTGGCAGGGTCAGTAATAAAAATTCTGCCTCCTGACACAGCCTGGTGCTCTCCTAATACACTACATGGCCCTGCATAAATCAGTTGGAGGTAGCATATTTTTTTTCTAAAATGCTTTAGCATGAGAGAGAATGTATAAAATATATTAAGAATTTATCTGACTGTTCCTTCAATTTGAGACATAAGGACAATGTCTTCAGTGAACCAATGCAATAATCAATGTGTATTATATATCCTGAAGTTTCCTCCTGGTACTCTGCACAAAAAAGCTTTGAGATGGTATCTACATATTAGTAACCCTGCCTCTTCTCTAGTGGAAAAGCCACTGCCTAGCTGAAGACTTTTGTCATTGGTCCTTTCACCATCCAGGACACATGCTGAATAACAATTGCCCAGCAGATGATCACGTAGCAGTTCCCAAGGTTTAGGTTTTTCATAATCAAAGTATTCCAAAAATTCAAGGATCGTAACAATTTAAAGTTCTTAGTCTCTTCTGGAATGTTTTAAGTAATTAGAAAATGTTTCTGACAATAATTACATTTTTAATGAGAACATTTTTTCATATATCATATTTTTAAAGTACTCAAATTCATATGAACATACACATGTCCCTTCACATTTCCTCTCCTACTCCTGTTCCAGGAGTACTTTGTTACAGCTGTCCTAGAAAACTAATACAATGACCCTGTCAAGATTTGTTTGATTAGGTGGATCCATATTAAATGCCATTTTTTAAATCAAAGGTAGTCAAATAATGGCAATTTCATATGACTAGCCTATACACATTAGTTATATACTAGACATTTCTATGGCTTGTTATCTAGAAAAGAGGTTTCACAACTCGAGGAGAGAGAGAAATTAGCAAACTTTAAATCATAATATCAATACTGTAGTCCTTCTTACATGAGGGCATGTTGAGAATGTAAAAACATGTTCTACTATCTGACTTGTTCAGCACCACAGAAATGCATCTATAACTTTGTATTACTTACAGATTTATTTCTGAGATACTTGCTTGACCAATTCCATATGAGGTAAACAGTCTTTTCACTTTTCTGGATCTGACCTCATAATTCATTTTTCTGATCACTGATCTTACTCCTTTACCCACTGAACCCGAAATTCTCGTAGTCTTTTTTTTAAATCTGGAAATATCTTCATTTATGGGTGTCTAGTATACTGAGTTATTTAACTGTTTAGAACTGTGTAGTATACAAAATGACATCACATAGTACACTGAGTGGTAGATATGTAATTTTCTAAGGATAAAGTGTTCAAGATGTAACTACCATAGAAAGGTTTCTATGTGAGAGTAAGATTGATAATACAAAATCAGTTGTAACTTTCAAAGGTAGAATGAGCAAGGTTTATACAGACCATATTGTTATGGTTCCAAACATGTTACTACTCCCAGTAGTGATGCAATGACAATTTGTAATAGCATTCACAGTAACTGGGTGCAAATTAAAGTGGGCTTTGAATGAACGAAAGTAATTGGGGCATTCCTTCATTAGTATTTATTATTTCCTGATGAAAATGTGGAATATCTAGGCCATTTTCCCAAGATTTGCTGGAACACTGTTCAAAAAGTGACACATCCTTTAAAACCTATTACAAAGACTAACCAAACTTAACGTTAAAGGATGTTTTCTTTGTCTCGTCTAATTCCCTCCAGCTATTTAAGCTTCTTTTAGTCAGCCTGTTCTTTCTCATATTTTAATTGGTTCTCACAAAGGATATTCTTAACATGGATTTTCAAGGAACCAAAGTTCCACTTAAGAAAGTTTGGAGGCCAAGTTTCGAGGCCTGAATGTTAAAGGAGAGCTCGAAAGCAACAGTAAAAACAGCAAGATTGCATTTGGGTTACAAGATGATCAGAAAGAAGAACAAATAATCATAAACATCTGACGGGAGAATCATAACATTCCTTTTGAACTTTGCATAAAATGTTTTCTATTTTTCTCCATGATATCTTAGCAAAGGGAACAATTTAAAATTTTTTGTCTATGGATAAAATCTGAAAAATGCTGAGCTTCCAAATACAGTATTTTTTTATAGGCTTTTTTTTTTTTTTTTTTTTTTTTTTTTTGCGGTACGCAGGCTTCTCCCGTTGCGGAGCACAGGATCCGGAGTCACAGGCTCAGCGGCTATGGCTCACGGGCACAGCCGCTCTGCGGCATGTGGGATGTGGGATGTGGGATGTGGGATGTGGGATGCGGGATCCTCCCAGACTGGGGCACGAACCCGTGTCCCCAGCATCGGCAGGCGGACTCTTAACCACTTTGCCACCAGGGAAGCCCTAAAGGCTCTTTGAAAGCAGAAGTGATTGAGATTATACAGCTTGCCAGGGAAGGATTTACCTTTCTGGTGTATTCAGCATTCTTAAGATTTGGGAGTTTTTTGTATGTCTCATTTTGTGCTTCCTAAATCTAGTTGGAACTTGGACAAGTACTGAAATCTTCAGAGACCAAGGAATTAAACAGAACAGGAATTAAGGGTTTTGATCATACAACAGGCAAAATTAACCTACTGTCTTTAAGAATGTTTCAGGAATTAGAATTTTTGAAGAACAAATGTTTCTAAATTTTTTAATCTATGAAATAATAAACATAATTTTCCTTAAGGTTTCCTCAGTGTTTTATCATGAAAAACCATGCTTTTATTACCTCATAAAAATTGTTTCATATACAAAATCACTATTGTGAATACTTATTATGTCTGAGAAATATATATATGGATTTTTTTATCTTACCCTTCAAATAGCTCTGGGAAGTAGGTATTCTCTTATTCATTTAAAGGATGAGAAATTGCAGGATAATAGAAATTAAGTAACTTGATGATGGTTATAAAGACAATGAGTGACCAAACCACAATTCAAGTTCCAATGAATTTATCTCATTCCCACTCTATGAGAGCAAGCATACTTTGAATTAGGTGTCCAGAAATAATCTTCTGATATTTATAAATGTAATTAAAATAATTAGCCTGTGGGTAGGAACATATTAGTCTTGTCCCTTGAATCCTTTATTAAGGGGTTCTGTTTTACAATAAATGAGAGTATTTTCACTGTCAATGTTCCAAAACTTTAATTTAATTCACATTATACTAATTTACATAGCAATTTTATTCCAATTTCTATTTTTCTTATTTGACAAAAAAATTCTAGTAACTAGTAAAATTTACTTTAGAATTCATCTAGGAATACAACTCACCCTATTGATAGTCTTAGGCATCCACTGATATGTTGAAGCATAGCTTTAAACAAATATTAGATATAAAATCTAGGATGTATGTCATAGTGAAGGACGGTAAGAGGCTTTGTTCATTTATTGATAGGAAATATCAATTGTGTTGTGGAGGCTAAATATTAGAAGGGAAAATAAGAGTGATGTAGTAACTTGAATAAATAAGCCCCAAAATTATTCTCATTAGAGCATGTGTGTATTTGCACACATGTACGTGTGCATGTAAGATGAAAATAATCATCTCTGGTAAGGGAATAGTAAGATGAATATTTTAAATACTGTCAACGAGAATAATTGTTGCTTCAGTGTCAATAAGAATGTACGTTGCTTCACTATATATACGTGCGTTTAAAAATATTTGCCAATTGTCTTAAAATATTTAAAATTTTTGACCACATAATTGAATTTCTAGAAATCTCTTAGAATAAAAATAATCAAAGGTGCAGACAAAACTATGTACAATTTTTGATTGTGGTATTATTTTATATAGCAAAATGTTGGAAACAATTTTGTGTCCCACGATAAGATAATGGCTAAAAATTATGCTAGCTTCATATTATGGATAATTATAGAAAAATTGAAAATTATATTTTCAAAAATGTTTGATGGTATGATTAAGAGTAAATTATAAGAGTACCTACAGTATGAACCCATATGTACACTTGCTCATAGAGAAAATGGAAAAAAAATTCCCAAATATTAATAGTGCTCATCTCTAATAAATTTTATTTTCTTCTTTGTTTTTATTTCAAAGAAATTGGATTAAGTATTGAATTTTTAACAAAAATAAATTATCTTTAAAAATAGATAAGTTTTTGGGAGGAGGTGCCCTTAGGGGTTAGAATGGAGACCTCAATAGGATGATTCCAAAAAAAAAAAAAAAAAAACACCCACCATAAATGCACATCGCCATGTGGATATAGCTGCTCACATCCACATTCAGCGGCATTGCTTTATGCCATTCAGGTAGTGCCTGAGCACTTTGCACATGCCTCTGTTTGGAGAACTTCTAAAGGAAGTGATGCTACAGAAAGTGTGATGATTATTTTTTTTCTCATTTATCTGACAACAATTTTAGATTTAAGTATTGTATCTCAGTGGAGCTAATGCACTGGGCAGAGTGGTTCTAAGAGAACATTTCCTGAGTTTCTAGTTTGAGAGAAATATCTTACATACATTATTCTTTTAAGCAGCACAATAACTCATTTTACAGATTAGGAAGCTGAAGCTCTTGGAGACTATGTAATTTGCCTGTGTAAGCATGGTGAGTGAGAGGCAGAATTAGAAGGCTGTATTGTTTCTACTAATATACTGCGGTACTGCCTTAACAGAATTTTCCATAGCATTTAAGCTGTATTTGTACTTGATATCAGAAATATAATTGTCCTGGTGTATAATTTTAGAGAGAAACTGAACTGACAGACTCACCTATAAAGTAAAATTGGGCCAACCTATGCTTTTCTAAGATACTCCTCACACTGTAGATGGAGAACATAGCATGTGTCATTAAATTTGCATATATAATAGAAAAGTTTCTGAACTAACTCATTCTTGAATGAATACAGGCAGGCTTACACTGCATTTTCTTTTGTTTCATACATGAAAATAAAAGTAAAATATATTTAGACTTAAATCAGTAATTACTCAAACCTATTGCATTTTACCTCTGTAAATCCAGATAGCCCTTAATATAAAACTATATACACATATTGTTTATTTTTATCTATTTATGCCCACAAATTTATGATAAAAATACAGATAAATTCTATACCACTAGATTCAAAGAGAAATGAAACACAAGATTGACAGCAAAGGGGAAGATTTTATTCCATCTGTTAGAAATATGCTTTGAAGAGATCTGCCTATTTTTCAATACACAGTGGGACTCTTTCAAGGTAGCAATTCAAAGCTGTATTTATCATTTTGGAAAAATCACAGCAAAATCCCTGCTTGCTGATTTGTTGTTGTTGAAAACTCAGTTCTTTTTTTTTTTTTTTTTGTACTAAATACTTGAATATACAGCACATTAAAGAGCTGCTAAGTCTAAATCCACTATTTTAATTAATGCTGAATAGCAACACTGAGCTGTCAACTATTGCTATAGTTGACATCCTTCTCCAACTACTCCAGAATGTTATTTTAAAGGCCTCAGGAATTACAATGAAAACAAATGCCATAAGGCTTTTCAAAACTCTGTCCCAGAAAATTAAAGCCACGTGCCTGCTCTTCAGAGCATTACGGAGAGATGCATTGGCTGAGATGGAGAATATATCTCTTTAATGTGAGCGGCTAGAAAAACTATGGTTGAACTATGCTAAATAACCCTCCTCTGAAGATTGAAAAACAAATTTAGGGTTATTTAATCATCAAAACCTATTCTAAAACAGAAAATGACGCTTGTAGATTTAAAATCATTATGCATTACTTTAAAATATAATTTGGCACAAATAGCATTTTGAATAAGTAAAATTAAGTCTCCAGTTCTCCTTTAATACTCTTTTAATAGAACAAAACAAAGCAAAACATAACCCATCTCAACTAGCTTCTTTTTCCAAAGCTATAGTTTAGAAAGGAAAGCTGTAGAAAGATTGCTTCCCTTTGATGGAATTCTGTACATTTAGATAAGTACAAATGACGATATTTTGGTATTTAAGGAGTAACATAACTAAAATTTTAAATGCTCAATATAAATAAAAAATGAGTTACCTTAATGTTCTCATATTTTTTCCAATTTTGTATTTCAATAACATTTTTAAAAATTAGATTTAAAATATATTTATTTGAGAACTGACTGTAAAGTTTTGAATAATTGTGATAACCTTTCCCAATAAAATTATGAGTGGAAATGATTTGGACTAGGAAATCCAAAATGGATTATCCTAGTCTAACCCAGTGCTTTAGAGATGATTAAACTGATGCTCCATTATTGACAGTTCTGAGAATGTGACACCAAGGTCCTACCTCTCCACCTAGTACTCTTTCCCCTCTCCCACATTGCCTCCACCTACGCAATAAATACTAAAGAAAATATTATTTATTTAACTTGACTCTCTTTTTTTAAAGTAAATGCTCTAAAACTTCAAAAGGGTAAGCTTTTTATTTGTTTCCTTAACACCTCCCTCCTTGCACAATAGCTATGAGCCAAAAAGAAAATTTTGTAATGCATGCTCATTAGGCATGTTATAGACCAAAAGTGAGTAAAATATGCATTGTTTCTTTTCAGGATTTGAGTTCAAGACAAAACTGAATAAGGCACCAATCTGCTTTTAACTCTTTATTCATTACAATGATGTACTGAAATAATAGAGGTCAAAATGGTAACATTTCCATAAAAGGCTCCTCAGTGGGATGCATTAAATTGATATTTCAGAAATATTCAGAAAATATGAAGTTGTTCTTGTTCATATAGGGAACTATAATATTTCAACAATGTTTTTAGGAAACTAGATAGGAAATAAGTCAAGGTAACTAACTCAATAGAGGACCTAGGAAATTACTTAGTGGTTATAACTATTCCATTATAATTAGTGAGACTTTTCTATTGCAATTAGACATTTGTCAGTGGTTGTCATGCCAATACAAATATTACCCTATATCCTCTGCTCTATTACCTATCTGATCAAGTAACAATGGCTTAACTACACATAAAGCTTTCAGAGGGAGAGATATGGGATATTACTTGTTTTTATATTTCACTCTCAAAGAATAAAATGGAAAATTAACTTTGTGTTTTTGTTTGGAGAGGACTAACAGAGAATGATTGGAGCCCTTAACAGAGGAAGCTCCATTTGACTTCTTTATTTTCTTCTAATTTTTTCATGAATTGGGGATAATTGTAGGAAGTTGAAAATAGTGGCACAGAACTTCAGAGATTTCTGATTTTCAAATGCATTTTAAGCTGTTGAACTTTTTTCCCAAAGAAAATCTTAAGCAGAGCTCTGATATATAACAAAGGTAAGTGTTGAGCTTTTTTCTCTGAAGTGGATTGGGAGAGCTCATAGTCCAGGAAAAGCTAACCCCTTGTCTCTGTCCGACATTGGCATCTTTGCAGAATCCCAGGGCTCTGCAGAATGCAGCTTTAAAAGTGTGGTTTAGAATCATACAAAAGACTAAGAGAACAAGTGAAGGACTTAGTCTCCAAGTGTCATTTCTTTGTGAGGCTAATAAAGGTTATTTATGGTAGAGAAACAAGTCCTCAGGATGTCTGATGCATAGAGATAGAAATTTGAGCTCAAATGGCCTAGAGCTTTTGACTAAACCTAGAAATGAAAATGAACTTGCAAGAAACATTCTAAATGAACTAGTACATATCATAGCTGGATTAAGTTTAGAAAGAATGATTAATGAGAATAGGACTCACTAGCTACTTTAATAGTTGTTCCTCTAGTAATCAAATAATATACATCCTTTTAAAAATTATTTATGTGTTTGGAAATTTCTGTGTCTGAAAATAATTGTCCAGGACAAAAAATAAAATAAAAGCCTAAGCTCTTAATATTGGCCAGTACTTTGTAGACCAATAAAAGACCAAGATATAAAACTAAAAATAATATGTGTCAATGAAGAATCAATCTTAACATCCATATTAAATCATTGATGGGAGTATGAAGTCCTTCCTAAAGTCTCTTCCACATTAGGAATGAGTTATATTTATGGAAATTATTAATATACTTAGTAGATTTGGTCAGGGTATTGGCATATTATTAGCCCATATGTTTAGGTCTTAAGAAGATCTTTATTATGTTTCTTTTCTCCAAAAAAGAAAATGGTGGAAGAGAAGCTGTGTTCCATAGTATCCATTCTCCTTTTTTCTAAGTTTTTTTCTTTTTCTTTTTAATTTAATTTGGTGACCAGGACACATGGCCATTTAGCTAGAGACTGTATTTTCTATTCTCTCTTGGCAGTCAGTGACTGTGTTTGGGCCAGTGGGGAACTGCAAAAATATGTGCACCTTCTAGATTATTGCCTTGAAGATAAAGCTGCTCTCCCAATACATCCTTGTTTCTCTTATTCTTGGCCAAGAACAGCAGCTAGAGCAGATCTTAGACCTGAAGATGGAAGCCACATTTTGATGGTGATATAGCCACCTGACCAATCAGAGTTCTTATGGATCACACTCTTATCACAAGAGAGAATATTCTTCTATCTAATTCAAGACCTTGTATTTTGAGGTTTCTTTGTGATAAATTTTCAGCCTATGCCTTAGCTAATAAAGAACTTGGTGTCATAAGAGGTGTGCTGCCATAAAAAATATGTGGCATTGTTTTAGCCATTGGGTTGTAGGCTACAACTTATACAAATACTGCAGGTTGGAAAGCTAATGACTTATGGCATGGCAACCTATTTAGTAAAACTGTCAATTGTAAAGAAAAAAAAGGTCATACCTACAAATTTGGTTATAGTAAGTGAGACTAAGAAAAGGCTAAATATTTGTCTATGTTAGCTGCCTCTTGATACTTTTAGCCAAATACAAGAGAGAAAAGCTTGTGTAAGGATTGCCAGTGTTTGTGTAGAGATAAAAAGGAATAGACCTTGCTAAGAGAGTGTCTGACCAAAGTCTAAACATTAACTCGACCATATATCGGTATCTTTTATAAAAGGGAAATCCCTTGCTTGTATGTCCCAATTAGCAGAAGATAAGACTTTGCTATAGACTGAATGTTTGTGTCCATCAGAAATCCATATGTTGAAACCTAATCCTCAAAGTGATGGTATTATGAGGGGGGAGGAGGGTCTTTGGGAAGTGATTAGATCATGAGGGTGGAGCCCTAGACAGTGAAAAGAGAGACCCCCAGAGAGCTCCCTTGCTTCTTCCATCATGTGATGACTCAGTGAGAAGATGGCTGTCTATGAACCAGTAAGCTCTCACCAGACACCGAGTCTGTTGGTGCCTTGATCTTGGATTTCCCACCTTTCAGAACTGTGAGAAATAGATGTTTTTGATTTAAGACATCTAATCTATGACATTTTTGTTATGGTAGCCTGAGCAGTCTAAAACTTGCCCAGAGCCCTTCTCAAAAAACCTCCCATTTGTATTGCACAGTCAGACAACAGCAGCTCTGCCCACTTACAAAGATCAGATAAAATCACAGTAACTTCTCACCAAAACTTACAGTCTCAGAAAGATAGTCCTTAGAACAGAAACTGGAA
Source organism: Aethalodelphis obliquidens (assembly GCF_003676395.1). Taxonomy (NCBI): domain Eukaryota; kingdom Metazoa; phylum Chordata; class Mammalia; order Artiodactyla; family Delphinidae; genus Aethalodelphis; species Aethalodelphis obliquidens. Next base: position 36,280,466 of record NW_020837952.1, read on the forward strand.
AATAGAAGTGAGGAATCTTCAGGTCTAAGAACTATTTAAGAGAGATCATCAAGTATGAGAATTTTTATATGGAATCTGATTGGAAAACAAATAGAAGCTTCACTAAAGTTTTGAGGGGATGAATATGGCTTAAAAATATAAAAGCCACAAGTCTGGCCAACAAGCAAGACCTTAGGTTTCCAAATGTGTATCAGCCAGAAGTGAAAATTATATAGCCTCCAAAGAAAGCATACCCTCCAAAACTCACTTTGGTTTTGGCCACAATGTATAATATTCAAGGGAAAACTTCAGAGGGATCCAGATGTTATGAAAGAAAATGGCCAAGAGAATGATCCAAAGGAACAAAAGCAGGGAGAGCTAAGCAAGGAATGGGATATTTCAAAGTTCCTACACACCAGGATCTAGCAGTTATAGACCACTAAGTGCTTTATGTCTTCTATTTTTATCTCCATGAATGAGTTATTTTTTACTCCATTATTGTGTATTAGATGCTGGGCCTGACTGAGGCTTGTCTCTTAGTTTATAGATGAGGTATCACAAGAAGAGAATGGCACATTAGTAAGAGGTTGTGGGCTTCAAACTGGACACAGAAAATGCCATGGGTGACTCCACTGAGGATGATGAATATGTTCTGTGTGTCCAGAAAAAGGGGCAGACTTTTGTCAACAACCCCCCAATATCTATTCTGCTTTTATCTCCTTTAGCAGTTCATGTATGTTTAAGGCACAGGGGCAGACAGAAGGATACCCAGAGATTATGCTTCCTAACAGTGTTAGCAACTAGGGTAGCCATGTGATTAAGTTTGCACCAATGGAATATGAATGAATATTAGATATGAATGAATGAATGAACATTGAAAACTTCCCCTAAATACAGAGGGGAAATGCTAAAACTTAAAAAAGGAAAGTGTATGAATTAGAATTATGATATAATGAGAAGAATCACAGTTCCCCACTTAAGATTTGAATTATACCACAAAATTCTCTCTAAAATGTCATCACATCTCCCCAGTGAACTAACAGTCAGTTGATAATTTAGATTAGTTCATATAATTTGAGTTATTCCTGATTTCTAACTTTAATCCAATTAGAAGGAAAAGTATTTTATTTGGAATTAAACATTTTTATTCTTTTTGTTTCTTCATGCTTTGCAAATTGAGCATAAATTAGAAAAAAGGCATGCTAACAATTTGGTAGCAGACCCAAATTAGTTTTTGCTAGTTCAAATTTTGAACATATACTCTAGGTATTAAATTCTTTGTTTTTACTGATATTTAGAAGTTATCAATATAATTTTCATTCTACTTGACATGGTTTATTTAATTATGTTTCAGCATTTTAAATTGCAAGATTTTCTCAGTATGTTCTTTTTAAATTTCATAGAAAAGCACAGGTGCAGATGGTCCATTAATAGCAATAAAAAGGCAAATTAAAATTATGCAAAACCCTTTGGAAAGCAGTTCATTCCACAGCTATCTCAAGGAAAGTGTGTTTAAAATCTAATGTAATAAGACTTCCTACTGATATGACAAGTCACCCTAAAAGAAGTGTTGTATCATCTGAATTATCTGCTTTTGGCAAGAAGGACAGACTACCTAATTGATTTTAATAAACAATAGCTATGAATAGTATTTCAATCTGTCATGGTTAAATTTTAATTCCTTATATGATTTGATAGACAATAACATTCAAAACCACAAGTTTCTGAATCCTCTGTCTACTATCTACTAATGTCTCCCTACTGATATGATAGAATTTTTCTATTATCTAGGATTATTATGCCCATTAATATTTCTGTAGGAGTGGTGGTTTAAGAAGTTTTTGGTTGAATCAGGCACTGTGATGCAATGGATACCAATAAACTTTGGAACCAAAATACACAAGGGTTCAAATCTCTCCTTTACTCTTTGTTATTTTTGTCTGTTTGGGTATATCTCAATCTTATTTTTCACATATAAAATGAAAATAATTCGTAATAAGCCTTTAAAGAGTTGTAAAGATTACAATTATAGATGTGAAAATAATTCAAATATTTTAAAGTCCAAGCAAATATTAATTAGTATGATATATCCAGATTGGGACAAGAGGAGGCAAGGTAAACTAGAAGACTTTAGGTTAGAATCTGACCCAAGTGACTGTCTTCGAGTTAATTTTCTTAGAGGTATGAGGAATGATATGAAGAACAGCTTGTGTCAATGGCAGAAAGGAAGAAAAATGACAACAAATTTCTGAAGAGGAATAGAAGAGATGAATGGAGAAGCAAATTGGAGAAAGAGCCAGTGAAGCAAAAATGGAGGAGCATGCTTAAGGAAAGATATTTGAGCAAATGAATAAAACCTTTTCTACTGATGCCTTGTCAGAATATTAACACGGGAGAGGAAAGACTGTGGCACAGTAAAGAACCCTGATAGATTACTCTCTGGCAGAAATTTATTCTGTCGATACCCCCAGCTGTGACCTTATCTACATGACTAAAAGGATTAGGTTAAAACTATACAAGACAAATCCCATTCTTAAAGTAATTAGCCAGTAGATGTGGAAATGTCATACTTCAATGAGAATTTATTTTTGGAGATGGAGGACCAGAGATACTTCAAGCAAGGAGCAAAATCAGATTATATCTGATCAACAAAGAAGATAGCAGTGTACCTTCAAGTTTCTGGAGCAGGTGTGCAGTAATTATAACATAATTAATTTCCATTGTCTGTGTGTGTGCGTGCATATGTGTGTGTGTGTGTTCTCAGGATTTTTTCTTCATTTTATTCAACAATTTAAAAGAACCTTAATTTCCTGGAAGTTGTTTAGAGTTTATTATACACCAGGATGCTGAGATGCTGTTTAGAGTAACTTCCTTTGTTGTTTCTTATAATGCAGCAGTTGAATTGCATTCCTTGTACAAAATGTATTTAAGATTTTTCTAAAAATAAGGGAAAACGAGTCTGTATTCATAGCACAAAAGGAACTGTATAGTGAGCAGTCTCATTTCTGATATGACTATAGAATTCTGATATGAAGTCAATCCAAAGATGGGTGTTTTTCCTAGGGCCCATTTTCTCTTAGCTTATCACTTAAAACCCTTTGAAAGATTTCACAGGGATTAATGGGCAGCACCCAGGGAGGAATTGGGTCTGTTTCAGCACTTCTGAGCTTGCCTGGCACAGACTTCATTCTTCAGTGTTCTGGGGTACTAAGCACACATTTTTAGCCTTCATCACCATCCTAAAGAGATGAAAGCCCCTTGAAGTCAGTGGGAGATTCATTTTAAAATTAGTTCTGTAGGAAGCAGAGTAATTTGAGAAACTAGGCTGCAGATAGTATTTGAATAAGGCAGACACACACAATGCCAACTTTGTTATTTGAATTCTAGTTTTGGTGTGGGTGGCTGTGTGTGTGTACAGGACACATTGTGGGAAATGTGCTTTTGAGCTATTACATTGCTTCAGAAACTTCAATAATTCAGTAAGACTCTCAGCATTTATTTATACAATACCTGTATGCACATAATTTTGCATAAATATCAAACCTGATGCCCATCAAGAACAGACTGAGAGTAAGCTCTCTGTATGCTTGTGTGTATTTTTATCCTCAAAGTATGGTTTGTTTATGTTAGTTTATGGTATGGTTCTCATTGGAAGCAACTGATATATCAAAAGAAGATTTTCAAGACAAGATTTTAAGAACCTAAAATGAAGCAAAAATAAGGAGTACCATGTATTAGGAAGAAACCAGGACGTGTTGTTCATCTCATACCTCAAACTTCCAGCAGTAGCTAAGTTGAGAGAAGATATTAAGAGTCCACACAATGTAATTCTCCTTTTACTGCATGGCAGGAAGGAAAAAGAAAAACAATTTTTGAAACTCCCTCAGTAATTGACATGTCATAGAAAAGATGATAACACATTATCTCAGTCTTGCATTCCACATTGGATCAGTCGACTTTCACAAAAGTGTGTAACCCTTCCTGTCCATTTCCTTCTTGGAACCAGTTTAGTAATAGCAGTGGAACAGCTCCAAAGGGTAAGTTATTGAGGGAGCTGTAATCAGCAAGACAGACTCTGGGAAAGAATTGTAGAAGAGACATTTTCATAGATGCCTATTAACAGAGCTAACAAAGGCAGCTATGAGGAGGAAAACGTGTAGGTCTTCACTAATCAGATTAGAAAACTGAAGATTGAAGATAAAGAAAATTGATAAACGTTTAACCAGACTCATCAAGAAAAAAGGGAGAGGATTCAAATTAATAAAATTAGAAATGAAAAAGGAGAAAGTGCAACTGACAACACAGAAATAACAAAGGATCATAAGACACTACTACAAGCAACTATATGCCAACAAAATGGACTACCTGGAAGTAATGGACAAATTCTTAGAAAGGTACAACTTCCCAAGACTGAACCAGGAAGAATCAGAAAATATAAACAGACCAATTACAAGCAATGAAATTGAAACTGTAATTAAAAATCTTCCAGCAAATAAAAGTCCAGGACCAGATGGCTTCACAGGCAAATTCTGTCAAACATTTAGAGAAGAGGTAACAACTGTCCTTCTCACACTCTTCCAAAAAATTGCAGAGGGAGGAACACTCCCAAACTCATTTTATGAGGCCACCATCACCCTGATACCAAAACCAGACAAAGATATCACAAAAAAAGAAAATTACAGACCAATATCACTGATGAACACAGACACAAAAATCCTCAAAAAAATTCTAGCAAACAGAATCCAGCAACACATTAAAAGATTCATACACCATAATCAAGTGGGATTTATCCCAGGGATGCAAGGATTCTTCAATATATGCAAATCAATCAATGTGATACACCATATTAACAAATTAAAGAATAAAAACCATATGATCATCTTAAGATACAAAAAACGTTTTTAGCAAAATTCAACACCCATTTATGATAAAAACTCTCCAGAAAGTGGGCATAGAGGGAAGCTACCTCAATGTAATAAAGGCCATATATGACTAACTGACAGCAAACATCATTCTCAATGGTGAAATACTGAAAGCATTTCCTCTAAGATCAGGAACAAGACAAGGACGTCCACTCTCACCACTATTATTCAACATAGTTTTGGAAGTCCTAGCCACAGCAATCAGAGAAGAAAAAGAAATAAAAGGAACACAAATTGGAGAAGAAGATGTAATACTGTCACTGTTTGCAGATGACATGACACTATATGTAGAAAATCCTAAAGATGCCACCAGAAAACTACTAGAGCTCATCAGTGAATTTAGTAAGTTTCAGGATACAAAATTAATGGACAGAAATCTCTTGCATTCCTATACACTAACAATGAAAGATCAGAAAGAGAAATTAAAGAAACAATCCCATTCACCATTGCAACAAAAAGAATAAAATACCTAGGAATAAACCTACCTAAGGAGACAAAAGACCTGTACTCAGTAAACTATAAAACACTGATGAAAGAAATTAAAGATGATACAAACAGATGGAGAGATATACCGTGTTCCTGGATTGGAAGAATCAATATTATGAAAATGACTATACTACCCAAAGCCATCTACAGATTCAATGCAATCCCTATCAAATTACCAATGGCATTTTTTGCAGAATTAGAGCAAAATAATTTACAATTTGTATGGAAACACAAAAGATCCTGAATAGCCAAAGCAACCTTGAGAAAGAACAGAGCTGGAGGAATCAGGCTTCCTGACTTCTGACTATACTACAAAGCTACAGTAATCAAGACAGTATGGTACTTGCACAAAAACAGAAATATAGATCAATGATACAAGATAGCAAGCCCAGAGATAAACCCATGCACCCATGGTCACCTAATCTATGACAAAGGAGGCAAGAATATACAATGGAGAAAAGACAGCATCTTCAATAAGTGATGCTGGGAAAACTGAACAGCTACATGTTAAAGAATGAAATTAGACCACTCCCTAACACCATACACAAAAATAAACTTAAAATGGATTAAAGACCTAAATGTAAGACCAGACACTATAAAACTCTTAGAGGAAAACATAGGAAAAACACTCTTTGACATAAACCACAGCAAGATCTTCTTTGACCCACCTCCTAGAGTAAAGAAAATAAAAACAAAAATAAACAAATGGGACTTAAAAGCTTTTGCACAGCGAAAAAACCATAAACAAGGTGAGAAGACAACCCTCAGAATGGGAGAAAATATTTGCAAATGAAGCAACTGGCAAAGGATTAATCTCCAAAGTATACAAACAGCTCATGCAGCCCAATATCAACAAAAAACAACCCAATCCAAAAATGGGCAGAAGACCTGAATAGACATTTCTCCAAAGAAGACATACAGGTGGCCAAGAGGCACATGAAAAGATGCTCAACATCACTAATTACTAGAGAAATGCAAATCAAAACTACAATGTGGTATCACCTCACACCAGTCAGAATGGCCATCATCAAAAAATCTACAAACAACAAATGCTGGAGAGGGTGTGGAGAAAAGGGAACCCTCTTGCACTGTTGGTGGGAATATAAATTGATACAGCCACTATGCAGAACAGTATGGAGGTTCCTTAAAAAACTAAAAATAGAACTAGCATATGACCCAGCAATCTCACTACTGGGTATATACCCTGAGAAAACCATAATTCAAAAAGACACATGCACCCCAATGTTCATTGCAGCACTATTTACAATAGCCAGGACATGGAAACAACCTAAATGTCCATTGACAGGTGAATGGATAAAGATATGGTACATATATCTAATGGAATATTATTCAGCCATAAAAAGGAATGAAATTGGGTCATTTGTAGAGATGTGGATGGACCTAGAGACTGTCATACAGAGTAAAGTAAGTCATAAAGAGAAACACAAATATTGTTTATTAATGCATAAATGTGGAATCTAGAAAAATGGTATAGATGAACCAGTTTTCAGGGCAGGAATAGAGATGCAGACGTAGAGAACAGACATGTAGACATCGAGGGGAAGGAGAAGGTGGGATGAATTGGGAGATTAAGATTGACATATATACACTACCATGTGTAAAATAGATAGCTAGTGGGAACCTGCTGTATAGCACAGGGAGCTCAGCTCAGTGCTCTGTGATGACCTAGATGGGTGGCATGGGGGAGAGGAGTGGGAGGGAGTTCCAAGAGGGAAGGGATATATGTATACATGTAGCTGATTCACTTTGTTGTACAGCAGAAACTAACCCAACCTTGTAAAGCAACTATACTCCAATTAAAAAAAAAAAAAATCTAACCCAACATCTCTGGGTACGACTAGCTCGCTCTGAAGAGAGGAACAAAATAAAACTCAAGGACTTTTGTGACTGTGTGTCAGTGTATTTCCTCAGCTAGGCTTCTTGGAGGGTTTGAGTCCAGGGAGGAGTATTAAAGGATAGGAGAGAGTTACTCTGAGAGGAATGGGTCATTGTGAAGGGCTTTGGAGTTAGAGTGAATGGGATGTGTGTCACTGAGGCAGGAAATAGAGCAACAAGCAGTTCAGTGTTACTGCCTGGGTGTGGCAAGAGATTAAGCTGGAGAGTCAGAAGTCTGATTAGCTATCATATGTATATTTATAAGAATGCATGGTTACATGTTTATACATATGAGAGACCTCACATATGTGTGCATATACAAGTAAACATAGCTCCCATAAACCTTTATTTTTGTTTTCACTTTCCCTTGCATCAACGTCTCTCCAAGCACAAGAGCTGCGTAATTTACTTACTCTTTAGCATTTCTTTCAAGCTCTTTGCATAATATTTTGCCCACAGTGGGCTCTCCATCAAGATATGTTTACTCACCCTGTGACCAATGTGTTTCCAAATATTTTGGATTTCAACTTTGAGGACAACAATGCAGTTGACATTCAGAGGCACAACAAATTGTTAAAGACAAATCAGAGTTCTTGACCACTCCAATCAAACATATTTACAATTAGCCAAGACCCCTACAAGGGGTCAAGGACGTGGGTGGGTGCTCACATCATCCTCACATTTACTATTCATTAGTTCATTATTTGCAGTACCACCTAACTTGTTTGTAGAAGCAAATGAATACATTTAGGATAATAAGTAGAGAACATACCTTAAGGGAAAAAAAATTTTTAAAAAGGTATGAAAGCTTGCTTCAAGGAGTGATCCAGGTTTGCGGGGAGCAGAGTGTTTGTGAATACAGCATGAATATATGTTGAATAGAAGTAAATGTGTGTTACCACCTCAGTCAATCTGGTTTTCTCTAATGGGGTGCTGTGCACTGGGACCACTGAATTACATATATCAGTGTAATCAAAACCTTTGAGAAAAATTATATTATGATAATATTTCTGTCATGTTAGGTATGCCTTTCCCTGGAGAAGTTAATTCCCAAAACATCTTCATTGATTAACTCTTTAAGTAAAGGTGGCAAGATAAATAAGATTGTAATGTTAACAGCTGGCTCAGAGTTCCCCTTAGGGAGAAAACTATCTTTGTTTAGGAAAACACCTTGATATTCTGCTTTAGATGTATAGGCCCTAAGGGCATGTTCTGGAAGGATCCCAGAAGAAAAAAAAGATAAATTTCTGTCTAAAAATTTAATAGAATTTTAGAAGAAAACAAGAAATAGGGGAAGGCAGAAAAGCAGACCTTATTCCTCTGAAGGAGAGAGAGAGACAGAGAGAGAGTGAGTCAGAGAGTGAGCGAGAGAAACAAAGTAACATGGTAGGAAGCTAGAGATATTGAAACTCTGTTATTACTAAGAAATCCCTGATACCTACCTTTGAGCTGGTAGCCCAAAGACAAAAAAAATAAGGCTATCTAATATTCAGTATTAAACAGTTTGGGAATTTTTGCTACTATGCAACCCTCTTCTATTGCCCTAATTCTTGGTTAAATCTGCTGAACCTACAAATGTCTTCTGTGGATGGCCTTTTGGAGAAATTAGAGATGGATATTCCAGTTTTAGGTTAGCATGGGCAGAGTCATGAACAAATAGAAGATGTGAGACACTCACGAGAATAACAGTTCAGTGGGAAGAGGAATTCAACACCAGAAGTAACCATGAGAATGTCAGTCATTGAAATCTTGTTGAGAACCTCAGACTTAGCATCTAGAGAGATTGAGGCAATTTTAAGAAAACTCAGAACTATTGGACACAATAGTTTGAATTCAAACAATTGCTTGTTATTGAAGAGGTTACTTCTCAGAGCTTCAGTTTCCTCATCTCTATAATAATAATATTTGTTTCTCAGGGTGCCTTGAAGAATAAATGAGATTATTCCTGGCATATAGTAATGCTTAGTGCATGTCAGCTATTATTAGTTCTAAGACAATGATTTGCCTTCAAGAATGGGGTTCAGTGAGATCAGACATCCAGCCAGGTCCAGAAGAGCCCAGTTGTGGGCTCTTAGACAAAAGTATGAAGGCATAGTGGTAAACCCACTGCTGATCCTACAAGACCAATTCAGAGGGTAGACCTGCTAATGGGGTGCTCTGCCTCCCCCTAAGCATCTAGCAAAAGAGATATATTTGCTGTTAACATTGGAAGGGCCAGACAATTATCAGATGGGTTTACAATGGTCTGAACTAAAGCTGTGAAACATACGATGATTATTTGTCTTGGGCATATGTACACTGATGTGAAAAACTTAGGGGGGTGGGTGGGAGGGATCAGAAACAGTTTAGCTTAATGCCTTTCATCCATTTCTAATTTTTAATAAAATTTTTAGAATTTTCCATTTTGCTTTTCTTATGCTTTCACATTTTTAGATTTTTTTTCTTGGGAATATAGTTATTTATCTGAAATCTTAATATTTATTCTTGGATGATTCAGCTAACAAATATGTGTTAAATGCTTCTTACGTCTCTATGTTAGATGTGGAAATACATCAGTATTTCCACAATATGAAAGATGTGGTTCTTGTCATCTGGGAATTTTTACTTTAGTTAGGAAAACAGAGGAATGAATAGGAAATTATTATACAGTGTTATATGTGTTGCAAAAGGGGAACTATATGTTGCTATTGAAGTGCAAAGAAAAGGCATGTGACTCCAACATGGGTATCAGGGAAAGTGTAACCCACGTGAGAGCTAAAGGATGAGTAAGAGCAAGCAAAGAAGAGAAGCTGTTGGACATGGTGAAAAGGAAATGTACAAAAAGAATCCACCAGAGGCAAGGAGGCATAGCACATCTGACATGTAGGTGAAGAAGAGACATCTCTGTGGCCAAAGAAACAATTGCAGAGATTCCTGAAGGCTAAATCACAAAAAGCCTTATAAACCTTATCATGAAGCCCCGTCTTTATCTGGACCTCCTAATGGATTTTGAGCAGGTAAATATATCTTTAAGTAATCACTCTGTGGGGTGGAGAATGGTTTGGAGGAGAAGCAAAAGAAAAACCTGGGAATTGGGTGCTCTACTAAGAATCTGCCTCGGGTTCTAAGTGAGGGACCTACACCAGGGCTCCCTTTAAGGCATTGAGTGGAGACACGGAAAGGTGGATGGATTAGTGAGTTATTTATAATGTAGACACCATAGAACTTGTTGCTTAATTAGATGTGAGGCATAACAGAGATAGAAAAAATCAAATTTCAGGCTTGAGCAACTATACAAATGGTACATTATTTCATGAGATACTGAATATAGAAGCAACAGAGGAGAAATGGGTGTCCAGGATACGATGACTAATTTATTTTTGAATCTGAGGACATCCAAGTGTAGGTGTCCTGCATGCAATTGATTACAGTGGTCTGGCTTTCAGGAAAAGATTTGGCCCCAAGAAGTGGAAAACATTTACTCAGTTATCCAGATGTTTTCTTCTGATGATCATTTATTTTAAAATTGGCATTAGAGAGTCCCAATATCTGGATATTCAAATGAACTTTTTCTCTTCTTGCGTGAGTTGTGTAATTCAAAGCCTGTGGACCTCACTTCTAAACACAGCCTCCAAATCAGATTTTCAGCTGACAAGTGTTGATAGTTTACCTTATCTTTTATTTAACCTGTGTATTTCAGAACCAGAATATATATGGAAATTTTTCAAAGTAATCAAAAAAAAAAAAACAACTTGGTTCCTTATTTTTAAATTCTTAAATGTGACTCATTTTAAATAATGGGCGAATGAATTGTTTGAGCAAGTTGATTCTCAGTTGGCAAAACTTCTTGTTCATCATTGTTAATCATCTAGTATTTGAACCAATTTGGAGTAACATTATAGACAATGCAGATGTAAGGTCAGCAATCCTACCTAAAAGATACGAGGGGTGTTTTTCAATAACCGAAGCTTTGCTATAATCAAGTTGGCAGTTTGTTTTTCACGATGAGATCATTTGCAAGGGCAAACTGCAGGTGAAGAAAATTGGCTGACTAAGACATTTCTGTAGCACAGAGACACTTTTCATGAGTGAGGAAAATAAAGTTCATTCCTTGTGTTTAAAATGAATTATTTACAAAAAAATTGCAAAGAGTAACATCTAAGTAGAGGTGAAATGAGAAGGTTCTAGGATGATTTAGAGAGGGGAGAAGAGAATTCACACATGTTCATGGTTAGAAGTCAGTGTCATAGCAAGGAGCCTTGGACAGCAAAGTTACATAGCTGGTTCAATGCCTCCGCCAGTTTTTAAAACACTTGAAGAAGAAAAAGTAACATATATTGTATTAGCAGATACAGAAATTTAGATGTACAGCCTTTGATTTTAATTGCTGGGAGAATTTTGTTCCGCCCTCATGCAGTTATCAGTATCATTGAACTGGTTCTATCAGTGAGCCCCCTGGAAAATTCTAAGAGTGACATTTGGAAAAGTGCCTTATGTCAAAGCCTATCTTATTTGATTTAGCAGGTACAGGAAGTATGAGAACTTAGAATGTCATTCTCACAAATGATTAATCACAATTCTCCCCTTGAAATTTCACCTAAAGTAAATTTCCAGAGTTCTTTTAGATGAAAGCTATTTAAATAATGAGCTGTTTACAACTAAAGAAATATTTATGATCCTAGACTTTAGGAAAGAAATAGAAAAAAAATAGAGAAGGTGAAAGAGGGATTAAGAAAGTGGTGATGTCAGCGAAATGAAATAGATTTATGAGACATGCATTCGTTGAGGCTTGGCTTACCTTTCTAAAAATATCAAGGATGCTCCAGATAATGGCAGAACTCTTTTATGAGCCGTAGACCAAGAAATTAAACACCTTCAAATATTGTATTGAAGTCCTTGTCTAGGAAAATGGAACTCATGATCAAAATAAAATGTGTAATTGTGCACACACCAGCTCTGTAATTGTAGGCAAAATATCTAACTTCTCTGAATCAATTTCCTCACCTTAAAAATGGAAGTAGTAATGCGTGCATCACAGGGTTATTGCCAGTATTAACTTAATCATTTTGTCTACACTTCTTTTTTTAAAATTAATTTTTATTGGAGTATAGTTGCTTTACAATATTGTGTTAGTTTCTGCTGTACAGCAAAGTGAATCAGTTATACATATATATATATTCACTTTTTTTTAGATTCTTTTCTAATACAGGTCATTACAGAGTATTGAGTAGAGTTCCCTTTGCTATATAGTAGGTTCTTATTAGTTATCTATTTTATATATAGTAGTGTGTATATGTCAATTCCAATCTCCCAATTTATCCCTCCCTCTCCCTTTCCCCCTTGGTAACCGTAAGTTTGTTTTCTATATCTGTGACTCTTTTTCTGTTTTGTAAATAAGTTCATTTGTACCATTTTTTTTAGATTCCACATATAATGGATATCTTATGATAATTGTCTTTCTCTGTTTGACTTACTTCACTCAGTATGACAATCTCTAGGTCCATCCATGTTGCTGCAAATGGCATTATTTCATACTTTTTTATGGCTGAGTAATATTCCATTGTATATATCCATGTATCTATATATATCTATATAGATATCTATGTGTGTGTGTATGTGTGTGTGTGTGTGTATATATATATATATACACACACTTCTTAAAGTATGGTAGTGAGCTATGTATTTGGCACTACTTACAGCCACCAAATAAACGTGGCACATTATTCAATGGTAAATAATTTGAAACACATTTGAAGCATGTATAGTTGGAGTAATAGTCAAGATAAAGCCTGAAAGTATAAATATATTAGGCTTGCAGTGGTCTTGTCAGGCTACACATAACCCCTTCCCAAATCTTTAGGGATGTGGAATAAGTATTCTTTCTTATTAAGGTAATTTTAGGTGGAAAAAATGAGGAGTATTGTTTTATGTGCACCTACTACACAGAAGACTTTCCATAAACTTTTAAAATAATAGTAAAAGCTCAATTATTAAAAGGTAAATATTCAGTACATAATAAGGACATGTAAGTATACTTAACTGTGTATGGGTTATCTCATCGAACTTTTGTAACAATCCATGAGATAGGTACAATTATCATCACTACTTGATAGCTAAAGAAATTGAGAGGGAAAAAAGGGTAAAATAATATGTCTAAGTCCAGATAGCTAATGAGTAGGAAAAGCAGGATTCAAACTCAGGCCATTTGACCCCCAAATTTATGCACTTAGCAACTGTGTTGTACTAAAAAGTAAAATCATGGGTCCACAAACTCCTAGAAATCAGGGATTCATGTAATGGACTGAATACCTGCAGGAACAAATAAACCTAGGAAACAACACAGTGACTTTCATAACCCAGAAAATGTCCTGTGAGAATGACCTACAAGACCAAAATCACTGCTAGGACTCCTTTCTGCCTCACTCAAGGCAATTTCTAGGAATATTTGAAAGCCTTCTCTACATTTCTGTATTTAATGTATTGAGTCCTTGGAAGACATATTATGATTATCTGAGCCTGAGTTACACATCTGATTCTTGGCTTTCTCAGGCTTTCAGAAAGTTTTTCATCATTTGGGATTCAGTCATGGGAAGCTGAATCCTACCTTCTATTGAATAATTTGTGTTATTTCTCTAAAAGAGGAAGGAGCATTTGATGCTGAGAAGTTAAAAACAATCTGCAATTTTTCCACCTAACATGATGAAAATATTCTTTGTATAGCTAAAAAGAGACCCACTGGTTTCTCAAGGGAGATAATCCAAGTCTTTAAGTCAATATTACCACATAATATATGTTTGTCCTTTAGTCTTTCACATCTCCTCTGAATATTCTGAAACCTCTAGACCTGCCTTTTCCAATATGGTAACCACTAGTCCCATGAGACTAGCTCTTAAGCATTTGAAATGGGCCTAGTGTATATTGAGATGAGCTGTAAACATAAAATGTACAATGGAGTTTGAATTCATGTACCTTAAAATGGTAATATTTTAAATATATTTAATTTTAATTAAGTAAAGTATATTATTGTAATTCTGCCTGTTACTTTTTACTTTTCTAATGTGAGTACTTGAAATTTTAAAATTCCATATGTGATTCATATATTTCTATTGGGCAGCACTACTCCAGACTAAATGAAATAGTTAATACAAGCACTAATGGCAACATGTCCTGCACACTGTATTTGGAGACGCAGTTACTTAAAATGTATAAGTGTATATGATACATCTACCAGTGACCATGGTGAAGTGTCTAGTTTAAACTAACATACCCACAGAGAATGACTATGTATGTTAGATTAAACCCTTAATAGAACAGATTGAAAGCATCAGTGAAACTAAAATTGCAGGGATTTGAAAAGCCAAGATCTTAGAGGGAAGTAAAATTCACTGAGATAAACTCAATATTCTCATGGGCAATTATCCCTCAAGTCCTGGCTCTTAAGTTGCAACTGTGCAGAGTGAGACACTGAGGAAAAAAACAGAAAGCAGCTGCTAAGAAGCTAAGAAGACAAGCAGAAGATATAGAGGTGTTTTTTAAGTTGCCTCCTGAGGCTGGAGACATTTGAGTCACCATGCTGTATATTAGATCCCCAGAACTTATTCATCTGATACCTGGAAGTTTGTACCCTTTAATCAATATCTCCCCATTTCTCCCACACCCCAACCCCTGCCAACCACCAATCTGCATTTTGTTTCTGTGAGTTTGGCTTTATTTAGATTCTACATATAAGTGGTTATACAGAATTTGTCCTTCTCTGACTTATTTCACTTAGCATAATGCCTTCAAGTTTCATCCATGTTCTCACAAATAGTAGGATTTCCTTTTTTTAATGGCTGAATAATATTCCATTGAATATACATCTTCCATATTTTCTCTATCCATTCATCTATCATGGAACCATCTGTTGTTTCCACCTCTTGGCTATTGTAAATAATGCTACAATGAATATAAGCATGCAGATGTCTTTGAGATAGTGGTTTCATTTAAAGGCTTTCCTTTTAGTATTTTCTTGTAGTTCAGGTCTTCTAGTATTGAATTCTTTCAGCTTTTGCATGTCTGAAAAACTCTTCATTTCACTTTTATGTTTGAAAGTAATTTTTTTCCGAGTTAAGGATTAGCTTGATCGTTTCTATCTTTCAGTACTTTAAAGTACATTCAGTTGCTCTTCTGTATTCTAGCTTGCATATTTCCAAAAGAAATATTCAGTATTCCTTACCTTTGTTCCTCCACATAGTGTCTTTTTTCCTCTTTTTTTAAGATTTTCTCTTTTACTATTATAAACAATTTGATTATTTTATGCTTTGATGTTTTCTTCATATTTCTTGTGCTTCTAGTAACTGTGGCTTTATAGTTTTCACCATTTCGGGGGAATTTTCATCTATTATCTTTTCACAAATTTTTCCTCTCAGACTCCCCCAACCCCAACCCCCTGCCACCACAAAAAAAGGCAAGAATTTGTGGTTTTTTATTTTTTCCAATTTGAATAAAATAAAATTTTTAAACCAAAGTGAAGAATGAAGAAAATATGATCCTTCCCCCCTCAGTTCTTTCTTGGAAACTGGATAACCTCCAGTTCCTTCCATCCCATCCCCCTAACCAAGGGACCCAGCCAGGCAGCTGGGCTGGTATAGCAACCTGGTAAGAATTTAAAAGACTTAGGTTCTTATTTTGTACTTAAAAGCAGTGATTTAACTTCCCTGAACTTCTACCTCTAAAAGAGAGAGTTGGGCAAGTTGATGTTTCCCATCTGTAGCCCAAAAGTAAAGTTCAGTCCTGAAATCAATTTATCTAAACTGGAAACAATAATCATTTTTAAAAGTCATCAATTAACACCCTTAGGAATCCCCTCTGTCAGTGGATCCCAGTGGTTATAATGTATTTATAGTTATCGTTTTAGTCTGGAGCCAATGTCTAACAATCCCCCAAGGTCTGTGTGGATCTCCTTTCCTAGAGTGCAGTTTCCTAAATAAGTACTTGCACATTCCTTTGGGAAAGGCCACTTCCCAGACATATTTGTGATGTTATTTCAAAGGCCCTTCATGAAGGATGCCCATTCATACCTCAATTTGAGACTCAGGTCTTAGATTTGGGGAAGGGCCATGATTCTCTAAAATTGTGACATAAACTAGCCTCTCTTCAAGTCAGGGTGGTTGTCCATTTTACATGTCAAGCAGGACCTTAACAGGCTGCCTACATATTCATCTCCTGGGAATGTCATAATCACTAATCATCAACAAATCTCTCTGAGGACTATATTCAGACTACCACATAGGCTTTGTTGATTATTATAGGAAACATGCCCAATTTGCTTTAGTCAGCTAAATGCCATGACGTGTTCTTAGCCATCTCAGAATCCTCCTAGCTGCAGTAGAATTTTACTTGTAGAGTCTCCCACCTCTTACCTGCATGGCAGTGCTTCCCTTACCAATGTAGATCTCAAGGTTATGGTAAAGAGAGTGAGTTGGACTCCCTAAGAAAACATAAGTGCATGATGGTCAAGCATGATAAATCCTTGTATTTCATCTGGCATATTATTCTAGAAGAATTTCTTTAATTTTAACTTCATCTAGGTTGGGTCACCACTGAATCAGTTTCTATCATTTAGAATCTCAAAATCAAATTCAGAATCTCTAATAAATTCATCAGTTATCAGTAAATTTAGCCAGATCCTTAGCTGAGAATCCTAGAAATCCATTCCCACATCCATTACTGAAATTTTTACCAGTAAAATTAGTGAACTCAAAGCCCTGTGTATACATGCCTTCTTTTCCTGGGTTTAAATTTGTCATTTGTCTTTCAGGTCATGCTGATATTTTCCTCCAACTAAAATATAAGCCACATAAAAATAGGACCTTTGTCCTATTCATTGCTGAGCGAAGATGGTATTTACTGAATATTTAATGAATGAAATAATAGATTAATATTTTCATTCACAGATCTGGAAGTAATAGGTGGTAGGATAAGAGGAAAGTTGACTCCTCCTTCAGCACACTTAGGGAAGAGACACTGCAAGGTGTTAGCACTTTGCAGAATTTATATGCTGAATTCTTTTTGTGTTCAATCCTAGTTGTCACTCAGAATGTGTATAATATAGCTTTTCTTATTAGTAGAGGTTGCTCAGCCATTCTATTCATTAGTTTTACTCCCCATGGCTTTTGTTCTCTGTGAGAAGTAGATTAAGCAATAATTTTCTTTAAAAATGTAGCATTATAAGTATCTAAATAAATGCAGTATTGGCATTCAGAGCAATAGATCTCAAAATTAGAATGACATATTCTCAAGCAAGAGCCTTTCTGTTGAGAGTGTCCTTAAACAAGTTTTCTGATGCACACTCCAAGATGTAAGTAGCGTACATTGAACAACTTCTTTGGATTATATATTAAGATGCTCCTTTTAGCTCCTTCTGCTCCCTGTAAGATGCTGCAATTTTTCCCAAAGCTAAGATCTGCAGGAAGTAAACCTTGACCTCATTTAGTCAATTGCTATACATTTTAACTTGGAACTGCTTAGATAAAAGAAGTTGCAAAGTTTCTATTTTTCCACGTAGCTCTTTTACTAAATTAAATTAAAACTGAACTATAAAGAATAATACTTTCACTGCTCCCTTTTCTACAAAATAGACGCATGCACTATGAACTGGGAGAAGGCTAACCAAGCAACCAGACTTAGGTCAATCTCTTATAACATTTCTTGGAAGGTTGCCTGGGCTTGTCCTAGCTGTTTAGTGATAAGGGGGAATTAATCTTTCATTTCACTTCATCTGAAACCAATAAAACAAAGCACTCTAGTTCCCTATACTAGCGTTCTTTTTTAATATCAAATAAATATGAAAATGCTTATTGTAAATTAAGCAGTGTTTCCCCCTGAAGCCTCTTTCTGGAAACTCCCCTGTTTAGAAGATGATAGATAGTATCTTCAAAAGCATCATACTCCATGAAATTCCTTTTCCAATCTGGAAAATCTTCCCTGTGATTTCTCGTTGCCTAAATTGATTTTAATTACATTCCTGTTTGCTTTTTGTCTCATCTTCTGAATTAAATTTAGCATTAATGTGATGTGTTCCAGCAAGCTATGTAGCTTTATTACTTTTGCAATCTGGATTTTTTTTTTAACAGAAATTTTCATGGCCCATATTTCTTCCTACCTTCATCCCCATCAATGAACATTTCAAACCTGGCTTGAATATGTAAAAGAGAATAATGTATGAGCATTCAGAAAAGTTTCCCACATTAGCTAAAAGTTAAAGCATTTTAAACTGGTATTAAAATAAAAAATACTCCTCAAAATTGATGCTACCCCAAAAATAGAAAAAGACGATTTTTAACATACAAAACAAGTAGTTAATTTAGAATATTCAGTGCTAATTAGGTCAAGCTTTTTTTTTGGAGGAAAAGGGGTATATTAGTTTTCTATTGCTGTGTAATAAAGTACTTCAAATTTAGCAGTGTAAAACAGCACCTCACAGCTCTGTAGTTCAGAAATATGATATGATATAGCTAGTTCTATTTTCAGAGTATCGCAAAGCTAAACTCATCATGATGTTACAGGGCTGATTTCTTGTGTAGATGCTCTCTAGGAAAATCTGCTTTCAAATTCATTCTTGCTGTTGGCATAATTCAGTTTTTTTCAGTTTCTAAGGCTGAGGTCCATGTTTCCTTGCTGGCTGTCATCCAAGTGCTGCTTTCAGATCATAGAGGCCTCCCACGTTCATTCTTTGGTATGTGGTCCTCTCTGTCTTCAAATCAGCAGTTACATGTTGAATTCTTCTTGTGCTTTAAATCTCTGACTTCCTCCATCTCTGTCCTTGAGACCCAGATTTAAAAGGCTAATGTGATCAGATAAGGTCTACCTGGATAATCTTGCTATCTTAAGATCAACTGATTTAGAAACTTAATTACATCTGCAGAATCCCATTTGACATATAATGTAAAATAACTGTGGGAATTATATCTAATAACCACAGGTTCCACACATACTCAAAGAGAGATTATACAAGATCTAGTGTCATTGGAAGTCATCTTAGAATTCTGCCTACCATAGGGGGCATTGTATTAATTTGACGAAGCCTACTGAAATTTTCCCCTTTCAACTAGATTTTTTAGGCAATGCCAAAGTGATTATTTAATACAAAGCATTATTGGATAATACAGAAATTTACATGGCTATTGAAAACTAACGTGAAATTTTAGTTTTATTTTGTTATGTAATTGAAGTAAAAATCAAATTCACAAAAATATTCATAGATGTGTTGCCAAAATAGATCTCAAGAATCAACTTATTTTTGTTTTATTATCTATTTATTTATTTTAATTTTTTTCTTGAATGATTCCATTTACATAAACTATACGGAAGAGATAGAAAGCAGATTATTGGGATGTCAGAGGCTGGGAGGAAGGAATATGGAAGTGACTGCTAATGGGTATGGAATTTCTTTTCTTTTAATTGAAACATAGTTTATATACAAATATTACATTAGTTTTAGGTGTATTACATAATGATTTGACATTTGCATACAATACAAAATGATTACCACAATAAGTCTAGCAACTATCTGTTCCCATACAAAGTTATTACAGTATTATTGACCATATTCCTTATGCTTTATATTACATCCCTATGACTTAGTTAATATATAACTGGAGGTTTGTACCTCTTAATCCCCTTCACCTATATCACCCACGTCCCAGACTCCTCCCTTTGGATAAACCCATTTATTGTGTGTATCTAGGAGTGTATTTTCATTTTCTTTTATTTGTCTTGTTTTTTAGATTCTACATATAAGCGAGATCATATGGTATTTGTCTTTCTCTGTCTGACTTATTTCACTTAGCATAATACACTCTAGATTCATCCATGTTGTTGTAAGTAGATGGGTTTTCTTTTTTTTAATGTCTCAGTGCTATTTCATTATGTGTATATATATATGTGTGTATTTATATACCACATCTTTATCCATTCGTCTATTGATAAACACTTAAGTTGCTTCCATATTTTGGCTATTGTAAATAAAGCTACAAAAAACATTGGAGTTCATATATCTTTTTGAATTAGTGTTTTTATTTTCTTCAGGTAAATACCCAGAAGAGAAATTGCTGGATGGTATGGTAGTTGTATTTTTAATATTTTGAGAAACCACCATACTGTTTCTTATAGTGGTTGCACCAATTTGTAGTGCACTTGTTATTTGTTGTCTTCTTGATGATAGCCATTCTGAGAGATATGAGGTGGTGTCTCACTGTGGTTTGATTTGTATTCCCCCGATGATTAGTGATGTTGAGCATCTTTTCATGTCTGTTAGCCATCTGTATGTCTTTGGAAGAATGACTGTTCAGGTCCTCTGCCCAGTTTTTGGTTGGGTTGTTTTTGATGTTGAATTATATGTGTTCTTTGTATAATTTGCATATTAACCCCTTATCTGATAAGTCATTTGCAAATATCTTGTCCCATTCAGTAGGCTGCCTTTTCATTTTTTGTGTGTGTTTTTTGTTCTTTTTTTGTGTGGTTTTTTTTTTCATTGTATTGATAGCTTCCTTCATTTGTGCAAAAGCCTTTCAGTTTAATTAAGTCCCATTTGTTTAGTTTTGCTTTTGTTTCCCTTGTCTGAGGAGGTGTATCCAAAAGAATATTGCTAAGATCGATGGCAAAGAGTATACTGCCTGTGTTTTCTTCTTGGAGTTTTATGGTTTCAGGGCTTACATTTAATTTTGTAATCACTTGGACTTATTTTGGTATCTGGTGTGGGAAAGTAGTCCAATTTGATTCTTTTGTGAGTAGCTGTCCAGTTTTTCCAACACTATTTAAGAAGCTGTCTTTTCCTCATTGTGTATTCTTGCCTCCTTTGCTGTAGATTAATTGAACATATAAATGTGGGTTCATTTGTGGGTTCTCTATTCTGTTCCATTTATTTATATGTCTATTTTTGTGCCAGTACCATACTGTTTTGATTACTGTAGCTTGGTAGTATAGTTTGAAATCAGGGCGCATGATAACTCCAGCCTTGTTCTTTCTCAGCATTGTTTTGGCTAACTCCAGCTTTGTTCTTTCTCAACATTGTTTTGGCTATTTGGGGTCTTTTGTGTTTCCATACAAATTTGAGAATGATTTGTTCTAGTTCTGTCAAAAAGGCATTAGTATTTTAATAGGGATTGCACTGAATTGGTAGATTGCTTGGGTAGTATGGTCATTTTAGCAAAATTAATTCTCCCACAGTATAGCTTTCCATTTGTGTCATCTTCAGTTTCTTTCATCAATATCTTATACTTTTCCAAGCACACATCTTTTACCCCTTGGTTAGATTTTTTC
This sequence comes from Aethalodelphis obliquidens, assembly GCF_003676395.1. Taxonomy (NCBI): domain Eukaryota; kingdom Metazoa; phylum Chordata; class Mammalia; order Artiodactyla; family Delphinidae; genus Aethalodelphis; species Aethalodelphis obliquidens. The sequence continues at coordinate 36,302,029 of NW_020837952.1, forward strand.
CTAGGTATTTTACTTTTTTTGATGCAGTTACAAGTGGGATTGTTTTCTTAATTTCTCTTTCTGATGGTTTGTTGTTATTTATAGAAATGCAACAGATTTATGTGTTAATTTTGTATTCTGCAACTTTACTGAATTCATTGATGAGTTTTAATAGTTTTTTGTGTCATCTTTAAGATTTTCTATATATAATATCATGTAATCTACAAACAGTGACAGTTCTACTTCTTCCTTTCTAGTTTGAATTCCTTTTATTTCTTTTTCTTGTCTTATTACTGTGGCTAGGACTTCCAATTCTATGTTGAATAAAAGTGGTCAGTGTGGGCATCCTTGTCTTATTCCTGATTTTAGAAAATATGCTTTCAGCTTCTCACAGTTGAGTATGATGTTGGTTGTAGGTTTGTCACATATGGCCTTTATTATGTTGAAGAATGTTGCCTCTATATCCACTTTGTTGAGAGTTTTTATAATAAATGGATGTTGAATTTTGTCAAAAGCTTTTTCGCATCTATTGAGATGATAATATGGTTCTTTTTTTTAATTTTTTTTTTTTGCGGTACGCGGGCCTCTCACTGTTGTGGCCTCTCCTGTTGCAGAGCACAGGCTCTGGGCGCGCAGGCTCAGTGGCCATGGCTTACGGGCCCAACCGCTCCGCGGCATGTGGGAGCTTCCCGGACCAGGGCACGAACCCATGTCCCCTGCATCAGCAGGCGGACTCTCAACCACTGCGCCACCAGGGAAGCCCGATAATATGGTTCTTATTATTCAATTTGTCAATATAGTGTATCACATTGATTGAGTTGTGGATATCAAACCATGCTTGCATCATTGGGATACATCCCACTTGATCGTGATATATGATTCTCTTAAGGTATTGTAGAATTCACTTTACTAATATTTTGTTGAACATTTTGCATCTATGCTCATCAGTGATATTAGCCTGTAATTTTCTTTTTTGTAGTGGCTTGGTTTGGTTTTGGTATAAAGATGATGCTGGCCTTATCGAAAGAAGGGATCCCTTGCTACACAAAGTTTTGGAATAGTTTGAGAAGTACAGATGTTAATACTTCTTTAAAAGTTTTGTAGAATTCACCAGTGATGCTGTCTGGTTATGGACTTTTGTTTGTTGGGAGTTTTTTGATTACTGATTCAGTTTCATTGCTGGTAATTGGTCTGTTCATATATTTCTATTTCTTCCTAATTCAGTCTTGGGAGATTGTACTTTTCTAGGAGTTGATCCATTTCTTCTAGGTTGTCCATTTTATTGGCATACAGTTGTTCATAGTAATCCCTTATGATCCTTTGTATTTCTCTGGTGTCAGTTGTAACTTCTCTTTTTTTACTGATTTTATGTGGGCTCTCTCTTTTTTTTTCTTGGCTAAAGGTTTATTAATTTGTATTATGTTTTCAAAAAACCAGCTCTTAGTTTCATCAATCTTTTCTATATTTTTACTCTCTATTTCATTTATTTCTGCTCTGATCTTTATTATTTATTTTTTTTCTACTAACTCAGTTTTGATTGTTCTTCTTGTTTTAGTTCTTTTAGGTGTAAGGTTATATTGGTGGGTTTTTTTATAAGATTTTTCTTATTTCCTGAGGTAGGCCTATATCTCTATAAACATTGCTCTTAAACTGACTTTGCTTCATCCCATAGATTTTGGAATATTGTATTTTACTTTTCATTTATCTCCAGGTATTTTTTATTTCCTCTTTGATTTCTTCAGTGACCCATTGGTTGGTTAGTGGCATATGGCTTAGCATCCATGTGTTTGTGATTTTTGCACTTTCTTTTTCTTGTAGTTGATTTAGTCTCATACCTTTGTGGTCAGAAAAGATTTTTGGTATGATTTCAGTGTTTTTAAATTTATGGAGACTTGTCCTGTGGCCTAGAATGTGATCTGTTCTGGAGAATGTTTCATATGCACTCGAAAAGAATGTGTGTTCTCCTGCTTTTGGATGGAATGTTTTACATGTATCCATTAAGTCCATCTGGTCCAATATGTCATTTATAGCTAGTGTTTCCTTATTGATTTTCTGTCTGGATAATCTGTCAATAGATGTAAGTGGGGTGTTAAAGTTCTCTGCTATTATTGTGTTACTGGCAATTTCTCACTTTATGTTTGTTAATATTTTCTTTTTGTACTTAGGTGCTCCTATGTTGGGTACATATATATTTAGAATTGCTATATCTTCTTCTCAAATTCATCCTTTGATCATTATGTAATGCCATTCTTTTTCTCTTGTTACAGTCTTTGTTTTAAAGTCTATTTTGTCTGGTATAAGTGTTACTCCCTTAGCTTTCTTTTTGTTTCCATTTGCATGGAATATCTTTTTCTATCCCCTCACTTTCAGTCTGTGTGTGTCTTTAGATCTGAAGTGATTCTCTTGTAGGCAGCATATGTATGGGTCTTGTTGTTGTTGTTTTTAATCCATTCAGCCACTCTGTGTCTTTTGATTGGAGCATTTAGTCCATTTACATTTAAATTAATTATTGATAGGTATGAACTTATTGCCATTTTGTTCATTCTTTTTAAGCTTTATTGGTAGTTCTTTTTTGTTCCTTTTTTCTTCTTTTTTCTCTCTTTCCTTGTAATTTGATGACTATCTTAAGTGTTACGTTTGTATTCCTTTCTCTTTTTCATGTGTGTATCTATTATAGGTTTTTGGTTTGTGGTTACAGTGAGGTTCATATATAACATCACAAATATATATATGTCTCTCTCTATATATATGTCTCTCTATATATATGATCATTTTAAGTTGATGATCTTTTAAGTTTGAATGCATTCTAACAACCCTACACTTTTACCCCCTGCATGTTCAATGTTTTTGATATTACATTTTACATCCTTTGTTTTGTGGATATAGATAATTTTGTCTTTTAACCTTCCTACCAGCTTTATAAGTGGTTGTTCTACTACCTTTACTGCATGTTTGCCTTTACCAATGAGATATTTCCTTTTGGAATTTTCATATTTTTGTAGTCCTTTCCACTTAGAGATATTCTTTTAATATTTCTGGTAAAGCCAATTCAGTGGTGCTGAACTCTTCTGGGTTTTGCTTTGTAAAACCCTTTATCTCTCCTTCAAATATGAATGATAGCCTTGCTGGGTAGAGTATTATTGGATGTAGGGTTTTTTTCCTTTTATCATTTTGAATATATCATGCCACCCCCCTTCTGTCCTATAAAGTTTCTGCTGAAAAGCTGATTGTCTTATGGGAGTTCCTTTGTATATAACTAGTTGCTTTTTACTTGCTGCTTTTAAGACTCTCTCTATCTTTAATTTGCCATTTTAATTATAATATGTCTTGGTGTGGACCTCTGGGTTCATCTTGTTTAGGACTCTCTGTGCTTCCTGAACCTAGATGTCTGTTTCCTTTCCCAAGGTAGGGAAGTTCCAGCTATCATTTTTCAAATAAGTTCTCTGCTCCTTTTTCTCTGTCTTCTACTTCTGGGACCCCCTATAATGTGAATGTTAGTATTCTTGATGTTGTCCCAGAGGTCTCTTAAACTATCCTATTTTTTTTTCCTGTTCAGCTTCAGTGATTTCTACTATTCTGTCTTCCAGTTTGTTGATCCATTCCTCTGTATCATCCAATCAACTGTTGATTCTTTGTAGTGTATTTTTATTTCAGTTATTGTATTCTTCAGCTCTGTTTGGTTCTTCTTTGTATTTTCTAACTCTTTATTAAACTTCTCATTGTGTTTCTGTATTCTTCTCCTGAGTTTGTTGAGCATCTTTAAGATCACTACCTTGAACTATTTACCAGTAGGATGCTTATTTCCCCTTCACTTAGCTCTTCTTCTGGGGTTTTATCTTGTTTTTTCATTTGGAACATATTCCTCTGTCCCCTCATTTTGCTAATTCTCTGTGTTTATATGTATTAGGTAGGTTGGTTAGGTACATTTCCCAAACTTGGAGAAGTAGCCTTATGTAGAAGACATCCTATAGGGCCTAGCAGAACACTCTCCTTTGGACCTCAGACCTATATGCTCTAGGAGTCCCCTACATGGGTTGCTTGGGGTTCTATTGTGGTGAGGCTGAGTACTGTGGGTGCACTGGTAGGCCAGGCTGGCCCCCAGACCAGTTGGCCGCCAGGCCCTGTCATGTGCAGTGGCTGCCAGCCCACTGGTGGATGGAGCCAGGTCCTGGTGTACTGGCTGTGCAACAGTGGGTGGGGGCAAGGCTGATTCTAGCCCACTGGTGGGACTAAATCCCAGGGTAGCTACCTGCAGTATCCAGGGGGAACCAGGGTTGGTGCCGGCCTACTGGAAGAATCAACAACTTTTTTATTTTTGTTTATAAAATGTTTTCAACATATTTAAATCATACTAGCTTTACAGCCTCATATAAAGACCTTGACAGCTAAAGAGCTAATTCATGCAACAGAATTTTCAGCACCTTGTCATTTGCTGCCATCTCTGCCACCACCTCTGCACACTAGGGAAGTAGCTATTTGAAGAAGGGTCAAAGGGCCTGAAATGGTGTTGGAGCTTGCATGTGAAATGACACCATCTTGACTCAATGTTAAATGTGCTGGAAAAGAGTAAATAGCCAGAAGTAACTGGCAGTTCAAAATAATAAATTTGAAAAAAAGCAACATGTGATAAGTGCAATTATGTTAATAAAGATGCAAGAATGTATTACTCTAGCACTGTAAGATTGCCTTGAAAGAATAAGAAAATTTCAGACAAATTAGAAATACTTCCATGTAAATTTCTAATTTTACTTCATAAAAATTATTATGCCGGGCTTCCCTGGTGGCACAGTGGTTGAGAGTCCACCTGCCGATGCAGGGGACACAGGTTTGTGCCCCAGTCTGGGAAGATCCCACATGCCGCGAAGTGGCTGGGCCCGTGAGCCATGGCCACTGAGCCTGCGTGTCCGGAGCCTGTGCTCCACAACGGGAGAGGCCACAACAGTGAGAGGCCCACGTACCGCAAAAAAAAAAAGAAAAAAAAAATTATTATGCCAACTACATTTTATTGTTTCCATTTTGATAATTTAGTGAGAAGATATTTGAGTCCTTTTAAATCACGTTTTCTGTGTGGATATTTTGAACTCTCTCTCCTATTTCCAAATTTCTTATAATTACTATGTCATGAGAATCTGATATCGAACTGAAATTTCTCATTTGACTAAAATAGTATAGACATCTCAACAGGCAAGTGCTACTATGGAAATAAAGCTAAAATAAATAATATTCTCTATACATCTTTTACATTTCTTATGGTGTATCTGTAAAGAGTTGCTACTGCAAGAATTTTTATCTTACAAACTGTTAAAAACATTTTCTCCTTTACATCAGAAATTGGATTTTTTCCTCCTTGGATTCTGAGGAAACTGCTCAGTAGCCTGGAGTTGTTGGTACTTAGTTCTTGGTCCAGGTACTATAATAGTAGCTGCTACTGAATGACTATTATTCTGTACCACGGACGGTGCTCAAAGTTTTCCTCTCCGAAACCATAAAAGTATTATCATTCTGATGTAACAAATGAAAAACAGATTAGAAACATTTGACAATTTGCCCAAAGTATTAAGTGGCAGAGTAGAAATTATCTGAATTCAAAACTCTTTAAATTCTTAACAATAACCAATTACATAGAAAACATGAAGGCCTAAAACAGAAGAAAAAATAAAATCAACTCATCTTTCTCAATATGGTAGTCAGCATTCTTTTTTAATGAAAACATTTTAGGCTTCTCAATCACCACTCCATGTGTACCACAGTTTTTATTTTTCAAAACATTTGTTTTATAGCTACTGTCTTACTAAGTAGAGTATATTTCAGATCTTAGAATGGAAAACTCTCTAGAGTAATCAACATTTTTTAAATGAATTAATTAATTTATTTTTAAATATTAAACCCATTGCCTTTTTTAATTGAAATATAGTTGATGTACAATATTATGTTAGTTTCAGGTGTACAACATAGTGATTTGACATTTAAATACATTAAAAAATGATCACCATGATAAATCTAGTAACCATCTGTCACCATACAAAGTTAGTACAGTGTTATTGACTATGTTTTTTATGCTGTATATTACATCTTCATGACATTCATTTTATAAGAGAAAGTTTATATCTCTTAATCCCCTTCACCTATTTTTAATCTTTTATACAATTTTAAAGGTTACACTCCAATTACAGTTATTACAAAATATTGGTTATATTCCCCATGTTGTACAATACACCCTTGTAACCTGTCTTACACCCAATAGTTTGTACCTCCCACTCACCCATCCCTATAGAGTAATCAACATTTGAGAATTGTTCCTTAAAATAAGATTAGAGCACTCTACTAGCAAGAGGCACAACAATTAGTCTCTACGGCAGCTGGTTATTAGGCAGAGAATGGTGAATATGAAGGAGGATTTGAAAGAGGTAGAAACAATCTGTGTAAATTGTGAAGAGTCCTAGAAGAGAACTAGATTGCACTTGGGATCTCTTTGGGGGCAAGGAGAGATTAATGAAGATGCAGATAATGAGGATTCTACTTAGCAGTAAAATGTTTATAAAAATAAGGTCATGGTGGAAAGCCTGCAAAGGAGGGTTATTAAACCCATGAAGGTCATTGAAGGGAAACTTCAGATTTGTAAATTTTGAATAGTTTAATCCAAGAGAAAATTATTTAAAATAACTTTCAGTATAAAAAAAGGAAGTCAATACATTGACAAATTGATGTTGAATAAAAGTTTTTGAATGAATGGTATGTGTTCCCCATTTCTACAGTAAGTTAGTATTTTGACTGTGGCTATTTAAATAGCACCAAATAGCTAACTACAACAACCATTGAGAATCACTATTTGACTTCATGAGTCATGATTAGTATAAACCATCTTTCCTGTTTTAAAGGAAACATATGGCCTCCTTCTACTAAGAATACTTGTATCTTTCATGAAACTCTTGTTAATGAATTTTCACATGTATAATTGTCTTTCAAATTCTTATATTTTAAATGTAGTTTTAGCTACATTAGCTTGCTCATGTACAACCCAGTAATGAAAACAAATGGGAAACTTAATAGGAAAAATAATCATAAATGGTAAAACTCTTTTATATAAATCTATAATTACCTTGTACCATGTGTCATTTAGAAGTTCAGAATTCCAATTATACTGGCCTAAAGTACCTGGTAGATTTTGGCCTCCTGCTTCAGTCATGGGCTGATGATGATCAGGATCATGATTAATATTATTTTACCATTTTATTCCAGGGAAGATTTAGGTAACTCCCTCAGGTTAACAAATTATTATATTTTATGATGGTAATATCTACATGACTTGGTCTTCTACATGACTTTGCTTCTCTAACTTTCTGTGGACATTAGCATGCAGTTATACGGAATACGATAGATTTAACAAGGAGGTAAAATCATGGAGCTTAAGTGATCTTTTTTACATTGGTTTTTGTTTCCAAATACAATAAAATATTTTTAAGGTTGGTTTATTGTTTTAAGTAAAAATCCACTTGTAGAATAAAGTGTAACTTTTATATTACTCAATAGCATGTATAGAAGTAACATTCACAGTAACAGCTCTTTCCAGAGGAGGCAAATCTGTATCTCTACTCCTGTTCCTGTCTGAATCAGCAAACTTTTCTTGTAAGACTTGATTAATCAAGAAGCTGTACATAAATTTACAGCATGATGATGATTTTCTATGCAAAATAAGGACTTTTTAGAACAATAAAATATTCCTTTTCAAGTTAAATTTTAGTACAAAACAAATATGTGGGTATGTAGTTATTTTTTAACATATTCTATGTGTTATAATTTGGAAGAAGGCATAGATCTCTGTGTAGTAGTGGAGTCTTTTGTTTGTAATTATATCTAATATTAGAGGCAGAAGTGTTAGCAAAATATTTTTAATTGCCATTTGCCCTGCCTTTGCTCGCTTGATTTCAATGAATAACATAGAAATGTTAACTAGAAAGTTAAGAAAATTGCATATGGGCAGTTCTTTCAAATGGCATATGGGCAATACTATATTTCTTTCATAAGATTAGGTAAAATTTTTAAGATTTGTAAAACTCAGTCTTGGCAATGTTGTGGGGAAATGAAAAGTGACATGTCATATATTGGAAGAAATATTTTTTTCAATTTAACAACATTTAAAACATTAAAAGGATATATGGGTTTTACTCCAACAATTTTATCCTAGCGAACTGTTTGCACTTCTGATGTAATACGTGTAAAGATGATCATTACAACACTGTTTGTAATTTATAAAAAGCTGTTAGATAAAAACTTATCAAAAGAGCAAATATTTAAAAAGTTATCATGTATCTCTATGAGTAAATGCCTTGCAATCATAAAGACTTAAATACTTTGCAATCATTATAAGGGAAAAGGAACATCTATTGGTACTGACATGAAAAGTTTTTCAAGTACATGTCGTGTGAACCAAAGCAAGATACAGAAAAGAATGCATAGCATGACCTCATGTACTTAAAATTTTGCAACTGCATTTATTTGCAAATGTAGAGAATAAAAACAGGAAGAATCACTCTAAGCAGGAAACAGTGGTCATATCCCATGTGGGACTTCGGAAGGAAAATGAGGAATTTCACTTTTCAAATTATACACTCCAATACTGTTTGACTTTTTACAGCTAGAATGTATGCCTTTTGTAATTTAAAATATGTATTTAATAATTATATATATAGTTTTTATGTGTAGTTTCCAATTGTAAATGGTAAAGTTTATAGATTCAATAGGGTCATGTGATTGATTTCATCTGGCTTTGTAATTAAGTACTGATGTTTCAACATAAGTAATGTCCCTGAGATATTTTACTCTCCTCCCTCAGCCACAATTTATATGAAAAACTAATTTGTCTGGTCAATTATGCAATTTTTCTTTTTTCAAGTGAAGTGGTTGATGTTGATTGATAGTCCTCAAAAATCAGTTAAAAGCCATATTTATAGTTTGTCTGTTTTCAGGTAGCTACAGGTGTTTCAAATTTTTAAATTATAAGTACAAATAATACTTTTGAATATTATCAAATTTATAATTTAGATAGGATTTTAAAAAAACATTATGAAATTGTCCTTTAATGTAAGATCAAGCAATTATTTAGTGAAATAATCAAACCACATGGGTTCAGGCTTTAGTTTTATCTTATAAAATATTTGCATTAAGTTCTTTATAACAGATGTTTCATGATATATTCACTGGCATTTACCCAGAAGAAAGCACAGTACCAGGCACATTGTAGACTCTGAATAAATATTTCTTGATTTATTCATTTTTATTGACCATCAATAGGAAAGTGCCTTTTGACATCTTTGTATTAACAAAAACCTACTTCATTAGAGAAAATAAAGCATTATGTTCAAAATAATAAAAATAGAAACCTCTGCTTGTGTTAAGACACAAGATTATGGAACTGATTTAGATTTATTCTGTCCTCACCTAATGTCTCATAACTATTACATAGAACTCAAAAAACATTAAATGAGTAGTATATCAGGACTTTATATCATCAATGTCTCATATCTCTTTTCTGCTTATAATTTCTAAATTTTCATTGACTTCCTTCTGTCATGCATAAAGTCAAAATCCTTGGCCTGTTAACCAGAATACATTCATGGTGTGGACTTGCCAAACCCTTGGACTCACTTCACATCCACATCATGCTAGCTGCCTTCTACCCTGCTGATTTGCCATATTATTCCCCTAGGAATTAGGGTCCCAGAAAAATAAATCAAGCCTACTCCCATCCCATTCCACATCCCCCAAGTGATAAGAGATGAATTTGGGTAAATATATCCAGAATTTTGCCATCAGAAAATCTAGAAAGAAGCTATTTTAATCTCAGCATGCATGCATATCTTGTGTCATTTTTAAAAATAGCACTTTATTTTGAATTTCTTTCACAAAGTCTTCATCTAGGCCTGTCCCACCAGTTTCACTTGTGTTTTTCTCTCTTCTTAAAGTCCGTTTTCTTGATCTGTCTCACCATATCTCAGCCTACCCAGACTATTCTTCATTTTACCCTTTGCCTGGCTGACTCTAATTTATTCACCAAGATATAGCTACTGGCATCATCTCTTCCAGGGAGACTTTCCTGATATCAGCCCCTTGGGTTAGGTGTCCTTTCTTTATGCTCCCTTGTGTGCATCATAAGCTTATATCTATTATTACATGTACTCATTCTATTATAATCATCTGTGTGCCTCTTTTCACTAAACATGAGATGGTTTATTGAATGAATGAATGAATGAGTAGAAGAATATTTATTTCAACTTTTTGCATATTTTAAATTCTTAAAATCCAGTTCTCAAATCTTTGCATGTATATTATATGTACTGTTCATACAATAAAACACTAGTTGGTGAACTACAGAACCAAATAGAATAAATTATGTTCACCTCTCTGGTAGAAGGCTATTAATTTATCTTTTTGGCCATTGATAAGGCCAAAAATGCCAAAAGGAAGAGTGGCATTGAACAATGCTCACCACTAAGCAGTCTTTATTTAATTGGCATTTCGTCAAAGAGATGTATAGTAGCCTTATGCTGAGCACTATTTAATTATTCCAGTCCTCATCTGTCACATTAGCACTCTCCTGTCTCATTTCCAGTGCCCCCAAAGCAATGCAGTTGATGGATTATGGAAAATAAATCTAGTGTGGAAATACTGATAATTTGCTCAAGGTCAAAAAAAAAAAACAGGCAAGAGTAATTTGCAGCTACTAAACTGCTAGATGTAGTGCTTTGGCTTGCTGCTCTGTAAAAGGTGGGAGGGAGAGTTGACAAGAGTCGAGACTCTTTAGAGAAATATGCAAATCAAAAATTTACCACCTTTCTAAATCCTTTTAATCCATCACTTAATCTCAAAAATGACCTAGTTTTCAGAACGTTGAATATGCTTAGCTACCTAATCACATTATCTCACTTCCCTTCTGCAAACTTTGAAGTGGGAAAGATATAATGTATAAATGAAAACAATTGATAAAGCATAGCTGCCTGTCATATTTCCAATCTTCTCAGAAAAACAAGTGATTTATAGCATGATGAGATCAAATCTTCCTCCATGGCATGCTAATGGCTATATTTTAAAACTCAGTTAGCAGAACTCATGCAATAGACCAGACTGATGACATTAACATCAGATCTTTGAACAAATCTAGTTAATGTGAAAGTAGAAGAGAAAGATGATCTCATTTTGGAAACAACAATAAAAATGATGCTGTTCGGTGAGAAATTGAGACCATGACAGTTTAGTGTTATATCTTTGAGCTTGTCTTTTATTAGCCAACTTTCCATTATAAAATACATTTAAAATTTATTTAGGAGGAATATAGCTCAGAACTGTCATAATTGGGTACTTTGCTGAGAGAAGATCAGCACATGGTTAGCTTGTTTCTGTCTTTATATCCAGAAGTGTTTATTGAAGGCCTACTATGTTCGTCATATAATGCAAGGGGTTATAAAAAGACTACAAAGATAAGGAAGAGCATAGCTTGCCTGCCAGGATTGGTAAGTGGGGAATAAAAGATATATAAACATATCTTACTTAACGTACATGTATGTTAAATATAAACATATACATATTATTTAATAATCTGATATTGAATGTCTTAGTTCAGGTTCCCCAGAAGCAGAAGCTAATACATGGATTTTTATTCAGTTAATTTATTGGGAACCTCTCTCGGGAGAAAGGTGATAGAAGCAGCATAGAGCAGGGGGAAAACAAAGCAAGGATACAGTCTCAGATGGAGACTAGTTTCAGTCTGATCACAGGGGCAAGTTTTGGAAAAAGATTGCACTACAGAATTGTTCCCACTTGGAGAGAAGGGGGCCAATTTTTTGTATCCCATTCCAGTCAATCATAGGCACGCTCTGAGTTCAGGGATGTAGAAGTGGGCAGCAGTGCCTCCTGGGCAAGGTATCTTCATTTGGCTGAAGGCAAATCTGTAGCAAAGGGGAGAGCTGTGAGTTGTCATCAGTCAATTCAACAATAGGGAATAGTGTACAGGCTGTTAATGGGGGATCAGGATGGGGCACCCGCAGCAGCAGTTCTAGTTCACCACTTCCGCCACTCAGATTTACTACTTTGCACAGTGAGTTCACTCCATCCAGGCTCAGGTTCTTTGAGCTATTTTTTGGTCACAATTCTAGGAAGTTTTTCAAGAGAAGACTTACTGGGACAAATTCCAAACTGTACTGCTACAGTTGATCCTTAGGCCATACGGATACTACTCATTATATCCCTCCTTTATCACCCATTCTAAATTGCCCTCCTCCTCATCTAGGATTTCTGTTGGTCTGGATATCTTGCCTATTGGGTTTACGCATATCCTCATCCCTGAGAGCCCTGACTTCCTATTTACTGCACCCCAAAACACCATGGTTGATGTGCTTATACATTTCAAATTGTCACTGGGCCAGGGAATACCATGAACCCACCAGTGTATCACCTAAGTGCTATAGATACTTACTTGTCTTTGCCCTCTTTATGAAGAACGCTTCCACTTCTCCATCATGATCATGGTCAATTACCTATGCCAATGCAGCAGCTATTTTCTTTGCTTCCTGGTCTGCTGGCACAAAGATCCCGAAGTAATCAGGTAATAGTCAAAACTTTTTATTTACTGTGACTCTTTCTGTGTCACCTGGTGGAATCCTATTTTCTTTGTGATCCAAAAGTTCTAGACCCACAGAACTTAGAGTAACAGAGAGAAGTGAATGTTGGCACTCCCTTGCCCCCAGACCCGTATATTCTGTCTGTTGGTGGCACAGCAATACAGTGTTGGTTAGGATGTGTACTGCTCTATGAAGGATAGAGCTCCATCTCTACCCTACCTCATCTCCAAAACGAAGCTTCAGCTGCTCCTTCGGGGTCATTTCATCACTCTATCAGGCCAGTAGCTTCTGCTTCTGGATAGTACAGCGTGTGGTAGGATGAATGCATCCTGTGTTTATATGCCCACTCTCACAATTCTTTGGCTGTAAGGTGGCTACCTTAATTTGAAATGATGTTGGAAAGAATCCCATGTCAATGGCTAAGATATTCTGAGGCCTTGGATAGTTGTGCTGTGTGAAGTGTTGTAAGCAAGCAAGGCAAAGCCACATATGGATTATATGTCAATCCCATTGTGACAGCTACCCCCCTCTAAAGATGTCCGTGTTCTACTCTGTAGAACCTGTTGTGACGGTTAATTTTATGTATTAACTTGACTGACCATGGGATGTTCAGATTAGACATTATTTCTAGGTGTGTCTGTGAGGGTGTTTCCAGAAGAGAAATATATCCTGTCCATAGAGCCAGCCCACCAGAAGCAGTTTGCTTTCAGCTGGCAAGGCCAGTAATATACCTTCACTGTCCTACCTCAGGGGTGTATCAACTGTCCAGTCATACATCATAATTTACTTTGCAGGGATCTTGGTCACCTTTCCCTTCCACAAGATATAACACTGGTCCATTACATTGATGGCACTATGCTAACTGGAGCTAGTGAGCAAGAACTAACAGCTACTCTAGATTTGTCGGGAAGGCATTTGTGTGTCAGAAAAGAGAAATGCATCTGACTAAAATTCAGGGGCTTCTACTGCAGTGAAATTTCTAGTGGTCTATGGTAGGGGGCATGTTGACTTTCCTTCTGATGTGAAGAACAAGATATTGTGTCTGGCCCCTCCTACAACCCAGAAAGAGGCACAATGCCTAGTGAGCCTCTTTGGATTTTAGAGTCAACACATTCGCCATTTAGGTGTGTTACTTCAGCCTATTTACCAAGTGACCCTAAAAACTGCTGGGGGGCTTCCCTGGTGGCACAGTGGTTGAGAGTCCGCCTGCCGATGCAGGGGACATGGGTTCGTGCCCTGGTTCTGGAGGATCCCACATGCTGCGGAGCGGCTGGGCCCGTGAGCCATGGCCGCTGAGCCTGCGTGTCCAGAGCCTGTGCTCCACAACGGGAGAGGCCACAACATTGAGAGGCCTGCATATCGGGAAAAAAAAAAAAAAAAAAGCTGCTGGGTTTGTGTGGGACCCAGAAAAAGAGAAGCCTCTGCGCCAGGTTCATGTTGCTGTGCAGGATGCTCTGCCACTTGGGCTGTGTGATCCAACAGATCCAATGATGCTTGAAGTGGCAGCGGCAGGCGGGGATGGTGGTTGGACCCTTTGGTAGGCCCCTACACCTAAATCACACCACGCAGGCCTTTAGAATTTTGGAACAAGGCCCTGCCATCATCTGCAGATAACTACTTTCTTCTTAAGAAATAATCTTGGCCTACTGCTGTGCCTTAGTGGAGACCAAATGCTTAACCATGTGCCACCAAGTTACTATGCAGCCTGAGCTGCCATCCTGAGCTGGTTATTATCTGACCCACCAAACTATAAAGTTGGGTGTGCATGGCAATGCTCCACCATCAAATGGAAGTGGCCTGAGCAGGCCCTGAAGGCACAAGTAAGTTATGTGAAGGTGTGGCCCAAATGCCCATGGTCCCCACTCCTGCTTCACTACCTTCTCTCTCTCAGCCTGCAACTATGGCCTCACGTAATCAGTTAGCAGAGGAAGAGAAGTCTCGAATCTGGTTTACAGATGGTCTGGTACATGATGCAGGCACTACCCAAGAGTGGACAGCTGCAGCACTACAACCCCTCTTGGGGATCCCTGGTGGACAGTGGTGAAGGGGAATCCTCCCAGTGTGCAGAGTATCTGCTTGTTCACTTTGCATAGGAGAAATGGTCAGAGATGCAATTATATAGTGATTGGATAAAATTGGTTAGAAGAACCAAACCCAACTATGTGCTGCTTACTAGAAACACATTTTAAATATAACATACATGTAGGTTAAAATGGAAATGATAACAACAATAAGCACAAGAAAGCTAGTGTAGCTAAATTCATATTGGACAAAAAATATGGAAAGGAATATTACTAGAGATAAAAAGGGATATTTTGTAATGATAAAAGAGTAATAGTCAAGAAGTTACGAAAAACCTAAATGTGTATGCACCTAATAAAAGAGCTTCAAAATATATGGAGCACGATAGTTGGAGATTTTAGTAACCCTTTACAAGTAATTTTTAGAAAAAATATCAGCAAAAATATTTAAAAAATTAAAAACTGGCCTAATAGACATTTTGAGAACACAACACTTAACTGAAGAATACATGATTGCAAGTAATAAATGTGGAAGAAAACCCTAAAATGGGGAAAGTCTTAAGAGACTGAACATATAGTTTACATCAAGATAAAGTACTTGTATTTAACCCAAAGGACAATGAGAAGACATTGAAGAATTTTAGCAGGGATGTGAATGAAATAAACAAACTATGTATCGTCTGTTCACTCACATCCACGCCAAACATCCTCACGTGAGTGTTAAGCAAAACATTTAAACAGGTTTGGGCCATAAAGAAGAAGATTTGAAAAACAAAATGAAACAAAAAGTATGTTATCAACACCAGACTATTTTTAACATGTAAAAATGAAATTCATAGAATGAAGGAGATTTTTGATAATGCTAAGGTATCCATTAAGCCCAAGAATGAATGAGCAATAAGGAAAGAGATTCAAGCTTAGTGTCACTCCCCAAACACATGTGTACAGGCATGCTTGTGCGTGCACACACACACATAGCTGAGTCAGCAGGAAGAACTTGTCCTGCCTCAGAATCTTCTAAGATATTCTTGTAGGATAGATGAAGTTTCCTATTTTTTTTGGTCTCCCTTGACCACAAGCTCCACAATTCAGTCTCATGATTTTGCGAAATTTTAGTCATCTTGAGAGTAAAGAACTGTAGAGACAGTGTATTTCAGGCATTACATGTACTTTGAGATTTCTCTTTTTAAGAACTCAGTGTTTCTAGGCCACCAGTCAGATGGATAACCTCGCAGGCCACTACCTAACCTAAAGGCACATATTTGGACCAAGTACTGTTAGAAAATAAGGGCTGAACACAGAGATTTAACAATGACAAGTTCAAGTGAATTTTATTATCCTTTTGGTCTTATAAATTTAAGGGCAGACTTAGATCCCAGAAAACATTATGCCTTCCCTATTATTTTTTTTCTCTATTTGGGTCTCACAGTTTCATGGGGCTACCTAGAAGGATCCATTTCTTGGCTGGCTTACCCCATGCCTGCAATAATCTTTTAACCTTTAGATTTCCAGTCCAAAGAAATTGACAAAGCAAGATCTAACCTGACTTGAAATGTAAATGTTGACCCAGTTTCCTCTTTCATGTTGCTCCCTCAGTACTGATTTGTGTGAAATAAGAACAGATGGCAATGTGTTACTTGTGGGGGAAAAAAAATCTTTACTTCTAAAATGCTCCCCTTCACTTAATAACATATTGCTGTCGATAAAATGTTTCATTTGCTTCATTTAATTACTCTGGCCCAGATTCCTTTGGCCACACAAGTCTAATAAAAACTCATAGATGATATTGCTCTGGAAGGAAAGTGGAAATATAATGATAATATAAACTATTTTGATAGAGAAATATTAGAGATTAAAATCTTTGTGTCTCAGACTGAAGGGCAGTTGAAGAGATGGTCTCAGGGGCAAGTTTCAAAATAAGCTGTGGAATTAATAACATACAACTCTGTATGTTCAGCAGCCAGCACAAAGCAGGCTTGAAGCAAACCAAGGAATGAAGTACACAAGAGAGCTTCAGTAGACTGAAAGTGTGCAAATGTTGGCTGACCAACACAGACCTCAGAGTGGATATAAGCATACAAAATAGTTCATTGAAAAACAAACCCCAATATTTCAAATTCTCAAATAGAATTGAAAAACAATATTGAACTGAAAAATGCGAGAGTTCTTTTGGAATAAGGGAAGAGTTCCTACAGGGATGGACTAAAGGTAATACTCAGCTGCTTCTATTTAAAATCTCCCTTGTGTGTATGCTTTTCCCTCAAGAGGAAGGGCATGGAGAAATGTTTTAAAACCTTCAGTTCCCCAGTGGTCACAGCAGGGTAGGAAATTGGTTCTCTTCCTTTTATTTTTCCCTTCTTCCCTTCCCACCTTTTTTTCCTTCTTTCCTTCCTTCCTTCTTTGCTTCCTTTCTTCCTTCCTCCCTTCCTCAACACCTTTGAGGCTAAAAAATAACTCCCTTGACTTGAGGCATCACATTACAAAACAGTATTTCTCCCTGTACTTTAGGACCTCATGGACAAAAATTCTAGATGACTCATACATTGGTGTCAGTCCAGATCATGGTGGAAACAGATGGTTCAAATGAAGGGAGTTTACAGAAAAGACTACTCTTAAAAGTTCCCAAAATTGAGTTTCCTGATCATGGCCCCAAGATTCAATTTCTAAAACTTGGGTGGCTATATAATGAGCTGAAAATGTGGCAGATCAATTGTACCAATCAGATCATTGTCAACCCAGTACTCTCCTGGCATCAATTTGAATACTTTTTCTCACATGTTTGCTGATCCGATTCAGGCTGCTCTGGGTGAATTATGACAAAGGACACTGGTTGCACAAAGGATAGGATGATATTTGGGATATGAGAAGGCCTAGGCTTGTTTCCTCTCCTTAAAAACGTCATTTAAACTTCTCTGGGCCTCGATTTATTTATTTATAAAATAGAGATAGCAACAGTCCATCCAGAAAAATAGTCTGAGTATTAAATGAGATAAAATATGTGAAAGTGCTATGAAAGGAACAAGACCCTTTGCCTATATTAAGTATTGTTACTATTTGTCAGATAGAGCTAGAATAAAAGTATTGATTTTAATCTAATGTTCATAAGGCAGCCTTTAGACGCTTACTACCTGGTCTTTTTGAATTCTGACTTTACCACTTACTAACTATAATCTTTGACACATTATTTAATCTTCCTACTCTTAGTTTCCTCATCCATCAATGGAGGGGTTTGTGAAAAATTAATGAGATAATACATTGAAAGTTTTTAGAATAGTGCCTAGCACATATTTAATCTATAGAAAATTCATATACAGAAATCTATATAAAAATGAGTCCTGCAAACGTGAAGACACAAACTCAATATGTATGTTTAGATTTCCATTTTAACTGTTCACAACTGTTCATAAATTTAAATTCCTTTGCTGCAAAATATTTACTAACAAATTCTGTTGCAAAATGCTCAGAGTATCTCAAAAATTTTATGCTTAAGAATTGAAATTACGCTGGCACAGTGCAAGGTCTGGTTGTATACATCTAGTTCAGCTGGTGTGGAGGTGGATGTTATGTATTTATGTGTTGTGTGTGAATTCTCCATTTTCCAGACTCCATAGCTAACAAATTCTCTCTTATAGTTTTCATGTTTTCTTTTATTTATAGACTCAGAACTCTTTTCTTTTTAAGTTTTGTTTTTCCTATATTTCACATATTTCTGAGAATTTGATTGCTATGCTTTATTTTTTCGAATGCTAATTTTAATTCTGCTGCTTTAAAAGTCCTTACAACGTTTCCTTACCTCACAAAACTTTAAGATTTTTGTTAGAGACTGCCAGTTTTTCAGCTAATATTTTTCAACTGACTCCTTTTATATTATCTCATTTTAACTCTTCTATTATAATTCATTATCTTAGAATTTAATTGAGAGCATATGGCAATTGTTTTCAGCTTTGCTAAGAGCTCAGACTCTGGAATCAGGCTACCTGAGTTTGAACCCCAGCTTTGCCTTTTACAAAGCCACATGGCTGTGAGCATGTTACCAACCTTTTGTAAAATGGGAATGATATCATAATGTTTATGTGAATTGTAAGAAGCCATATACATTAAATATTTAGAACTCTGTTGAACAATAACTGTCAATGAGTAACTATCATTTTTTAAATTGGTTCATTTCTCCATAGTAAATATCTATATTTATATGGGAAAATACACATATACATACATATTTATGTACCTATGTATATATGTGCACACACACAAATAGTTTCTGCATTATCGAGTGTTATATTTTCAGTATTTTTTATGTTGTAGATTAAACAAATTTTTTTTCTGTATTCTCCTCCTTTAAGGAGGAGTGTGTTCAGTTCTGGTGTTTGCTCATAAACACAGTGTGTGAATTCTCCTTGGTTGCCTTCATGGACCACCTGCCACTATGAGAACGCTTCTCTCTATCATAACTTGGGTTCTGTTTGATTTCCAGGCACCAGACACTCTCTGATGTTTCAGGCTTTGATGTGAGGTATATTTGTTGGCCTAAAAGGGGTTCTCCTGATGTTGCTGTTTGCTTGTCTTACTAGAAAGAATAGTATTTCCCCCTGGTTACTATATAGGTTTTCCCACATAAATAAGAGTAAATTAAAATTTAAACCTGTCACCTGGAAGAGTACAGGTCACTATCATTATGAGCATCTCCTGCTCAGCCCATTTCTACTGCTGCATCCCCACCCCCACCTTTTCTGATTTAGGACTTTAATTTGGCTTTTGATAGAGAAAATGTCTATTGGTATCTTGAAGATGGTTGACTATTTGTGACTACTAGTGCTTTTCAAGGTACTACAATGTCCTAGACATTTTTCTAGGTTTGTGAATACAAAGCTTAAAAATAAAGGCAGTTCCTGGCTCCCAGATGTTGATAATTCTTTTAAAAATTTTATGGTGATAAAATACATGTAACATAAAATTTACTATTTTAGCCTTTTTTTTTTTTTTTTTTTTTTTTTTGCGGTACGCGGGCCTCTCACTGTTGCGGCCTCTCCCGTTGCGGAGCACAGGCTCCGGACGCGCAGGCTCAGCGGCCGTGGCTCAGGGCCCAGCCGCTCCGCGGCATGTGGGATCTTCCCGGACCGGGTCACGAACCCGTGTCCCCTGCATCGGCAGGCGGACTCTCAACCATTGCGCCACCAGGGAAGCCCATATTTTAGTCATTTTTAAGTGTACAGTTCATTTTTAAGTAACATAAAATTTACCATCTTAACCATTTTTAACTGTACATTTTTAAGTGTACAGGTATTAAATACATTCACATCGTTGGGCAACCATCACCACCACCCATTCCTGTAACTTTTTTCATCTTGTAAAACTGAAACCCTATATCCATTAATAATTCGCCATTCTTCCCTCTCCCCAACCTCCGGTAACTACCGTTGTACTTTCTGTCTTTATGATTTTGACTGCTCTAAGTACCTCGTATAAGTAGAATCATACAGTATTTGTCTTTTTGTGACTGTCTTATTTCACTTAGCATAATGTCCTCAATGTTCATCCATGTTGTAGCATGGGTCAGAATTTCCTTCCTTTTTAAGCCTGAGTAATATTCCATTGTATGTATATACCACATTTTCCTTAACCATTCATCCATTGATGGACACTTAAGTTGTTTTCATGAATAATGCTGCTATAAACATGGGTGTACAAATATCTCTTCAAGACCCTACTTTCAATCTTTTAGGTATATACCCAGAAGTGGAATTGCTAGATCATATGGTAATTCTGTTTTTAATATTTTGAGGAACACAATCAAACTTTACATAGGATAGGGAGCTATGTGAAAATATGAAGAACAATTTTATGCTAATAAATTCAACACCTAAGTGAAATGATCACAGTTTTTAAAAGATACAAACTACCAAAACTCATTTTAAAATGATAACCTAAATATCCCTATATTTATTTAAGAAATTGAGTCTAGAGTTTAAAACTTAACCAAAGATATTACAAAAATACTGCAGATAGATTTCCCTCATGAAAATATGTGATGCATTTTTATAAAATATGCAAATAAAACCCATATATGTATTTTATACATATATATATATTTGTATAGCTTTGTATGAGGGATAGAGAAGAGAGTAAAACAATATTGTTAACTCGGTTAATGTGGGAAGATTACCGTGGTGAGGAAATTGTTGAGTTTTAATCTCTGTATTGCTTAAATTTTATAGTATACACTAGTTTTTGTGTTTTTTTAAATTAAAAAATGTAACTTTTTTGACAGGTGTAAGATATAAAAAGTACTCAGAATAAGGCTTGGTACATAGTTTTGCTTTATTAAATATTAGTTATTACCTTTGGTATTAATATAAACCACCTGCTCTGCAATCTCTTTATAAATAAATAATAACATTTAAAGCAAAGAAAAAAGAATATAACTTTTTAAAAAAGAAACCCTCAAGGTACTCCACTTTGTTATTTATGGCAAAAGGGAAATTTGAAATCAGCACATCTGTTTAATGCCTACTAGGTCCCAGCCCCCATGTGTGGTACTGGCGACCTAACAATGAAAAAAGTAAAATACGAACATGGTATCAGTCTCAGTGATCCTTAATATAATACAGTGAGAAGGACAGTAAGGAATTAAGTTCATGTCTAAACTACACATATTACTAGTTTGCGTTGTCATTGAGAGCATGAATCTCCTCCCTCAGCATGACAGCACCTAACACAGTGTCTGGCACATAATAAATGTTACTTAATAAGTGTTCAGTGAGAAAAATGAATGAATGATTTGTGTGGTACAGTAGGGCACACAAAGAAAGTGAACAATTCTAGCTGGAGTGGGAGAGGAGAAAGTAAGGGATACATACAGGAGATGTTTAAGTTAGCCTTTCTGAGTTGCAAGACTGCTAAGGAATAGAGGTAGGAAGTTGCAGACAAAGCAAGATGCATATGAAAAGGTGAGAAACACATGGCATAATTAAGGAATGGATGTTACTCAACACAACTGCTGCCCACAGTAAAAAGAGATGGTTGGGGCTTCCCTGGTGGCGCACCAGTTGAGAGTCCGCCTGCCAATGCAGGGGACACAGGTTTGTGCCCCGGTCCGGGAAGATCCCACATACTGCGGAGCGGCTAGGCCCGTGAGCCATGGCCGCTGAGCCTGCGAGTCTGGAGCCTGTGCTCTGCAACGGGAGAGGCCACAACAGTGAGAGGCCCGCGTACCACAAAAAAAAAGAAAGAGATGGTTGGGTTTGGAAATAAAGCAGTAAGAGGGGTAAGAAATAGCGTCATTTGCCATGATAAAGAATTTAGATTGGAGTTAAGGAGATCAGAGAGAGCACAGGAGGAGGGGCCTCAGAGACAAAAGAGTATTTCTCTGATTGTGTATGTGGGGACTAAAATTGGTCACACTTTTTCTATGAAATAGTGAAATAAAAGATAGGAGGAGGGACCTCTACCAATGAATAAATGTGGGGATAGCATAAGTTAGGATGCTTGAAGAGAATAGAAAGGATTTGTTATTACTATATTCATTATATGATTCTCTTGGGTCTTCAAGAGGTGATACCAAAAAAGTCAACCCCAAATATCCTTATCATGTTGTCTCATCATGAAGGGAGTGATATAGCTACTGCCTGACAAAGCAATGTCATGACTCCCTCTCTGAACTTCAGGCTTGTATTATAAACAGCCTCACCCTTTCCATGGAATTGGAAACTGTTTCCTACAAGCCACTCTCATGAGTCAACATGAACTTGCAAATAGTAGTATCCAGAATTCATTTTTATTTATCTTAGAAACTTTCACCTAACTCCAAATGGGACATATTTTGACACTGATAATCTAGGGCTAAATTCTATTGACTTTAGAGTTTCAGGCTGAGAGATGAGAAACTTAGTGAATGGTGTTGAATTATTTCTCTCTTTTCATTTCAAAGTAAACTGTTGGTTCAACTACCTCCTCATTCCTTATATTTGTTTAGAGGTATTAAGATTCAACAGTGGAATTTCTGAAACAAGTATGAATCCCAGTCCATAAATACAATTGTCTAAGTAACAAATTGTGGCTTCTTTTCTATAATTTGACTTAATTTCTTACACAGAACCTACATTACATCACCGATGGGAACCTTAACCTCCTAAACTTTTAGGATTTCTTCCTTGGTCATATTACAACTTTAGGTCCAGGATATCACACAGGCCAGGTAGAGGGAAGCGTGGAAAATGCAGGTGGGGGAGGGAAGCAATCTGTTTTTTAGTCACTTGTCCACATTGATTTTCACTGAAACATTCGTTATCCCCAGCTGCCTGGTTCCCTTGAGATCCAGGGATACTCTGCTGTTCTGAGCCATGATTCTGGCATGGAATTTTTTTTCAGACTGCATATGGGGCTATCTGTCTTGTGTGCCCCATAGCTATTTCCTTCTTGGGTTTTGTGGCCTTCCCAGCAACACTACAGTGTATAGTTTCCCTCTGCTTTGGGAACACATAGACCTCTCTATTTAGCTTACTCTTTCTCCCCCACCGTTAACTCAGAGGTCTTTTAATAAGGATATTTGGTGAGGATTATTTTTTGTGTGCTAGTTTATTGCAAAATAATCCATCTATCCTTTAAAATTCCTTCTTGCATTAGACATTTTGTAATCCAAAACCCAGAAAGACTTGTGGGAAATTATAGGAAGAGAAAAAGATAATATCTCAAAATGTTTACCCACCATGTTTTTATATATCGTAGTCATTCCTTCTGTTAGACAACAGTAAAACTGGCGAAGTTGGGCTTTGTCATCCATAAATATCCTTTTGGTAGGGGAGGAAAAAAAATCATATCGTACACCTATGGACTCAAGTTCAGTTTTATTTAACCAATGTTTACTGCACATTTGCTGTTTGTAAGGTACTTTGCATAACATGAAGTTGAAGAAAAACAAGATTCCTGTCCTAGAGGAATTTGCAGTCTGGTGAAGAAGGAAGACTAGAACATAAATAACAGTAATGCAAAACCTAACATGGTTAATCTGCCTACATGAGTCATAAACAAAGAGTTTTGGGAGTACTGAGAAGACGATTAATTTTAATCAGGGGATTGGAGAAAACTTCAGACCTAGCACTGACTCATAGCCTACCAGTAAACAGAATGCTAACAACTCTCTGGGCAATTTGGGGTGGAGGTGCAGAGGATTACTCACTGCTTCTTCAGCCCCTGGACAAGCTTATTTGTGTGTCTTGGAGGGTCCAGAACTTTTTAAGGGATTCTTCACACCCATCCTCACTCAGTGCTAGAGCCGTCTCTCTGCTTCTACTTTTCTAAAGCTTATGCATTCTGGGTCAGTCATTCTCTGGCCTCCTTGTCTTTTGGTTGTGGTGGCGACGGTGGCAGTGTTTTTGAGTTTTCTCTGTTTTTTTGTAATATTTCCTTTCTTTTTTTTTTTCACTTGAGAAGTTGATTTCAAATTCTGAACTACTTTGTGCTTGGCATTTTCTAACTAGCTAAACTAGAAGGATCAGAAGCTTTAGGAAAATGAAGTGATCAATACGGCAGAAGAGAAAAATGGAATTTCCTTTTCTTTAAGAAATGCTAAAAGTTTAGAAAGCATATTACTAAGTGAAAGAAGCCAATCTGGAAACGCCACATATTATACGATTCCAGCAATTGACATTATGGAAAAGGCAAAACTATGGAGACAGTAAAGAGATCAGTGGCTGCTAGAGGTTGGGAGGGTGGTGGGAGGGATGAAGAGGCAGAACACAGAGGATTTTTAGGGCAGTGAAAATACTCTGTATGGTACTACTGTGGTGGATATAAGTCATTATACATTTGTCCAAACCCACTGAGTGTACAACACCGAGAGTGAACACTAATATATGGACTTTCAGTGATAAGGATGTGTCAGTGTAAGTTCATCAATTATTATAAAAATATCACTTTGGTAGCAGATATTGGTAGTGGGGGAGTCTCTGCATTTGTGGGGCCAGGGGGTATATAGGAATTCTCTGTACTTTCTACTCATTTTTGTTCTGAACCTAAAACTGTTCTAAAAAATAAAGTCCATTAAAAAAAAATACTATGCCTGTCCTGCCCCTAGGTTCTTCAGAACAATTTTTTTTTTTTTTTTAGATTCCATATATATGTGTTAGCATATTGGTATTTGTTTTTCTCTTTCTGACTTACTTCACTCTGTATGACAGACTCTAGGTCCATCCACAGGAATAAAGACACAGATGTAGAGAATGGACTTAAGGACACGGGAAGGGGGAAGGGTAAGCTGGGATGAAGTGAGAGAGTGGCATGGACTTATATATACTACCAAATGTAAAATAAATGGCTAGTGGGAAGCAGCCACATAGCACCGGGAGGTCAGCTCCGTGCTTCGTGACCACCTAGAGGGGTGGGATAGGGAGGGACTGACAGAGGGAGATGCAAGAGGGAGGAGATATGGGGATAGATGTATATGTATAGCTGATTCACTTTGTTATAAAGCAGAAACTAACACACAGTTGTAAAGCAATTATACTCCAATAAAGATGTTAAAAAAATAGTATGTATTGTTTCCTCTGTCCCACCAATTAGGGACTGCTCTTATGTTCATTGAGCCACAGAAGTGTCTTCTGATTCTCTGTACTAGTCTCATTGTTTGTCAGCCTCGGTGAGTGAAACTGTCTTTCAGTTTAACAGAACATAAGTCGTAGGTGAATCTTTCACTATCCCGGTCCTTTTTTTTTTTTCTTTTTAAGATTCACTGTATCTTTGCTTCTTGTAATAAGCATGGGGCCTTGATGTATACTTCAAAGAGATATGGCACAGATAAGAAAGGACAAAAAGAAAGGAAAAAAATCAATATGGGGAAATATCATTTATGATTGCTGTGAACAATTTCAATGTACCCTATTTGTTTTATCGCTCAAAGAAAAACTGATGGTATACAAGGATACAAGGCTTATTTAGCGCCATACAAAATGTGTTTTTGATGCTGAGAGAAGATAGTCTGTCCTGGCCAGTCACCATGGTAACCTCTAAAAGCAAAGATTATGTCTGATTAGGTTGCCCTTCTCAGGAAGAATGACCAGAAAAAAATCTTTTGAAAAGTTTAAAATGGAGGGTAGGAGGATACTGGTACTAATTTTGCACAGCTGCTCTCCACCCTGCCTCTCCTAATAAGAGTGACTCAGACTATTTTCTAGAACCTTTTTCCAGTCCCATAGAAAGCTTCCAGTGACGTCTTCCCCTTGTTAAAAATGTACCTCAGCTCAGTTCTTTGTGGTTATTGTCTTCACAGCCCATAATCAGAATTCCACATATCTTTGTGATTGCTTGTAAAGAGATGAATGAATGTTCTTAAAAAAATAAATAAATACAAAAGTGAAACATACTCTGCTCTAAAGAAGTTGTAAGAGGAAGCAAAAATTCAATCATGTTTGTCCTATAATGATTTGGGAGGCAGGCAGCAGTAAGGTGGAAACACTGAAGAAGCCAGAAGACTACTTTATGTTAGAATTATTTTTTTGGAAGCTCTTAATGCTCTCTGCCTTGGAAAAAAATCCGTTTAAGCAAGATTTGATATTTTTTTCTAAGTTTCTGTTGCCAGTACTCGTGCCTGTAAAGCACAATGTGTATGTGTAGCAATTATTCTGATTTTCCTATTTCATTTCCTAAATAATGTAATAATCAAGTGACTTTATTGGAGGCTAATGTAAAGAGGAGCATCAAGTAGAGGAAATGATAGTTTTATTCCTACTTAACTGAGAGGGTAAAATCTTATTGGGGTGATAAGATACTCTGTATTGGTGGGCTAGGAGAGAATTCATATAATCTGCAAAATATTTGCAAACCTGTTAGTGCTTTGTAAACCTAAACATTGCGTGGCATAAAATGTCATTCTAATGTCACTTACACTGACATAGTGAACAATAAAGGGATCATTTATTCAACCTAATGTAGGAAAAAAATTTTTTTCTTTGCATCTGAGCAAAAGGTAAGAACTAAGAGTCATTATTTTCTCTCTCTTTATGGAAAGGAAATATCTTTTTCCCTCCTGGCTATAAATGATTATTATAACAAATCCTGGAGAGAAATGTGGTAATATACATCAAAATTAAAAATGCACAATTCCTTTGCCTAGAGATAGATTTCCACATATGCACGTGGAATTGCGTTCCAAGATTCTTAGTGAAGCAAAAGATAGGAAGTTATCTAAAAGTATTCTGTGGGCAAGAGGTTAAAAAATGATGGTATAGCCATGCAATGTATTACTATTTTGTTTTTAAAAAGAATGAGGTCACACTGTATGGGCCAATAATGAATAATCCCCCAAATATACTCTTAAATGATGACAGAGCAAATAGGCATGTCCTAAGTGCTTTTGGCATATTAACTTATCTGATCCTCATAGCTACCACCTTACGTAGGACTCCTTATAATTCCCATATTATAGATTAGCTTAACAGAGGCACAGAAAGGTTAGGTAACCTGCTCAAGGTCACACAGCTAGTAAAACTTAATGTCAGGATTTGATCCCAGACAGTCTAACTTCAGGGTCTGTGCTATTAAATACCGAGCAGTACTACAAAGCAATGTTCAGAAAAACATATGTAATATATTGCTAGTGTGTGATAAAGGAGATATATGCATATATCCATATATGTGCATACACAGCACACAGACACATACAACAGTCAATCCTCATTATTTGTAGATTTGTCTACTTGCTAAAATTTGTTTATAACCCCAAACTCAATACTCACATAACTTCGTAGATTAAACAAGACAATGCTCTGCCTTCTTGTTTCTGCTCCCATACTGTAAAAAAAGTGTCTCTTTTGTGGTCTGTTTAATGCCTGGTTTTTCTCATTTTTGTGCCTTTTGTTGGTGATTTTGCTGTTTAAAATGGCCCCAAGCATAATGCTGAAATTCTGTCTAGTATTCCTAAGCAGAAAAATGCTGTGATGTGCTTTACTGAGAAAATATGTGTGTTAGATAACTTTTGTTCAGGCATGAGTTATAGTGCTGTTGGCTGTAAGTTCGAATAAGTAAGATGTCTTCAAATAGAAACACACATAAGACAAAGTTACATATTGATCGACTGATGACAATATTGTGATCAGAGGCTCACAGGAACCTAACTCTGTACTTCCCCAGGAGTAATGATACAGTAGGTGCTAATTCAATATTCACAGAGAGCTATGGAACACGACTACTGTGAATAACAAGAATCAATTATATACATATATATGTGCATATGTGTGCTTATTTATGTATCATGCGTGGAAAAAATCTTTAAAAGGTCATAAAATAAACTGTGTACAGTGGTTGTTTGGGGGAGTGAAACTAAGATACTGGAGTTCAGAAGTGGGAGAAAGACTTACTTATCTCCTTATGGAATTTTACCATGTATATTATCTATTGAAATACTTTCATGCATGCAGTACAGAAGGGAAAATAAAAAGGTTCCCAAAGTTCTGCGTAATTCCACTTTCCTGAAAACAGTTTCATAAATAATTTTCTAGGCTTTTAAAATGCAAATATAATATACATGGTCATATTCTACTGTAGCTTGCTTTTTTAAACTTTATGTGCTGAACTTCTTTCTAGGGCAGAATATACGGAGCTACCTGTTCCTCCTTTTCCTTCTATGTTCCACCACAAACACAGCCCCATATGAAACACATACATCACAGATTTCTGTCTTTCCAGACTGCCCTCGCACGACTGGCATTTCTGCAAGAACAAGGCAGCAACATTTTGAAGACAAAATCACGCCATTACTCTGAAATTTAAAGTAAGAGCATAGAAGAGGGTATATCAAAAATGAGGAAACTCTCCTAAAAAGTTTTACAATTTTTATGTTTTTACTTCACAGACTGAGTCAGAGAATTTTTATTAAAAAAAAATGGAAGAGAAAAGGAATTTTCTCTGAGTCAGTCACATACTAGGCAATGAACATATATTTTTTGATCCTCACACTACAGGAGATAGATATAATTAAACCCAGTTTACAGATAGAAAAAATAGGTTTCCCCAAATCAAGCTATTCATGTCTCTAGAAAGAAGAGAAAGGAGCCCTTTTCTATACTCATCTTCAGTTGAAGGACAGATATTTTTGTCTAAATCCTAATATTTTACTGTCCTATATTCAGGGTACTGGGCCACTTTTAATTTTTATATTCAATTTATACAACTGCCATTAAATGGCAGCCAGTGCCTTCAAAGATGTAATGTGAATCCCAGAACACAATAAGCAGACTGATGGAATCACAAATGCACAACACTCATTGTATCAGACACTGAAATTCTAACATTTACAGTGCATCCACCTTTCCTCATGAAACTACTCTTGACCAGGGTTAAGATTTTGGTTTTGCTATTAAAAAGCAAACAAACAAACCCAAATCAAAAAACCTTAAGATACTGACACTCTGCCTTAAAGAAAAAGATGCTGAAGACTTAGAGCTACTTAAGATAATGACTTCTAGGACTAAGTTAAATATAAATGAAGTCAAGGAATTATTCTTACGATTGTGTTTCATTTAAGCCTGCTGCTATATTAGATTTTAAAGTTTGAATTGTAATACCACTAATTTCCTCTAGAGGGAGAATGAAACAAGAATAGACAGTATTAAAAAGTGGATAACGTAGAATGAACCTGAAGATTGCCCCTTAACAGAGAAGACATTTTGCTAAAGCTGTCATAGCAAAACCAGAGTGGTTGGTTTCATTGTGGTGTATTTTCTAAGTTTAGCTGAATCAACCTCTAAAATAAAATGGATCATATTTTTAGTTTCCTTTTAATTTTGAATTAATAGAAAAAACTGCATGCACACACACACATACACATAATTTCAATCACTTAACTCTTTATAAATTGCAACAATACCTATATTATAAAAGAGATGATGAGCTGTTTAAAATACATTTTTAAAACTGTACATCTCTTAGTATTCATGAAATAAATACAAATTCATCTACTTAAATATTACAAAGCAAAGCAGTCTGAGAAAGAAGGCATCCTGCAAAGCAAATTACCCAATGCTATAAAAAATACAGCATAAAATTAAATATCGAGATGCTTATCCCTCCTCCTCTGACAATTTCCTTAGGATGTCAATGTTTTGCTAAAATGATCCAATCTTTTAAAATTTGGAGACCCATAGAAAAAGTACTGAAATAAGTGTTTATGTGCATTGTACAAGAACTGAAATCCAGGTAGCTTCACTGTTATTACAGAATCTGAAGAAATAAACATCAAAGGGAAATGAGATCACTATCTTCAGAAATAAAGGTTTCCACAAGAGAAACAATTGTGGAAGAAAATTATCCTCTTTGCGAACAATATGGTGATCAGCCTTTCCTGCTTTCTCCTGATGATGAGGTGATGTCACTGGTCAGAAGTGCTGGCCTATTTTCTGTTCTGCCTACGGTGGGTTGGATTGGATGAAAATAAACATCTTACATAACAGGCCGGCTGTGCACTTCTTCTTTTTTTTCCCAAGGAGATTTTCCCAGCATGAATTCTGCATGTACAATTAACACTGGCAAAATTTCAGCTAAAAAATCTGTTAAATTTATAAGCAGATTAACAAATACAGTCCATGTATGCTGCCTCCCACTCCCCCTCACCCACCCTACCTCTTTTATACACACACACACACACACACACACACACCCCATCACCATCACCTTCTCTATCACCACCTCCATCACCACTATCATCATTGTCTCCATCACCTCCACCCCTCCTGTAATCAAAACAGCTTTGTACTGAGAGAGGAGGGAAAACAGACAAGTTAAAATTGAAATTAGTCTTCAAATAGCTGTAACAAAATAGAAGATTGCAGATTAGAGCTATTGTCTTATTCCAGTGATGGAAAACAGACCCTCTTCAGGGCTTGTTTTCTCAAAATTGAAGGTGAATCAAAGATTATGAGCCTAACGAACAAGATGAATCCCTACATTAGTGGCCTTTATACTCATAAAAGAGCGCACATAGCAGAAAGAATTTTCAATTGTAATTTTTAATAATTTACCAAAATTCTGGAGTTTTCTGTCACATTTCCTGTTTTGTAGGGAGGGGTTTATGAATCTGTAAGCTTTGGCATTTATTGTGGAGGCTACTTATGGAGTGAATATATGAAACTGAGCATTCAACTTGATTTTCCTAATTCCTGAAGGTACAATAAACTTAGAGATGCCAAAGAGCTGAAGGAAACATGTACTTGAACAGCCTGGATGAAAGCTCATTTGAAATCAGCAGTATAATTCACAGTGATTTATAGGGGCCCCATCAACTGACCTAGTGGTCTTAGTTTCAGAAAAAATCATCACATAGTTTTTGCTCAGTAAAGTAAATATTTGAATATCTATCATATGCTTATCACAGGACAAATATTGAATAACAGAAACAGTATAGAGTTGAATTTAGACTATGAGTTTTTTTTCTGTATTGCTAAGCAATAGATGTAAACGTAGTTCAAGAGAGGAAGATCATTTAAAGAGAAGGTAAAAGAGTAGATAATGAATTAAGATTAGCTGATTGTTCCTGTCATAAAAATAATCACCATTTATCTGTCCTAAGGACAAGCCATGTTGGAAAGGGCCAAAATGAAACTCTCTTTTACTCAGTGCTGATATCTAATGTCAAATCAGAAAGCAAGCCTGTGTGGGCATTACTGTGTAACCATTTAGAGGTCCTTATCTATGCCTGGAGGCTACTCTGTCTTATATAATATGCACTAGCCTAGTATATACACAATATACACTAGTGATACTTGCTTGTTTGAATGGAGAATATGTATGTAATAAGTCAACTGTGTTACTTTGGAAAGATAATTGAATTTGTATTCTAAGGATTTGCACTTAACTATCAACTTTGATTTTTACTGCCAGTACGACTTTAGACAATTAGTTATAGTTTTCTAATCCTTAGCTTTATCATCTAAGATGTGAAGATATTGATGCTTTTAAGGGGTATTGTAAGGAATAAGAAAGAAAAATGTACCAAAATATCCAAAACAGTGCATAGCAAATAATTGTATATACATATGTATGTATCTTTGAATGTATGTGAATGATCAAAGTCAGAGGTATTCATTCAGTATTTTCACAAAGAAACAAGATAAAATTATTTCGTATTTACCAAGAAATGAAAAAATAAGATTTTTGACTACTTAGAACAATTATTTACTTACTTGACTTAAAGAATGATAATGGTTCATACTTTTTGGGTAAGTAGGCACAACAATTTACATTGAATGAGTAGTATTTAAGTTAATTTATAATTGTTGAACCAATCAAATGTATTTTGAATATCTATTTTATGTTTAATAATAGAAGTGAGTAACGATAAATTTTTTCGGTAGTTTATTGTCTTTCAGGAGATTTCAAAATTCTTGGGGAGATGATAAATTAAAGGAACAATTAGAAGACATTATGTAATTGTTATATTACATAAGATATAAGTGCTCTAGAAGCTAAGTGGATATTTTAGTGAATTAAAAAGTTATTGCATTCATATGTATTTCCAAGATGGCAAAATATCTTTACACGTGGAAGAAAACTCTTCACAAGGGTTTAATACAGAATTATGATCTCTTCAAATATTTCCACAAATTTTTGGAGAAAAAATACTTCTTGAAGTAGTGTTTTTGGCCAGTGTTAAAGAATTCAAATCTAGGAAGGTTTACTGCCGATAACACTTTAAAATTTTTTAAAAAAATGAACATCTCAGGTAAATATAGTTGTAACAAATGTATATCTTTTAAAAATACATATACAAAGTAAGAATTTTGAGGTTTATTGAAATATTGTCATGTTATAGCTATGTAAGAGAATTTTTTTAAAACTATGGAATTGTGGTCCTTCTGTATAAGCTTTGAATCATGAATGTAAAAATTGTTGGTGAAGGCTTATTGACTTTACAGTTTAGGGTTTTATTTTGCTGTTTCTGAGGAGATACTAACTGAAGAAAATTTAGGTTTCATAGGCTCTGGAAAAGGAGGAGGAAACCCAGCTTTTTCCTTTGTGTAGAATCTCAAGTCCAGATGCTGGCTTTTTTCTTCATGAAAATTCATAATGTATCTATTATAGCTTCCTAATTAAAGTCACACATGTATGAATAATGTTTTGAAAATCAGCTACTATCCACTTTACATATGTTAACATATATTATGTTTTAGAGTCATTTTCTGCCAAATAGCTCAGTGTGCTACATAACTTACAATGAAGTGGTAGTACCATTATTTTTTTACCCATTGACTGGGTTCAGGGATTTTATAATGTTGAAAAGTGAAGAAAGCTAGACTAACTTATTTTCCAAAACTCAAACTTGGTGACTAATTGTGTGTTTTGTTTTATTTTCTTATGCTTCCAAAGAGCTGTAACTTTTAATTCATTCAACACATAATTTTTTAAACATTTACTTAATGCCAGTCACTCTGCAAAGCATCTGGAATATATCTGTGAACAAAGCAGAAAATATATCTCTACTATAGCTCATATTCTGAATCAACAGTAAACTAAAATAAAACAATTACATCTAATTCTATAACATATTAGATGGTAATAAGTGCTGTGGAAAGCAATAGAACAGGGGGATGTTCAGAGAAGGAAGTGTGGTTTTGAATGAAGTGGTCAGGGTTAGCCGTATTGAGAAATTGTCATTTGAACAAAGATGTGAAGGAGGTGAGGGAGTGAGAATTCAGTGCCTTACTGTCATAGAACAGAGCATAGTACCAAGTATCAGGAATCTGTCTCTATCGGTTATTTAACTTCGTGTTCATGGCCAAGTATCTTGCTTCTTTACCTATAAAGTAAAAATAGGGAAAATATCTACACAGGATTGTGGTGAGGAAAAGTAAGACCATTTATTTCACAAATACATTGTTCAGTGCCAACTGGGAGGTAGGCACTCGAAGTGAACAGCACGTAATCTTGAGCCCTGGAGGAACCTGCATTCTAATAATGATTATATTCTAGCAGTGAACAGTGACAGTGTATTTCAAAGCTTTTTGGAGATTGCCATGTATTCTGTAATTGAATAGAAACTGAAAAACAGAATTGCCTTTCTCATGTGTCATCCTCTTAGACCTCTGCATCATCCATCTTGCTGAAGCCTCTCCTTTGCTGTCTCTAACTCTCTACTCTCCTGGAGCTTCTCATACCTCTCAATCGCTCATTCTCCATTTAATTAACTGACTCCTTTTCTTTTTTCAGATTCTTTATAAATAATATGTTTTTAAGAATTCTTTTTCAGTCCTCTTTGTTTTTGTCTATTCGTTCTTTTCATGGACAATTTAAGTATTACTGATTTTAAATATCACTTCTAAAGAAACATTTCCCTCTCTGCCTTACCCACATTCTGAGCTGAGATATAAAACAGGAGTCTGCAGAAGGAGAACAAAAGAACTTTTTTATGGCTTAAGGCTAAGAAAAAAGATGCAGCTTTACATGGGAACCCAGTGGGCTGGCTAACTGAACTTCATAATTCCTTGCCAGTAGGCAAGGCAAAACTTTACTTCTACCCTCTTAGGATCTCTGCTTGTCCTGAAAATTAAAACTGACATAGATATATTAATAGGAGAAAAGCATACAGATTTTTACATGTACATGTGGGGGGTCCCGATAGGAAAATGAAAACCCAAAGAAGTGGCAGAAACCTAAATGCTTATATACCAAGTTGAACAAAGAGAGACAGTTGTGGAAAATAACTAAAATAAATGGGGAGACTAAAGGAAAATGAGTTATTTTAACAAGTTCTGTGTGAACAGCATTCTCTTGGCCTGATGCCGCACCTCTGGTGATAAGACCATTTCTTTCTTCCTTGTGTAAGGAGAGCATCTTTCACTTGGGAGTTTTATCTCCTGATTTCAGGAAGAAAAGGGGAGGTCAGATAATCAATCCTTCTTGCACCTGCTATTTCTCAAGTGCCTTTAGCCCAAAATAATCCTTATGCCACTCTTCACAGCTGTAGACCATGGAAACGCTCCTCACTTTGAGTATCTTCCTGGGACTTTTGTAGGCCGTGTATTTTTTTTTTTTTTTTTTTTGCGGTACGCGGGCCTCTCACTGTTGTGGCCTCTCCCGTTGCGGAGCACAGGCTCCGGACGCGCAGGCTCAGCGGCCATGGCTCACGGGCCCATCCGCTCCGCGGCATGTGGGATCTTCCTGGACCGGGGCACGAACCCGTGTCCCCTGCATCGGCAGGCGGATTCTCAACCACTGCGCCACCAGGGAAGCCCTGTGTAAAGTTTGATCAGAAGGTTCTGTAGGTGAAACTGAAATTTTCTCCCTCTTCCTTTTCCATCCTAAATTATGTACAGCTATATTGTCTAACACAGTATGGCAGAGGTTCTCCAGTAAAATTAAAATACAACATTAGAATACTCATATAATAAAGATTCTCCAGTTTTAAAAAAATCACAGTAGATCGATGTCCCAAATGTGAATATAAACTCCCCAACATTATCAAATTTCCAGATAAAAGTTAAAAATTATATGGACTTTCAAGTTGAATTCTAACAATCAATGGCATTGAATTCAAAATAAAATTCCACATGAATTACAAGTTTGCAGAAAAAAGAGTCAAAAATTCATTTTCAGCATTTCTTAATCTTCTCAGCATTGGCTAGAAAAGTTCTTGATACCTGGGCAGAGTTGAGGCTCCTTCAGCAGCTCAAACCTAATCTGTTGTTTGCTAGAATGTTTCTAGTTCTTTCAAAGCTCAGAACTTTATGCCTCATTTTTTAAAGCAGAGGTTTTTAAATTTATGTTTTTATTGAGGCATAATTGACAAATAGTGAAATGTACAAATCTTCAGCGTACAGTTCAATTAGTTTTGATAAATATATACGCCATACCTCTATCAAGAAATGGAATATTTCTTGTCACTCCAGGAATTGCCCTTGTGCAACTTCCCAGTAAATTCCTGTCCCTCAAGAACCAATCGTACTGATTTCTCTCATCATACATCAGTTTTGCCTGATCTACAGGTGCATATACAAAGAATCATAAAGGATGTACTCTCTAGTGTCTGGCTTCTTTCACTCAGCATATTTTTGAAATTCACCTATATTGTGTATCAATAGTGCATTCCTTTTTATTACTGTGGGAGAGGGTGTGTTAAATGTAGGAATATGCCACAGTTTTTTTTTTTTTAAGTCTGTTTTCCTATTGATGGATACATGAGCTATTTCCAGCTTTTGGGATGTTATGAATGAAGCCACCATGGACATTATTACACAAAGAGTTTTGTGGATATATCTTCATTTTTCTTGGATAATTCCTAGGCTGTAGGTTAGAAGAATAATTAATTTTATAAGAAACTACCAATTTTTTTCCAAAGTAGATACATCATTGTATAATTCCATGGCAGTATTTGAGAGTTCTGGTTGCTCCACAACCCTCCAACATTAGACAGTCTTTTTTCATTTTATCCATTTTTAGGTGTTTTATTGTGGTTTTAATTTTTTACCTCACAGTAATGGAGTCCAGACATCCAAGATTATTACAGAACTGGCCTCACACCAATGTTTTTCTTCAGATAATTCAGTCCACAGCTCCAGTTTTTTTCCTAGGCAAAATTATAAACCCAGTGTTCAGCAATATTTTTAAAAAATAGCATAAACTTTTTGGTATTTGAGTGGAGGAAAAGGTAGATGCAGAAATTCTGCTTGTTTTTAACCTCGTTAGGATGCCAGTCTAATCTACCCATAACCCATAAACTATCGATTTAATCTCAACTGGAAGAAATCTATCAGCAAGAAGTTAAATCCTGAGCATTTATTGTTTCTGGAGAGGCAGGATCTACACATATGTTACATCTTAATTTTAATTTTACTCTTTAGTCCCGTCATCTTCACCAGGTGGTTTCCAAGGTTTCTTGTTCATCTGGCCAAGCTGGGGAAGGTAAATAAAGCAGAGAGGATGATATGAGGAAGGTTTACAAGAGGCAAGCCTAAAAATGGTACACCATCATTTCCACTCATATTCTATTGGCTAAAACTCAATCACACAGGCATAATGAACTACAAGACTGGAAAATGAGATCTAGTTGTTCTCTGGAAGAAGAGAAAATGGATTGAGACTCAGTAGCATCTCTTCAGTGCCAGGTTATCCGGTGCTGGATAGCAATCTGCAGTGGCTCACACACTGAAACTGCTTGTGACTCTTAAAACAGCCAGCAGTTGGCCAGAGTCTGCTTGGCTGGAGTCCTCTGACACTGTCTAAAACATCCTCTGACCTTTATTGAGCCTCCTGTATACACCTTCGCTACCAAAGCCTCCTGTATACACCTTCACTACCACTTGGGTCTGTCAGGACCCAAGGGCCTTTGCTGTGGTGTAAATGCCTTTTTTTTTTTTTTTAAGGCCCATGTTTTCTTAGATCCCTGCCTCTATGGAAACACTCTATAGAAACATGCCTGTTCACAAAGCCAACATAGGCTGAGGTCACACACCAATGTCAAAATACCTTTGACCCAAAGTTTTAAGCTTTTGTTCAAATCTGGCTCAATATTAAGCTTCCAAAAGTGACCGAGGTTAAAACATTTAAGTCACACATAAAATTCAAAGCCTAGAACCATATGCCCTGGCCACATCAGACACTCCATCACTTCACATGTGTATTTTGCTCCCCTGAATTTCTCTTGTTTTATTTTCTAGTGTTCCCAGACAACATGAAAAAAAATGCAGGATCTTGATGATGTTCCTTCAAAAGGTGTAGTTTCCAATCCCTCCCCTGTAGCAACAGAGGCTACCCCAGCACAAGTACCAGTATATGGGAAAATAATGGAAAGCATGTACTGACTTCCAAGGATGAAAAAGGGCAAGACACAGCCATGTTTCTTCCTTTCACATTTAACAGTCAGATAAACTACTCACATCCCTTGGTACTGAGTGAGTGAAAGGGTGGCAGAGCCTAAGAGTTTTAGTATTTGAGCTCCCATCATAGGGAAGTAAACAACATTTAAGAATAAGAAGTGGTTCCCCTCCCTTTAAAACAATAGCAGTGCCTATTTCCCTAGTCCTTATGTTCTCCTGACGTCGAGAAAGTAATTTCCACCTACTTGGTGGATATCTTCATTTGAACATCCCAAGAGCATCTCAAAAATGTTCAAAATTTCTGTTACTGGTTCCCCCATTCTCATAGTCACCCAAGCTTGGAAACTTAGAGCCAACTATGATCTTTCCCATTTTAAAAGTTTGATGTAGATACTGTAGCCCAAATTGTTTCTCATGTATGTCATGTTTTTTCTACTTCCAGTTCTCTAGTCCTGACACTACCTCATTAAAACTTTGCAAAAGCCTCCTATCAAGTTTCTCCTGCACATGCATTAACCTACATATGATTGCCAAAATTTATTTTCCTAAAATATAGCTCTTAATCGTGGGTTTCTTTTGCTCACAGATTTTAATGACTTCTACAAAATTGAATATAGCCCTTTTAATGGACATTTACATCCTTTTGGTTATCCAAGAACTTCAAATGCTTTCTTTGTATCTGAGGAATTTCCCATCTTAAAAATTCATGTTTCCCTAAGATATGTGACCAATCAGACACACCCCTGGAGATTTTAATTTAGAAAGCAGTGACATAAAGAAGGAAGATTCATTCTGAAGAGAAAGAAGAACAGGGGAGGCAGGCACCCTCATTTCAGAGGCAGCTCCTGTTGAAGTCTTACTAGCAGCATCCTGTAGCCAGCATAAGTGGTGAAGTCTGAGGCCCCTTTTCCTAGCAGCAAGGGTGGCAGTAGGGTCTGTAATGGAGCGACCCTGTAGCCCCTGGCTGTGTATGCTAATTCTTTTATCCTAATCTTTTTCAATAATTTCACTTTCTCTTTAAACTACTTCATACCTTTTATTCAATTTTTCTGTTAAAATTTAGTTTTATCTTCATAGAAATTTTTCTGTTTAAACTATACCTGCCCGGAACCTTTGAACATACTAATTCCTGTCTGGCACAACCACTGTGTCCCCCATTCTCCTCTGTCCAACTTTCCAAATTCTCTTTACTCAGTTAATGTCTGCATATCTTTCAGGCCTCAGCTTAAATGTTAACTTTCTCAGAAACACCTTCTTTGACTCCTTAAAAGACTCCAGGCTTCTCTGTTATACACTTAAACATCATTTTTATTTTCCTAAAGGAACATATCACAACTAAAACTAATCACTTGTATGATTTTTTGTTTACTGTTTCTTTTCCACTAAAATGTAGCTTCATGATGGTAGAGAATTGATCTGTTTTATTCATTCACTGTTTCCCTCACAACTCAAGAGAATACCCAGCATTTAGTAGATGTTCACCAAATACTTGTTGAATGAATGTACCTAACCTTCAAGATTCCCCACAGTATGACCCCCAACCTACATTACCAGCTTAGTATTTCAAAAGACTAGTTAAGTTTTCTCGAACCCACTTCACAGTTCTACTATAATAATGTGACTCATAATTAATCTAGTCCTTGGAATATCCTTGACATTTTGTCTAGGTCTGAAAGTGCTCTAACTATCCTTGTATGTCAACTTATGAAATTACCATTTTATCCAAAAATCCATTTCTGATGTCCTTCATGAATGGTCATGTTTCCCTTCTTCCTTTAAACTCAAACAGGACAACGTAGTTCAATACATTCTTTATTGTAGTGCAGTGATTTGTGTTCCTGCCTTGAGCCTCAGTAAGACTAGATTTCTTTAGGGCAGAGGAAGCTGCCACAGTACCTAGGACAAAGCTATTGTTCAACCAATGCTACCTGAATTTAACACCGCAGGAAATAAAGATAAATATCACTCAGTCAAGACTTCAAAACGAATTAAGGAGACCAAGATAGAAAGCCATTAGCCTCAAGATTGGATTTATATCATTTCCATTGACTGCGAGCTGAGCCCCCTGCCCCAATTCTTTTGTAAAGTCTCTTCTTTCCTTTCCTTTTCCTTATTTTTTCTCCTCATATTCTTTAGAATATAGACAATGATGGTGCAATTAAACAAGCACTTTACTTGAAGTAAGGAAAGTCTGTATTGGATGCTAGCTTTGTTCCTGACCAGGAGCTGACAGTTCCAACTAGATACTTTAAATTCAATATCTTGCATTTCTAAAGCACTCTAGAGGTGATACACTCTTCTCATTGACATTTAATGAATTCTTCCCTGCATCCTATGAGGATGCTTTAAAAAGATCAAATTGTCTTTACCTCAAAACCAGCTGCCTGTACTTATTAACCTATTTTCTTTTTCAATTATTTCATTGTCTCTCAGGCACTAAAGAAGAAAAACTTGTGTCTCACAGCTAATGAGTACTCAAGTCCTAGAAACTGCTTCTTCATAATTTCTCTTATTTCCACTTTTACTGCCACCCCTCCTGTTTGAGGTCTTTGTGCATTCAAATCTGAATTGATATGAACAATCTCAACCAAACTTTTCTCTATATCTCCTGGGAGAAAATTCTAGTGCAGTCACTTTAATATCCTAAAACGCAATCTTCATTTGACCACTCCAAATGGAAAAGTATTTAGTGACTCTCCTCTGAGAATAATCTATAACTTGTGCTATCTAATATGGAAGCCATTGGTCACAGGTGATTATTTAAATTAATTAAAATTAAGTACAATTAATTCAGTTCCTCAGTTGCACTAGTAACCACATTTCAAGTACACCATAGTCACGTGTGACCAATGGCTACCATATTACACAGTGCGATATAGAATATTTCTGTCATGGTAGAAAATTCTATTGGACAGTGATTATTTTCTCATCTGTAAACAGCTTTAGAATGTATGATTGTCTTTTCAGGCACTTGATAACCTTGACTTTGTACTGTTATTTGATCAGTTGTGTGATGTCATGGAAAAAAACATACAATCTTCATTCAGAAAATATGCTTTTGCATCTTGGCTCTACCACTTCCTAACCACATGGCCTTGGGAAAATCACTCTGGTTTCCACACCTGTAAGATGGAGTTAAAAGAAGCACCAAAACTATTTATTTCAATGAGTTTTTCTAAAGTTTAAATGCATATGTCTGTGAATGTTGTAACACCCAGTACAAATAGTGGTGGTAATAGAAATCATAAATGTTGCTATTGTTCCAAGTATGATATCATTTGCTTCTTATCATTTTCAGTAAGACTGTGTCGAATTGTGCATTCTACCTCCAGCAGCACCATGCAGAAAGCAAGCTTTTAATACCATGAATATTTGTCGAA
The DNA here is from genome assembly GCF_003676395.1 of Aethalodelphis obliquidens. Taxonomy (NCBI): domain Eukaryota; kingdom Metazoa; phylum Chordata; class Mammalia; order Artiodactyla; family Delphinidae; genus Aethalodelphis; species Aethalodelphis obliquidens. The sequence goes on from NW_020837952.1 coordinate 36,342,819, forward strand.
TTTGAATATTACAGTGTTTCTATACAGAGTATGTTAAATATGTATATCTATGTGTGCAGACATATTAGTACATACTACATGTATATTTTCCCTTTTTTCTTCAGCTAAAATAAAGAATGTAAGTATTTTAAGTGTAAACTATTATGAAGCAAATTGTAATTTAGAGTAAATGATTAGTGAACTATGAGTTTTTTATCTCTGTGATGATAAGAAAATGTACAAACTTATCTGGAAAATTCTATCAGTTCTCCCCCACTCTGTCCTTATTGCAAAATTTCTAAACTAACCAGATGTGAGGAAAAACTGAACCCAAAATAGTTTGGGGAGGAGTCAGCCAAATATTCAATTCCAGGTATCTTTCTGTTCATTTAAATTCATTCTATTCATTAATCTGAAATGGTCATGATTATTGCAATTTTTCCTTCCTTTTCTGAATTTTGAAAGATTAGACTTAAAGATGATGGTTAAAAACACTACAGCTTCCTTACCAGCTGTTCTTTTTTGGTTGCAGGGACTTAGGAAAGTGTTAAAACCACCTCCCGTAGGGTCAGAGCCAAAGGGCATATTGTGTTGTGCAGGTGCTCAAGGAAACGTGTGGTCTGCTTCAGCAACCTGACTCGACTTTATGAGACTCTTCTGGCAAGCAGGAGAGCCCACGCACACACAACAAGCCAGGGAGGAATTTGAGAGTTGAGAGTAATTTTCAGATTAAATAAAAATCATCTCCTGTGAAAGATGAGGATTGAAATCAACTCTGAGAGAGCCCTCATGGGACTTGGCAAAAGTTTGCCTCATACTTCCTCTTTGACTCACAGGGCTGTGGAAAACAAAAGGAGAAAGATGTATCTCTATGCTCCAGCAGGGAGAGAATGACCTGGTTGGTGTCTTTTACCTTCAAAGTACTGTACATTGGCTCAGCATCAAGCATTAAGCCACTGTCCTTTTCCTTAGCAGAAAACAAAATTTTGAGAACCAGAGGGGGTAAAGATTCTAAGGGTAATTGAGTAAGCTAAAAAAGACTCCTAGGGCAGTAAAATTACAAAACCTCACCTTTTTGTCTTTTGATATAAACTCCTTTTTGATGAATATTTATTTGGCAACATGATTTAATGATTGAGGGATAAGTAATGACCAGAAAAAGGAAAAGAGTTAGGCCCTCAAGAAATCCCTAATCTGTTGGCTCCAAGGCAGCCAGCTGAGCTCACAGAGAGCTATAAATTGCTGCCTTTGTGAAGTGAGTGAAGTCTGGTTGTGTCTGGTATTACAGCTCCTCCTCAAAGGAAGCTTCCTGTAAAAATGGAGGTCTGGGAATCAGTTTTGAAGGTGAGGGAAGTGCAGTTCAATAGCTCTATAGATTTATGAAAAGAGAGAAGTAAGTATAATTCTTCCCAGAAGTGGAGGGAAGAAATGAAACTATCTTTCCTTGTCTCTGGGGAAAATGTTCTTTTTAATTCCTGGGAGTAAGTGACACAAAAGCTGAAATAGAGTTTAGTTTGTCCTAAGTGGTGATCCCCAAAATATCTCAGAATTGCTTGACATGTTGGTAAATGAATGATTGAGAAGCAAATTATCTAGAGCTTGTAGATATGTCTGGTAGATTCTTAACAATGTGGTTAGCTCCAGGTAAACAAAATGTTCCGAGATGAAGTTAAGAGAGTGATCTAGCCAAGCAATGGTTTGCAAATGCTCCCCATAGGGAAAGGAAACACCAAACATTTTCCTCCAGTAATTGTCCCATAATTTGATTTCTTTGGCTACATAGACACATACATAAAGGATATATATACACATATGTATGTTTGTGCATCTATACACATGTATATACACGTAGTATGTATGTATATATGTACATTTGTGTTTGTATTTGTTACGTACTTGAGTGTATACCTTTTTGTAGATATTTTAAACACAGATCATGTAAACAATACAATGCTGCTATATCTGGTGATGATTTCTTAGAGTGGGTAAAAAAAGAATTTAACGTGATGTATCTGAGTTGTAACAACAAACTAAAATTTAGTCTCTTGCCTGAGAAATGTACAAGTCTTACACTGGAGAAACAGGTAGAAGATGAATTAATCACTTAAATAAGCCATAGATATTATTCATGTTTCTATGTTTACATATAATGTACATGTGTACATATCATGTATGCATGTATACATATAACACACATATATAAAACTGGATATATGTGTGTGTCTATGTGTTTATACACACACAGAGGCATATTATTAGTAAAAGCAATTTTAGATAGCCCATGGAATTTAAACAAATACTGAACTAAATCACTGGGAGAGTATAAACTAATATAGTTCAAGAGGTCTCAGTAATGGAATGTTGTGAAACTTCCCTCTAGGGAGCAGGCATTAAGACAGATTAGTTGTTGCTTTTCCATTCAAGATTCTAAATTCTTGGGAGAAAGAACTTCCTTCGCCTTACAGCTATAGATGGAAGTCACAGTCACTTTGGACCTACCTTTGGGCATCAGGGATGTTTGCATAGGTGAGAAATTGTAAACAGGGCCAAAATGGCTTAGATTCCAAGGGATAAGATTTGATTTAAAAAATAAAGAAAGAACGTACATTTGGCCAGAACAATCCTATGTTATATCTGGGAAGCCTGAGCAAGGTGGTAGATAGCTGGATGGGTTGCAAAACCAGTTAGAAAGGAACAGCACCCTGCCACCCCCTGCTTTCCCACTAAAAGGGAAAATTAAAATGCTCATGTGCTGGTCTTCATGTCACAAATGAATAGAGACATCCTGGGTTGATCATAACTTACTCCATAGGCATTCTTGAGCGGAGAAGGTATACAAATTATAGAAAAGTGTTTAATGAGGAAAGGAAAACAACCTTAGTCTTTGAGTGTAGGCAGAGGTAAAAGAAAGGCACAGGATGTATCAGAGGCTTTGAATCAATCTGGGATTTAATAAATTGAAAGTTTCTGATTTAATTATGCTTATGTGGACAACAGCTTAAGACATAGAGCAAGCCACAGGGATTTTACAGACATCTTGGTTGCATCATCCCTCATGATCATCTGGATCTCTTTGTTGTATTCCTATGTAGACCTCAAAACATCAAATGACTAGTTTTCTCTCTCTTGCAGAATAGAGACAAGGGCCTTTTAATACAAACCAGATGAATTCTGCTCTGAATTGTATTAATTGCTTGAGGATTCAATGAGATAACAAATGCAGAAATTCTGGAAACAGAGCAGGTTCTCAGCATGTAAAATTTTCTTTTCCTTGACCTTTCCCCTGGTACTGTGAAAGAGATGCCAGGAGAACAGATATTAGTATTCTTTATCTGGAAAGGTACATGGTCTATTGTGTACTAGCAAATCTGGAGGTAAGTTTATAGGGAAATCTTTCCAGAATTTGCTTACTGTGGGTCAGTCTTAAAGAATATCTGAGCAATTAATTTCTTTTTTAAAAAATTTTTATTGGAGTACAGTTGATTTACAGTGTTGTGTTAGTTTCAGGTGTACAGTAAAGTGAATCAGTTATACATATACATATATACACTCTTTTTGAGATTCTTTTCCCATATAGGTCATTACAGAGTATTGAGTAGAGTTCCCTGTGCTATACAATAGGTCCTTATTAGTTATCTGTTTTATATATAGTAGTGTGTATATGTCAATCCCAATCTCCCAATTTATCCCTCCCCCGTGCTTTCCCCCGGTAACCATAAGTTTGTTTTCTACATTTGTGACTCTATTTCTGTTTTGTAAATAAGTTCATTTATATCATTTTTTTTTAGATTCCACATATAAGCCATATCATATGATATTTGTCTTTGTCTGACTTACTTCACTCAGTATGACAATGTCTAGGTCCATCCATGTTGCTGCAAATGGCATTATTTTATTCCTTTTTATGGCTGAATAATATTGCATTGTATATACATATATATATATATATATATATATATATACCTACCTCCATACTGTTCTCCATAATGGTTGTACCAATTTACATTCCCACCAGCAGTGTAGGAGGGTTCCCTTTTCTCCACACCCTCTCCAGTATTTATTGTTTGTAGATTTTTTGATGATGGCCATTCTGACTGGTGTGTGGTGATACCTCATTGTAGTTTTGATTTGCATTTCTCTAATAATTAATGATGTTGAGCATTTTTTTCATATTTTTGTTGGCCACCTGTGTGTCTTTGGAGAAATCTCTATTTAGATCTTCCACCCATTTTTTGATTGGGTTGTTTGGTTTTTGGTGGGTTTTTTTTCTGATATTGATCTATGTGAGCTATTTGTATATTTTGGAGATTAATCCCTTGTTGGTCGCTTCATTTGCAAATATTTTCTCCCATTCTGTGGGTTGTCTTTTCATTTTGTTTATAGTTTCCTTTGCTGTGCAAAAGCTTTTAAGTTTCATTAGGTCCCATTTGTTTATTTTTGTTTTTATTTCCATTACTCTAGGAGGTGGATCAAAAACGATATTGTTGCGATTTATGTCAGAGAGTGTTCTGCCTATGTTTTCCTCTAAGAGTTTTATAGTGTCCAGACTTACATTTGAGTCTTTAATCCGTTTTGAGTTTATTTTTGTGTATGGTGTTAGACTGTGTTCTAATTTCATTCATTTACAGGTAGCTGTCCAGTTTTCCTAGCACCACTTATTGAAGAGACTGTCTTTTCTCCATTTTATATTCTTGCCTCCTTTGTCATAGATTAGTTGACCATAGGTGCGTGGGTTTATCTCTGGAGTTTCTATCCTGTTCCATTGATCTATATTTCTCTTTTTGTGCCAATTCCAAACTGTTTTGATTACTGTAGCTTTGTAGTATAGTCTGAGCAATTAATTTCTGGATGCTTAGCACAACTAAGATCATCCCTCATCTTTCATGGTTGCAGAAGGGTATTGCTGATAAAACAAGCAGCAAGGTACTACCCTTCTTTAAACACCTTTTAATATGACACTGTCCATGTATCAAGAGGCATTCCCACTCCTGGATCATTTATTCATTTCAACCATTGATGAGATCACTTGAAAGTTAAGGAAGGTAGCTCTTTAGTATGTATTCTGATTGTTCTTTGCTCAAGTCAAAGTAATTTGACTTCTTTCGAATAGTTAGTTGTAAGCAATATTGCAGGGATTCCTAAGTACTAGGGGTACCCAAATATGCATATGTGTGTACACACAGTACACAGCTGATGTGTACTTAAATTTTTGGTAGTAAAATTGTGTTGGGGAGGTGCAGGCGATAAATCAACTCTTTTAAAATGCACTGGGGAAGTTTATCATTTGAAGCCACCGACAAAAATAGCCCTTTGTCAAATGATGCTTGTAAATATTGATTTTTTTAAATATTGGGTTTGCTAAAATACATAATTCATGCTATATGTGAATCTATAAAACCTAATATTAGAGGGAGAGGGGCTCCCTAGTGACCATCAGTATGTGTGCACACACACACATACACACGCACACACACTCATTCACTCTCCCAAAATACCCATATATAATTAGCCTAATGAATGAATTTAAAGCACAGGCAGTTTGTGTGGCCACTGGTGAAGAAGCTCATTCTGCTACTTCAAATAAACACAACTAAATGCCTGCCAGGGACTGTAGCAGACAAACAATAGCAACACTGTCTCTTGACTATAGACACTGCCAGGCCTTGAGACTTTAAGAGCCAAGCAGAAGGAATTCTTCACCAAGCCATGGCTCAGCCCCCAGAAAGCATCTTTGTTACGACAAATGGCAGCTTGTATTCATTTATCCCCACTACTGGTGGGAAGGGAAACAGATCGTCCTCACCACTGGAAAAATTAAAACTGGAAAGAATTCTATAGATTGTCCACCCAGTGCCTTTCAGACCTTTGAATTTCATGAAACAGCAACATTTAAAAATATAAATAAATTTTTTAGAAAACAAAATAACTAGGGAGAAAGAGGGCGGATACTGACATAGGATTTTTATATAGTGAAAAAACATTTAAAAAAATACCACTGCCAGTTTGAAAATGACAGCTTAAATTAGCATCTTCCTCTTTTTTGTTAAAACTCATTGAAAGCAGAAAGGAGACCAGGAGACGACAGCACAAAATATGCTTTCAATAAAACCAGGAGACAGCTGGAACCCCAAATTTTGGAGTAGATGAGGAGTTTCCAAGAACGGTGGCAATGGAACAGAGGTGTGACAGAGAACACAGAAGCTACACCTCTTGGAATATCAGAGTACTTTTATGGAGCCACTTTCTGAGGTAAACTTCTGTTTGCAGCATCAGAAGTGGGTGTACATAACAACAGCACTAGCTCACGTGATCTAAGTTTTGTTTTAAGAGTAGAGGGAGGCTAAATGATAATACTGTAGTTGAAAGAAATAGTCTGTATCCTGGAAACAAAAGAGAAAAAAAGAAATATATATATATATAGAGAGAGAGAGAGAAAGAGAAATACCACAGTTATCATCCCCATTGGGTCAAGTATAGAGTAAACAAACTTTCACCCAAAATCCTGAGTCTTAGAAAAACTTAGGCAAATTCCAGTTTCTCATCATGAACCCCTAAAAATAAATGGTACAGAAAATATACAATATCTTCAAAGTTAAGTACTCAAAATATAACCCAGAAATGATTGATAAAAAATATATGCTACAAAAATCAAAAAAAGTAACAGAAAAACAGGTTAAACTCTCACAAGAAAATTGTTTTCATGGACTATATTAAAATTGAGACTAGGAAGGATAAATTAGGAGGCTGGGATTAACATATACACTCTACTGTATATAAAATAGATAACCAGCACAGCAAAGGAAAACATAAACAAGACAAAAAGACAACCCTCAGAATGGAGAAAATATTTGCAAATGAAGCAACTGACAAAGGATTCATCTCCAAAATTTACAAGCAGCTCATGCAGCTCAATATCAAAAAAACAACCCAATCCAAAAATGGGCAGAAGACCTAAATAGCCATTTCTCCAAAGAAGATTATACAGATTGCCAACAAACACATGAAAGAATGCTCAACATCACTGATCATTAGAGAAATGCAGATCAAAACTACAGTGAGGTATCATCTCACACCAGTCAGAATGGCCATCATTAAAACATCTACAAACAATAAATGCTGGAGAGAGTGTGGAGAAAAGGGAACCCTCTTGCACTGTTGGTGGGAATGTAAATTGATACAGCCACTGTGGAGAAGAGTATGGAGGTTCCTTAAAAAACTAAAAGTAGAACTACCATACAACCCAGCAATCCCACTACTGGGCATATACCCTGCAAAAACCATAATTCAAAAAGAGTCATGTACCCCAATGTTCATTGCAGCTCTGTTTACAATAGCCAGGACATGAAAGCCATCGACAGATGAATGGATAAAGAAGACATGGCACATATATACAATGGAATATTACTCAGCCATAGAAAGAAATGAAATTGAGTTATTTGTAGTGAGGTGGAAGGACCTAGAGACTGTCATACAGAGTGAAGTAAGTCAGAAAGAGAAAAACAAATACCCTATGCTAACACATATATATGGAATCTAAAAAAAAACCCAAAAGGTTCTGAAGAACCTAGGGGCAGGACAGGAATAAAGATGCAGACGTAGAGAATGGACTTGACGCAGGAAGGGAAAGGGTAAGCTGGGACAGAGTGAGAGAGTGGCATGGACATATATACACTACCAAACGTAAAATAGATAGCTAGTGGGAAGCAGCTGCATAGCACAGGGAGATCAGGTCGGTGCCTTGTGACCACCTAGAGGGGTGGGATAGGGAGGATGGGAGGGAGACACAAGAGGAAAGAGATAGGATATATGTAGATGTAAAGCTGATTCACTTTGTTATAAAGCAGAACCTAACACACCATTGTAAAGCAATTATACTCCAATAAAGATGTTTAAGAAAAAAAGATAATCAACAAGGACCTACTGTATAGCACAGGGAACTATACTCAATATTATGTAATAAGCTGCATGGGAAAAGAATCTGAAAAAGATTTTATATGTGTGTGTGTGTATATATATACATATATATATATATGTATGTATGTATAACTGAATCGCAGTGCTGTACACCTGAAACTTACATGATATTGTAAATCAACTATACTTCAATAAAAATTTTTTTTAAAATTGAGACTAGGTATTTTGCCATCGTTAAAAAAGATACTGAAGTATTTTTTTTTTTTTTTTTTGCAAAATAAGAATACAAAGAAGAGATGTAATAGCTTAAGGAGAATATGCCAATAAAAGAAGAGGATGTAAAATTTGACTTAGTAGAACTTCAGAAAGAAGTGAAATAAAAAAAATAGAAACAAAAATAAAGATGCATTTGGAAGATGGGATACATACATGGTTGAAGCAGTGAAGAAAGTATAGTTGTATACAGAACAAATATGAAAAATAATTTTTAATCTGGCACATGAAAAAGTACCCAGAATCATTAGTTAGCAGGAAAATAAAAGTTCAAATCTCAACCAGATACCACTACACACACATTAGGATGGCTAAAATTTGAAGACGGACAACTCCAAATACTGGGAGGATGGAACATCCTGACTCTCATACATTGCTGGTGTGAATGTAAATGATCCAACCACTTTGGAAAAACGTTTGGTAGTTTCCTATAAAGATAAACATACATGTTCCTTAGACACAGAAATTCTACTTCTGGATACTTATCCAATAGAAATTAAAACAAATGTCCATTAAAATGGTATTTGTAGAAGAATATTTATACCAGCTTTATTCATGATAACCAGAAGCTGGAAACAGTTCAAATATACATTCACAGAAAAAAAGGATATACAAAGAATATTTATTCTGTGAAATGATACTAAGCCATCAAAAGGACCACATTACTAGCATGTCCATTATTGTAGATGAGATATCCAGATAACGCTGAGTGAAAGAAGCTGGATGTAAGGTAACATATACTGTATGATTTGATGTATGTGAAGTTCTAGAACAGGCAAACCTAACTATATGTTTTTTTTAATTGAAATAGTGGTTGTCTATGGGGGGTGGGGGGGTATGGATTTAAAAAGGCATAGGAGAACTTTCTGGAATGATAGAAATATTTTATATCTTGACGTGATATGAGTTAAAGAAGTGCATCCATTTGTCAAAATTATATAGTCAAGATTTGTGAATTTAAATGTAATACATGTATTAACTAAAATAATACAATAAATAATAATGAAATGAGATTTGGGCAGTGGATATAAGGACAAATAAAATAAAAATGACAGTTGTTGATAATTGTTGAAGCTGAGAGATGGCTACAAGGAAATTCATTTAGTCATTCTGCTTTCTTCATAGAGATTTGAATTCTTCCCAAATAGTTGAAATTCTGAAATGAGTCGACTTCATTCTACATATAAAATTGGCATAATGCTCCAAAGAAAGCTGCTTTTTTTGGGCTGAATTCTATTTTATCTGTTATTAACATCATGACTCATGTTTTCTTTGTACTTATACTTGCCTGTTATTTCTTTGCCAGTTCTTTTCACTTTAACCATCTAAATTTCTTTAAGTGTATTTCTTTACATAGTCTTGAGTTGGATTTTGCTTTGTTAGCCAAACTAAAAAAAAATTTTCTTGTAATTTGTGTAATAAGCTCACATTACTGATGTGACTGATGGATTTAGTCTTAGTTCTGCAATATTGTTTCATTTTTTTAAATTTAATTTTTATTTTATATTGGAGTATAATTGTAATTTTTTAAATGTCTTTTACTTTGCCATTTCATTCTCTATGTTTTTTTCATTTCTGTTGATACTTAAAAGGTATATATTTTTGCTCCAGTAGTTACCTTTATACTAATAATTTATATAATACCTTTAGTCACCTATTTCTTTGGAAACTTAGTTTTTACTATGAGTAATATTGAAATTAGACAATACCTGCTTCTTTCCCCATTTCTCTTTCTTCTTTCCTCTTTCTCATTCTTCAATTTTAATCACTGGTATAATTTTAGTTTTGATGTTTTTATTACTAAGTGTGCTTAACTTCTACTTGATTTGTGATTTTCAAGTTACACTATTATACTCCCTATTAATAGTTATGAAAATATCAGGGACCTACTTCTACTTTCTATTAATTCTCTCCCTTCTCATATTTTTGTTAGTTGTGGAATATCTCTTTTCTTAGAGTGTGTTACATTTACATACTATTCTGTCAAGATTTTTTTTTTCTTTTTGTCTTGGTTCTACAGTTAAGTGTATTCAGTTTGCACCCTCATGAATTGTATGATGGAATATCTCTAGTCCTAGTCACTTTATAGTGGAAGAAAATCATTCTCTAGTAGATTCCTAAGGAAGGGCTCATGGGAATGATATTTCCAGATGTCTAGTTTGTTCATAACTTCATTTGATTGGTTGTCAATGGCCTTACCTTTGAAGGATATAAAAATCTGTCTCATATTTCTTTCCTTGAGTGTCATAAAAAATATTCTATCACTTTCTAAACCTAAACATATATTTTTCCCTGTTTTGTTTTTATTGAGGTAAAATTTACCTACATTAAATTTCACTCTTTTTAGTGTATGGTTCTGAAGCTTCCAGATGCATTCAGGTAGTTGTCAGAGTTTAGCTCCTTGTGGATGTAGGACCAAGGTCCTAATTTCCTTGCCGGCTGTGAGCTAAGGGTTTTTCTCAGCTTCTAAATTCCATCTATATTACTTGACTCATGCCCTCTTTCTCCATCTCCAAGGCCAGTAATGGTGGGTTGAGTCCTTGTGCTTTGATTCTCTCTGACCTCCTCTTTTGCTTCATTTATCCTGCCTCTTTGGCTGCATTTCTCTGGAGGATTCTTCTGTCTTCATCTTTTTTCAAGGACTTGTGTGACTAAATTGGGCCCACCCAGATAATCCAGGACAATCTCCCTTTTTTAAAGTCCATTGATTAGTAACTAATTATATCTGCAAAGTCTATCCACAAAAGTAAGGTTATCTTTATGACAGGAATGAGAATTTTAGGGAGACATCTTTAGAATTCTACCTAACACATACATACATGAAAAAAAAATCACTCGATTTCACTCATAACGGAAATATAAATTAAGCATATACTGAGACACAATTTTTCACTACTACATAGGCAAAGGTCAAATAGTATAACATACAAATGAAGAAGAGGGGTAACAGGAACTTGGATATATTGCTAGAAGGAGTTATAATTGATATGACACCTGCAGAGGTAACATGGCAAAACCTATCAAAGTTACATGCATTGATATCTATTTATTCAGAAATTCTACTTCTAGAAAATATTTCTATAAATATCACATATGTATAAAATGACCTATGTACAAAGTTGGTACTGCACATTGATTTTTGTAGCAAAATATTGAAAGACACCTAAAGACCCAGAGGACTTAATAAGTTACTGTAACTTGATATCAATGGAATGCAATACATAGAATACAATAGAATAAATACAAACAATGATGAACCTCTTCGTATACTGTTATGAAATGACAAGCAGGATATATTATTTTAAAGAGAAGTTCTAGACCAGTGGATATTCTATGCAACCAGCTGTGCAAAAAGAGGAGAAGCAGAATTATACATACCTATATGGATGCCTTCAGGAAAGAGAGTTTGGTGGCAACTGGTGTCAAGGATGGGACCTTTTGGAACTGTTTGACTCTTGGAACATATGAGTGTATGGTCTCTTCAATAGGTAAATGAATAAACTGTGTAAAGTTCTTTCTACTAACACTATCATTTCTTAAAAGGAAATATTTTTACTGGAGAAGCAGGCATTTAATGAGCACTTACTATGTACCAAACTTTTCGGGCATCATCTCTTTCCATCCTTAGAACAGCCTATATGGTTAGTAGTATTCTCCTCATTTTACAGTTGAGAATACTGAGGCTCAAAATGTATAGTTGTCCAAGACTGCACAGATGCTAGGACATCTGGCCAGGGTTTAACCCAGGGAAATTTTATATCACAATTTTAACCACCAAATAATAATAATAATATACAACTAAAAAAGAAAGAAAAATATAATCTTAAAGAATATCCTTTTAAATAAAATATTTATTTTTACATAAAATTAAATGCATTGCCTTTCTAGTTTCCATTTTGGATACACAGTGACATGAATCCTAAATTAGAGGTTAAAAAATACTGACAGAGCCCAGTCTTCAGTCAGATGCTAAAGTATCCTATATTACACCTCCCACAGAGAGACTCCTTGAAAAACTTTACTGACAATGAACATTTCCATGAAGTGACTTTCTCACAAAGCAGTCCACTCATGTATTAAGGCAAGTTACAGTGCTAGAAAGTTGGTCTGAAATATGCTGTCCTTATACCCTCCATGCCTTTGTCCTGAGTTTGCCCTGTGGAACCACCATGAAAGTTCTAATTGATCCCTCTTGCTTATGACAGCTCTTCAAACATTCAAAGTATTTCCCTTTCAATGTCAAACTCTCCAGGATTCTCTCTTTCTCATACAAGATTTCACTTTTTTCATCTGCATGACATAATTCTCCTCAGGTTGCCCCAGTTTGTCCATGTTTTTGGAAGAATATTTTACCACGGAAGATTGACTAACAGAAAGTAGACAGGGATTATCACCTCCCATTGCTGAATATTATCCTAATAACACAGAAGAAAATAGATTATCTTTATGACAAGAGGATCGGCCTGCTAACTTGTATTGAGCAGACAAGCATATAAAACCTTTAATTATTTTTCATATTTGCAACTCATAGGTTTCCCATGAGTTGAAAGACTGAGAGACGGAGACAGAGAGCGATAGAGACACAGAGAGAGACAGACAGAGAGAGACAGAGAAGAGAATGAATATTCCTTGCCTTATGGACAAGACTTTAATATTATACCTATTCCATTTAATTTCTTTTAGAGTCACCTTGTTAAAAAAAAAAAACCAGAGTCTAAATTCAGAAGGATATATGGAGAAAGTAGGGAGAAGTTAAAAATGAAAAAAGAAACGTTAGAAAAAGCTAAAAATATACACCAGTATGAATTAAGGTATTTGTTTTCATTAATGAAATATCCAGTGAAGCTTCAGGATTTTCATACTAAATATCTGAAATACTTTATTAGTGCCTAGATTTCAGACCATTAATAAAAGTACATCAGTAAATTATATAAATAGCTAACATTTATAGTAGCTTATGGTATACCAGTAATTATTAATAGGGCTTTTAGTGAAATACATTCTTTTGTTTCATAAAAACCTTGTAGTATAGATACTATATTATCTCCATTTTTGAAGGTGAGGAAACTGAGGCCTGAAGGAGTTAACTAATTTGCCCAAGATCACGGAACAAATGATCAATGAAGCTGATGATTGAACTTCAAATCAAGAAATTCAGTTTTGAAATAAATGACATATGGATAATTATATAGTCATTCTTTACAGGGCCAAGCTTGCTTGAGTTTCTTCTCAAAATAGGTAAAAATATTAAATTTCAGAAATATGTAGAATAATTCAATAATAGCTATAGACCAGGGAAAAGTTACATTAGAAATAGAAATAGATACCAAGCAGGACCCTGTGGGGCTCTGGGGAACAAAGCCTTTCTGTGTCCCCCATTTCTTTGATTACAGGAAATAGCCGTCATTCAGCTGCCATGACCTTCCCTGAGTTCCAACTGGGCAGATTCAAGCAGTTGTTAATTAGAGAAGGGAGGGGATTCCAGACCAGGGAGAAACAGTCAAGAGAAACAACAGTGTGGCCTTGGGGCAAGGTCCTGGTTCCCCATCAACTGATACACACAACAGTATCTTTGAGCTGTTTTGCAGATACTGAAACCCCTTCCAGGTGGGAGAAATTAACGATTAACGATGGTATGTTGCCCACAAGCACAGTAGACCCCAGACCAGTTGGAACCTGAAAGTTGATGATGCTGACTCCTACTCACCTCACCATCAACATATCAGAAGAATGTCCACCAGCTGATCATGCCCTCTTTGAGCCATTGCTATAAAACTTCGCACTATCTTCTCCAAGGGGGGACACACAGTTTTTTGAGACAGGAGCCCACTGTGTCCCCCCTTTGTCTGGCAAAGTAATAAAGCTATCCTTTTCTGCTTCAAAAAAAAAAAAAAAAAAGAAATAGACAGAAATTCAATCATAGAAAGGAAGCAATAGGTGCAGTGGTTGGGTGTATATGCTTTCAAATCCCACAGACTAGGTTTAAATTCAACTCTGCTACTCACCAGGTGTGAGGATGTGAGCAAACGACCTAACCTGGGTGAACCCCAGTGTCCTCATCTACAAAATGAAGGTAATAATATCTCCTTCAAAGGGCTCTTACCAAGAACAAATGAGATAATATATGCAAATCACTTCCCAGTGCTGGACACATAGTATGCACTTAATAAATGATGGCTATTATATTATTATTATAGTCAAGTTTGAGTCATGGCACCAGAGGGAGATTATGCCTGGTAAGTTCAATTTTCTCCCTCAGTGAAGTTGCTCGTGTCTCTAACCTCCAGTAGTGTCTAATTCAGGAATGTGTGCTCAATAATTAATCATATATTATATTTTATTGCATTAGCTAATGTTGCTTTCCACTTTTAGCTGTTTCAAAACTTCATGGGGAATTTGTCATTTTTTTTCATTAACTGAAAGAAACTGTAAAATAAGAAATCTAGAGAATACTTTTTTTCTACTATTTCTAAATTAAACGGTACTTTTCCTTCCATGGTAAAACATTTATCTTTTATTATAAAGTCCATCAAAATGTCTCTAACAGTGGTAGTTTCTATGACTGGACAGCAGATATAGTTTAGGATCAAAATTTAACAGAGTATGTAGCTGAGAGCCTGGGACAGTCACAGGACTTTTATCAATGCAGAATCATTATACGTGGAAGGGAAATAATTTTGTTCAAAATAGAGTTATTTACTTAGATTTTAGTGCTCACTTATTTTTCACACTATTTGCAACATTGTTAATTGTTAACATTTTTAGGCACAATCCTCAGAATCTTTTCAGGTTTCCAAGGACTTATCTTCTCCCAGGAAAAGTCCTTCCAGGCACAAATGACCAAGGACCCTAGAAACGATCAATTCATAGCCAGTTTCACTTCTCTTCAAGTAGAAGATGGATACAATTATAGTTAATATTTTTAAAGTTATAACACAACACAATTTTACCAGTGGGAACTATATCACTGGATAGTGAAGTCAAAATTAAAAACCAGATCCTGTGACTTTTCTACATTAAACTGGATTATCTTCCATCAAATTTAGAATATGATCCACACTTCTTACCAAAATCTTTAAGTCCCTCTTGTCCCTTTAAGTACCTAGTCTTGTTCTTACCTAGCTCTAAGACCAGCTGTCTTATGCACCCTCCCCTTGCATACTCTCCTCTGGCCACACTGTCATTCTTCATGGCTCTGAACGTCCCTGTCTTTCTGTGTTTGCCAGAACTTCTGTAAACCCCTCCTCTCCCCATGCCTTTACTTGTAGATCCTTCTTGTCATTCTAGTCTCACCTCAAAGGCCTTCATCTCAGAGATCCCTACCTTGATCATCCAATCTAAAAAACTCAATACCCTGCTCCAATCACACAATGGAAAAACTCTATTTTATTTATAAAGATTAATATTTGAAATTATATTTACTTGTTTATGAGTTTATTGTCTGCTCTCCCAGCTATAATATAAACAACATGAGGGCAGTAAAGGTGTCTCTTTTGATCACTGCTGAATCCTCAGGGCCTGTAGGACTACCTGGTTCATAGTATATACTCAAAATATATTTGTGCAGTAGATAAATTACAGAGGATTTAAATTGTGGTTTTCTATGTGTTCAAATTAGCACAACATCATGGTGGCTCCACCTACTCTGGAATTAGGCTGTCTAGGTTTTGAAACTCTAGCTCTGCCACTTTAACTGCTCTTTATTATGTTCATCTGCCAAACAGTACCTATCTCACAGGGTCATTGAAAGGATTTCCTGCACTTATGAATGTTAAGTACTCAGTACAGTAAGCTCTCAATAAATATCATCTATGATTATGTTTTTCTCTTGTATCACAAAGTCTAGTTCTTTTAAAGATTTTATCACAAATCTTAATAGAATTGTTAAGATTATCCTGGCTAATGAACATGTTTCCTACTATTATCAATTCGTGTTTGCTTTATTCTAGGTTTAGCAACCTCTTTTCTCTTTGCAATTGTCATATTCTAGAGGGGCTCATCCACTCCCTGGATGTAACTTTCATTTTTTTGCCAGTGATTCTTGATGCTCCATTCATATGCCAAATATGTAAATTTTTCTATGGAATAGTATTGTGCTAGAAACTAGAGATATGACCCCAAGCTATTTAGAAGAGTAGGTAAATATTAAACACATTAAGAAATTATATAATTACAATCTAAGGTTAAGTTCTATGAAGGAAATATAAAGGGGCTATGAAAGTATATCATAACAAGACCCAATTTAGTTTGGGAGGTGGGGAACTGTGAGGGAAGGCATTCTGAAAGAAATGATATTTGAACCAAAGTTAAAGGCAAAGTACATGTTAGCTGAACAGAAACTGGAAGGGACTGTGTTCTGCAGAAAGGAAATGAAGTTTGCAAAGTTCCTAAAAAGTAAAGCAATTGAAAATTTAAAGGAAAAGAAAAATATTTGGTGTAGTATGATGAGTGGGGAGCAGAGGGTTAGAGATGAGATCGTAGAGAAGATTGAGGGCAAATTCTGAGTATTTTGTGGACAATGTTAGGCATTTGGGATTTTGTCTTTTAAGCAATGGAAATCCAGGACGATTTTATAGAGATGAGTATCCAGATCATATGGCTTATTTGGAAGGTCACTTTGGCTGTATTGTTGAAGATGAATAGGAAGGAAGGCAGAGGAGTTTAGCTCATTAGTCTCTAGGAGAAAGAGAGTGGCTTAGGGCAGGGAAGAGGTGATGTTAGAAAGAAGTGAATGGATTCAAGAAATATTCAAGACACTTTCAGTCTTGACATATCAGAAGTCGGCATGAAGCCTGTTGTGTGTCAACGGCCTTTAATTGAACAACTATAATACTGAAAAATCACTGAGCTAAAATCACTAACTAGTCGATCCACAAATAGTTATTATAGTAATTGACTGTTATGTGTGAACTAGACAATGGCAACCCTCATTAACGCCAGGTAAAACAGTGGGGGAAAGTCACATTAAGTAGCTGACCTCTTTGAAAGTGTTTTAACTTAAATCTAAAATATGTGTTCTGATTGGTACTTTTTCCAAGATATGAAATACGGTTATTATGTTTGAAAGCTATTTCTTTCCAATTTATATATAAATAAATTGCCATCGCTGTTACATAACTTGAATGTGTATCCTCTAGCTGTAAGATATAGGATGACAGTTCATGTCAACAAACACTGCACCAACACTGCCTGTATGCCAGCCACTGTGATATGTAGTAGCAATACAAGGGTCAAAAGACAACTCTACTAAGGAATGCAGCATATGTGCCTCCATCCTGGTACTTGTAATTTATTATCTTAAACTCATTTTAAGGAATAGTTAACTCTGCTGGCTATTGCCAGAATAACATTTTGATAGCAACTGTGCTAACAATAAAACTTATATTTCTTGAATATTCTCCAAAACTCACGTGAACAAACTAAAAGATAAATATGGATTCAGATCAAATACTGTTGAGTTCCTTGAGAGTAGGTGCTGTGTCCATTTTATTCAATACTGTATTCTCAAAATTTAGCTCATGTCTAGGACATAGTACTTATCTGGTAAATTAATGAATGGCAGAACAAATGAATACCTGAATTCTTCTCTGTGAGTAGAATTTGAAACCCCTACTTCTGAAAGGGGCCATTAGGATACCTATGTATTTGAAATGATATCTTTCACAGGAGTTAATTAATTGGTAAGAGTTTCCCTTTCCTTTTTTCCAGAGAAAATTCCCTTTCTATTCTTTTCAGGCCAAACTTCTAGGTTCTTAACTGGGAGTTCATTGAAATTATCAGCAAATACAAAAAAAAAAAAAAAAAAAAAAAAAGGAGGCAAGTGTCCTGCTCATTGGTTTTGCAAAGGCCCACTTCTATGTAGGAATTAACTTTCTATCTGGGAAAGGCTTAAGTCAGACCTAAGCTTTAACAAAACTGCCCCTCTCCTAGGTCTAGTTTTTAAGTCAACTCAGTGGCAAAAGTATATTAGCTACTCTGATTGCTGGAAAACAAAAATGAATAAAATGTAGACTGAACTCAAATATGTCACAATTTATTTGGGGGAGAATGAGAAGTAAACAAACAATTATAATGCAGTGGGCTAAAGGTTATGATACAGTAAAAGAAAGGATGCCATCAGAGCCCTGGAAATGCATATGTTAGTCAACTCAAACGGCTGTGAACAAAATACTATAGACTGGATGGATTAAACAACAGAAATTAAGTTTCTCACAGCTCTAGAGGCTAGAAAATCCAAGATCAAGTTTCTGGCAGGGTTCAGACTCTCTTCCTGACTTGCTGACAGCTGCCTTCTCGCCATGTCCTAACATGGTAGAGAGAGAGAGAGAGAGAGACCTCTGGTCTTTCTTCCTCTTCTTATAAGCACTACAATTCTATTGAATTACGGCCTCACCCCTATGACTTTGTTACCTCCTTTAAACCCTATCTCCAAATATAGTCCTATTGCAAGATAGGGTTTCAACAAAACAATTTTAAGGGGACAGAATTCAGACCATAGCAAGGCATCTAAGGCAAAAGGAGGCTGAAAGGCACTGTGGAGAAAACATCCAGGGAACAGTCCTATACATTAGTCAGGGAAATTGTTAGGACCTTTCAGGTAGAGGGGACAGTGCAAGCACATATGGGAGCAAGAAATTAAATGCTGAGAGTGGGGACCTTCAAGATAGCGGAGGAGTAAGACATGGAGATCACCTTTCTCCCCACAAATACATCAAAAATATATCTACATGTGGAACAGCTCCTACAGAACACCTACTGAACACTGGCAGAAGACCTCAGACTTCCCAAAAGGCAACAAAATCCCCACGTACCTGGGTAGGGCAAAAGAAAAAAGGAAAAACAGAGACAAAAGAATAGTGATGGGGCCTGCACCTCTGGGAGGGAGCTGTGAAGGAGCAAACGTTTCCACACACTAGGAAGGCCCTTCACTGGCGGAGACGGGGGGTGGCCAGGGGGGAAGCTTCAGAGCCATGGAGGAGAGCACAGCAACAGGAGTGCAGAGGGCAAAGTGGAGAGATTCCCTCACAGAAGTTCGGTGCTGACCAGCACTCACCAGCCTGAGAGGCTTGTCTGCTCACCTGCCGGGGAGGGTGGGGGCTCGGAGCTGAGGCTCAGGCTTTGGAGGTCAGATCCCAGGGGTAGGACTGGGGTTGGCTGCGTGAACACAGCCTAAAGGGGGCTAGTGCACCACAGCTAGCCAGGAGGGAGTCTGGGAAAAAGCCTGGAACTGTCTAAGAGGCAAGAGACCATTGTTTTGGGGTGTATGAAGACAGAGGATTCCTTCCTTGTCTGCCCACAGAAGGCAGAGCACCACCTAAATGAGCTCCAGAGATGGGTGCGAGCCACAGCTATCGGCTCGGACACCAAAGACAGGCATGAAATGCTAACGCTGCTGCTGCAGCCCCCAAGAATCCTGTGTGCAGGTCATTATCCACATGCCCCCCCTTCCCTCCCACCAGGAGCCTGTGCAGCCTGCCACTGCCAGGGTCCCGTAATCCAGGGACAACTTCCCTGGGAGAACACACTGTGCGCCTCAGGCTGTTGCAATGTCATGCTGGTCTCCGCCGCTGCAGGCTCGTGCCGCATTCCGTACCCCTCCCACCCCCCGGCCTGAGTGAGCCAGAGACCCCTAATCAACTGCTACTTTAACCCCATCCTGTCTGGGCAAGAACAGAAGCCTGAGGGCAACCTACACGCAGAGGTGGGGCCAAAACCCAGGCAACGCATGAACAAAGAAGAGAAAGGGAAATTTCTCTGTGCAGCTTCAGGAGCAGCAGATTAAATCCCCACAGTCAACTTGAGGTACCCTGAATCTGTGGAATACCTGAATAGTCAACGAATCAACCCAAAATTGAGGCAGTGGACTTTGGGAGCAACTGTAGACTTCTGGTTTGCTGTCTGCGACTGACTTATTTCTGATTTTTATGTTTATCTTAGTATAGTTTTTAGTGCTTCTTATAATTGGTGGATTTCTTTATTGGTTTAACTGCTCTCTTTTTTTTTTTTGCTCTTTTTTTTCTATTTTTAACTTTTTTCTTTTTAATAATTCTTTTTTAATTTTAATTCTTTTATTATTTTATTAAATTTTTTTTCTTTCTTTTTTTTCTCCCTTTTTCTCTGTTTTCTTCTGAGCCATGTGGCTGCCAAGGTCTTGGTGCTCCAACCTGGTGTCAGGCCTGAGTCTTTGAGGTGGGAGAGGTGAGTTCAGGACATTGGACCACCAGAGACCTCCTGGCCCCACATAATATCAATCAGTGAGAGCTCTCCCAGAGATCTCCACCTCAATGCTAAGACCCAGCTCCACCCAACAGCCAGCGAGCTCCAGTGCTGGACGCCCCATGCCAAAAAACTAGGAAGACAGGAACACAATGCCACTGATTAGCAGAAAGGCTGCCTAAAGTCATACTAAGTTCACAGACACCCAAAAACACACCACTGGACCTGGCCCTGCCCAAAAGAAGGACAAGATCCAACCCCACCCACCAGAACACAGGCACCAGTCCCCTCCACCAGGAAGCCTACACAAGCCACTGAAACAACCTTACCCACTGGGGGCAGACACCAAAAACTACGGGAACTACAACCCTGGAGCCTGTGAAAAGGAGACCGCAAACACATTAAGTTAAGCAAAATGGGAAGACAGAAATATGCAACAGATGAAGGAGCAAGGTAAAAACCCACCAAAATAGAGAAATGAATAGGAAACAGGCAGTCTACCTGAAAAAGAATTCAGAGTAATGATAGTAAAGATGTTCCAAAATCTTGGAAATGGAATGGAGAAAATACAAGAAACATTTAATAAGGATCTAGAAGAACTAAAGAGCAAACAAACAATGATGAACACATAATAAATGAAATTTAAAATTCTCTAGAAGGAATCAATAGCATAATAACAGAGACAGAAGAATGGATAAGTGACCTGGAAGGTAAAATAGTGGAAATAACTACTGCAGAGCAGAATAAAGAGAAAAGAATGAAAAGAACTGAGGACACTCTCAGAGACCTCTGGGACAACATTAAATGCACCAACATTTGAATTACAGGGGTCCCAGAAGAAGAAGAGAAAAAGAAAGGGTCTGAGAAAATATTTGAAGAGATTATAGTTGAAAACTTCCCTAATATGGGAAAGGAAATAGTTAATCAAGTCCAGGAAGCACAGAGAGTCCCATACAGGATAAATCCAAGGAGAAACACGCCAAGACACATATTAATCAAACTATCAAAAATTAAATACAAAGAAAAAATATTAAAACCAGCAAGGGAAAAGCAACAAATAACACACAAGGGAATCCCCAAATGGTTAACAGCTGATCTTTCAGCAGAAGCTCTGCAAGCCAGAAGGGAGTGGCAGGACATATTTAAAGTGATGAAAGGGAGAGAACTACAATCAAGACTACTCTACCCAGCAAGGATCTGATTCAGATTCGGCATAGGAATTAAAACCTTTACAGACAAGAAAAAGTTAAGAGAATTCAGCACCACCAAACCAGCTTTACAGCAAATGCTAAAGGAACTTCTCTAGGCAGGAAACACAAGAGAAGGAAAAGACCTACAAAAACAAACCCAAAACAATTAAGAAAATGGTAATAGGAACATACATATCAATAACTTAAATGCAAATGGATTAAATACTCCAACCAAAAGATATACACTGGCTGAATGGATACAAAAATAAGACCCATATATATACTGTCCACAAGAGACCCACTTCAGACCTAGGGACACATACAGACTGAAAGTGAGGGGATGGAAAAAGATATTCCTTGCAAATAGAAATCAAAAGAAAGCTGGAGTAGCAATTCTCGTATCTGACAAAATGGACTTTAAAATAAAGACTATTACAAGAGAAAAAGAAGGACACTACATAATGATAAAGGGATCAATCCAAGAAGAAGATATAACAATTGTAAATATTTATGCACCCAGCATAGGAGCACCACAGTACATAAGGCAAATGCTAACAACTATAAAAGGGGAAATCGACAGTAACACAATCATAGTAAGGGACTTTAACACCCCACTTTCACCAATGGATAGATCATCCAAAATGAAAATAAATAAGGAAACACAAGCTCTAAATGACACATATAAACAAGATGGACTTAATTGATATTTATAGGACATTCCATCCAAAAACAACAGAATACACTTTCTTCTCAAGCGCTCATGGAACATTCTCCAGGATAGATCATATCTTGAGTAACAAATCAAGCCTTGGTAAATTTAAGAAAATTGAAACTGTACCAAGTATCTTTTCTGACCACCATGCTATGAGACTAGATATCAATGACAGGAAAAGATCTGTAAAAAATACAAACACATGGAGGCTAAACAATACACCACTAAATAACCAAGAGATCACTGAAGAAATCAAAGAGGAAATCAAAAAATACCTAGAAACAAATGACAATGAAAACACGACCACCCAAAATCTATGGAATGAATCAAAAGCAGTTCTAAGGGGGAAGTATATAGCAATACAATCCTACCTCAGGAAACAACGAACATCTCAAACAACCTAACCTTACATCTAAAGCAATTAAAGAAAGAAGAACCAAAAAACCCCAAGGTTAGCAGAAGGAAAGATCAGATCAGAAATAAATGAAAAAGAAATGAAGGAAACAATAACAAAGATCAATACAACTAAAAGCTGGTTCTTTGAGAAGATAAACAAAATTGATAAACCACTAGCCAGACTCATCCAAAAAAAAAGGGAGAAGACTTAAATCAACAGAATTAGAAATGAAAAAGGAGAAGTAACAACTGACCCTGAAGAAATACAAAGAATCATGAGGGATTACTACAAGAAACTATATGCCAATAAAATAGACAACTTGGATATAATGGACAAATTCTTAGAAAAGCACTACCTTCTGAGACTGAAGCAGGAAGAAATAGAAAATATAAACAGACCAGTCACAAGCACTGAAATTGAAACTGTGATTAAAAATCTTCCAACAAACAAAAGTCCAGGACCAGATGGCTTCACAGGTGAATTCAATCAAACATTTAGAGAAGTGATAACAACTATCCTTTCAAACTCTTCCAAAAATATAGCAGAGGGAGGAGCACTCCCAAACTCATTCTATGAGGCCACCATAACCCTGATACCAAGCCAGACAAAGATGTCACAAAAAAAAACTACAGACCAGTATCACTGATGAAAATAGACAGAGAAATCCTCAACAAAATACTAGCAAACAGAATCCAACAGCACTTTAAAAGATTCATACACCATGATCAAGTGTGGTTTATTCAGGAATGCAAGGATTCTTCAATATATGCAAATCAATCAATGTGATGCACCGTGTTAACAAACTGAAGGATAAAAACCATATGATCATCTCAATAGATGCAGAAAAAGTTTTTGACAAAATTCAACACCCATTTATGATAAAAAGCTCTCCAGAAAGTAGGCATAGAGGGAGGCTACCTCAACGGTATAAAGGCCATATATGACAAACCCACAGCCAATGTCGTTCTCAGTGGTGAAAAACTGAAACCATTTCCTCTAAAATCAGGAACAAGGCAAGGATGTCTACTCTCACCACTATCATTCAACATAGTTTTGGAAGTTTTAGCCACAGCAATCAGAGAAGAAAAAGAAATAAACTGAATCCAAATCAGAAAAGAAGAAGTAAAACTGTCAGTATTTGCAGATGACATGATACTGTACATAAAAGATGCTACCAGAAAACTACTAGAGCTAATCAATGAATTTGATAAAGTAGCAGGAAACAAAATTAATGCACAGAACTCTCTTGTATCCCTATACACTAATGATGAAAAATCTGAAAGACACAGACGTACAGAATGGACTTGAGGACACAGGACCCTTACCCAGCTTACCCAGTGAGAGTGTGACATTGACATATATACACTACCAAATGTAAAATAGATAACTAGTGGGAAGCAGCTGCATAGCACAGGGAGATCAGCTCAGTGCTTTGTGACCACCTAGAGCGGTGGGATAGGGAGGGTAGGAGGGAGACGCAAGAGGGAGGGAATATGGGGATATATGTATACATATAGCTGATTCACTTTGTTATACAGCAGAAACTAACACAACATTGTAAAGCAATTATACTCCAATAAAGATGTTAAAAAAAAAGAAATTAAATGATATGAGTATCAGTGTCATTTAAAATGTGAATCAGGGAGTGGGGCCACTGTTGGGGCCTGGAAGTCTCAATTCAAGAGTTACCAGCATGTCCGAATAAATGAGCTGATCCAAGTAGTGAGTATAGATATAGGGAAGGTCAAGGGATTAAGCCCTTGTGGCACACCAACAGGTCGAATTTGCTTAAAGCGGGAGGATCCAGCAGAGGAGACTGAGAAGGAGTGACCAGTAAGGTAGGGGGAAGGAAACCCATCATGTGTGTCCTAGATACCAAGTAACAGCCATGTTTCGAGAAGGAGGGAGTGAGCAAGAGTGTTGAATACTGATGATAGGTCTAGTAAGATGAGATGAAGACTGACATTAGATTAGCAAAATAGAGGTTGTTATTAGTATTTTGGACCAGAACGGTTTGCTTGCATTCGTGGAATAAAGGCCTGGTTGAAGTGGGTTCAAGGAAAAAGGGGATAAGCATTGGAGATAGCAGGTATAGATAAGCCTTCAGGGAATTTTGCTATGAAGGGAAAATGAGGAAGGATGTATTGTATGTGGGCAGCTCCAGATAAAAATAGAGCCCCTCGGGACTCCCCAAAACATCTCCCTTCTCTAAAATCCACACTCTGTTCTGCCGGTAAAAGTTTATGTTTATGTCTTAACACCGCCTGGAATGTGTTTGGCTATTTAAAAAAAGCAAAAAGGTTAACTGAAAACAACTGAACAAGCCCACACTTTGAAATATGAACTATATATAGTTTACTAAACAGCTTTCTAAATATATATATTTGGCTGATAGAAAATTACATATTTTTGGTTTTGATTTTCCATTCCTCTTCTAGATGAAAATCAGTAAACCCCTTAGCTGTATCTCTGGCTCTACTAAAATCTACTTTTTTTTTTTTAATATTTGGAGGCTCCAGTCTACTCTTTTTCTATTTTTATTATTTTCCCCCTTACTTTATGAATTAAAATGGTCATTTTTTTTAGAAATTGCCACTTTTTTCTTTTTTTTTTAATTGACTCTGGATAATTCTTATCACTTTGAGTATTGTGCAAACGTTTAAATACTACATCTTCGTCAAGTGTATAGCCTATGATTTTTGTTTTCCATTCGTATGCTCTCTCATAAATCATAAGTTTCCCTTGGTATGGCTTCCTTTGATCTGCATGTAGTTCTTGTGACTTTGTGATTTTTTATTTCCAAGTGTAGCAGAGACATCCTAACGTGACCCCCCAATGATCCACAGTCTTGTGTAATTCTTTCCTCTCGGATGCAGGAGCAACCTGTGACTTGCTTCTATTCAATAGAATATGGCAAAGGTGATGGGATGTCACCCCTATGATTGTTACTGTCCGACTGTAGAGAGATTCTCCTGATGCCCTTGAATAAACCAGCAGCCATGGTGGGAACTGCCTGTGGAGAAGTCCACACAGCAAGGAACTGTGGGTGGCTCCTAGCACCTGAGAGTGGCTCCAACCACAGCCAGGAAGAAGCCAGAACCCTCAGTCATGCTGTCACAAGGAAATGAATTCTTTCAACAGCCAGATTGAGCTTGGAAGTGGATCTTCCTTGATCAAACATCCAGGCAGGCTTGTGAGACGCTGATATGAGGAACCAGTTACAACATGCCCAGACTCCTGACCCACATAAACTGTGAGATAAAAGATGTGTGATGTTTTAAGCCACTAAGTTTGAGGTAATTTGTTATGAAGCAATAGAAAACAAATACACAAAGCTTTCTGTGGTTTTTTTTTTATTACGAGTGTGTCTCTTTTTATATACACATCACTGGCTGTTTTTTAGATGCAATCTGATAGTGTCTGTCATTAAGGAGTAGTTACAAAAATTTAAATGTATTATATCTAGAGTTACATCAAATTATTTCTATTATCATATTTTAAATTATTCATTTATGGTACTTTCTTTTTGTCTCTTTTTTTCTTCTTTTTTTTTTTTTTTTTTTTTTGTGGTACATGGGCCTCTCACTGCTGTGGCCTCTCATGCTGCGGAGCACAGGCTCCGGACGCGCAGACTCAGCGGCCACGGCTCACGTGCCCAGCCGCTTCACGGCATGCGGGATCCTCCCGGACTGGGACATGAACCCGTGTCCCCTGCATCGGCAGGCGGACTGCCAACCACTGCGCCACCAGGGAAGCCCCTCACTTCTTATTTTTTATTAAACAGATTGAGCACACTTTTGTTTGCTTAAAAATGACATATTCTATTTTTGTCCTTTTAATGGTTGCTCTTACTATCAGTACTTAAAATTATTTAACCCTATTTATTTCTTTTTTTGTTTGTTTTTTTTTTGTTGTTTTTTGGGGGTATTTTTGTGGTACGCAGGCCTCTCACTGTTGTGGCCTCTCCCATTGTGGAGCACAGGCTCCAGACGTGCAGACTCAGCGGCCATGGCTCACAGGCCTAGCCGTTCTGCGGCATGTGGGATCTTCCCGGACTGGGGCACGAACCCGTGTCCCCTGCATTGGCAGGCGGACTCCCAACCACTGCACCACCAGGGAAGCCCCCTATTTATTTCTTAAACCTACTAATATCTATGTGTGCTCCTAACAAGGCAAATATTTTAGAATACTGCAGTATAAATTTGGTTTCCCCTCTTTTATTATATCGATATTACCTAGAATTTTAATTAGCAATAACTGTACCACCACAAGTTTACATACCTCTAAAACATCTCCTGGACTGGTTTCTTAATGAGAATTTCCCTAGAAAGTGTTTTGATTTGGGTCTTTGGCAAAGCCTATGAGGTCTTATATACCTAAGAATATTTTTATTGTGCCTTTACTTTGGAATGAAAGGAAAATTTTGGTGGTAACAAATTTGGTTCCTGGCTTCTTTGCCCTTAAAACTTAAACTTGTTCCATTATTGTCTAAGTTTCATTGCTTCTGTGGAGAGATCTGATCGACTCTAATTCTTATCCTTTCACAGGCAGTCTGCTTTTCCTCTCTGAAAGCTAATAGATTTTCTTTGGACTTTGATATTCTTTAATGTCATATTCCCTAATGTCACTCTCATGTATCTAGATTTAAGTTTTGTCATTTGTCCTTTGTACTTAAGCACTCCAGGAACTCTCTCAATTAACATCTTTTATCTCATTAATTCTGAATTTATCTCCAGTATTTCCAAATATTTCCTTCTCTTCATTTTTATTGTTCTCTCCTTCAATTCTGATTATTTAAAATGTTAGTACTGCTATTCCTTCTAGCCATATTTTTTAGTTTTCATTGATCCTTTCCTGCTGTGCTTCAATATTCCAACTCACCACTTCTTTCTCCGGTTAGATTCACCTTCTTCTTAAAGTCTCATCTACTGGTTTCTCTATCGCAACTATTACAGTGTTCAAACATAACATTTGCACTTACTTTTTTATAATTTTTTTACTTGCTTGATATTGCTAATATCATCCTTTATATTCTTCAGTATATTTGTCATAACGATTTTAAATTTTTGGTCCATCTATTTCAATAGCTTTGCTTCAGAAAGTGTGCTAATTCTATTTTAGATAGTTTAGAAATATATGTTGTTCAGTTTTTGCCTTTCTTTTATAATAATATTATTCCTCAAGACTCAATTTATTTTGTTCTATGACTTCACGTTTAGCTTTTCTTTTGGGATCCTGAATGTTGGGGAAGGACCTAAGCCTAATACTCAGCAGACTTTAGTCTATAATGATGGCAGTAAGTTTAGAAAGATGAGGGATGATGAAGCTTAATGCAGAGAGCTCCTAACACCACAGACCCGCTCTCCCAGGGAAATCCTCTAGCCTCAGCTTTACCTTTAAAGACTTTAGAAGAAGTAGTATGGCGAGATGAAATCTCCCTAGGTTATAACCCATCAGCCTAGGAGGTTTGGAAGGCAGGGAGGATAAAAGGAAATGCTCAGGTCAGTTTTTAATTTTGCAATTGTTTTTTATCAACTCCTTGCCCTGGAAAGGCTTTGCAGTGCCCATATACCCTGTGGACACCAGCAGCAGAGTGGTCCACGGGGTCTAAGATTATGATGTAGTCAATATCCATGGCAGGCACCTGTGTCAAACACCAAGAAGCAAAAGCAGATCCTCCAACAAAAGTTTTGTGTGTGGCCTGAAACTGCCTTTTCCTCCTCCACTTTTTACCATTGTCTCTCATCCTCCCCCTACACCTTCAAAAAGCACCAGCTCAAATAGCTTTCAGAGCTGGCTTTTAGGGATAGACAGAAGCTCATGCTAGCTCACCATTTCATTACATTCTTTTTCTCTATGCGGTCTCAGGTCTGTCCTTACATCATCTATGAGCTTTAGCAGAGAGATGACATTTTTATCAAAAAAGAGAAAATTGTCTAGGTTCAATAAAACTGAAAAGTACTACCAATCCCATGAAGCTCATAAACTCAAATATTTGGTGTATCAAACATCAAACCCCTTTTGGTAGCTGTAGCCACGTGGGATGCCATTGTTTAATTAGTTAATGCATTTGTGCAATGATTTAATACAACTGAGCATTTCTACCCACTCCCAATAACCTATATGAGAACTAAAAAGTCCTAGAAAATGGTGACATTACTCACGTATTCAGTTAGTCAAAAAACATTCATTGAACAATTTCCATGTGTCAGTCTCTAGGCTATGGAAACAAAAGTAATTAAGTACTTGTCTTCAAGGGGATCTTCACTAAAAGAATTATGAGTGGGATAAACAGAGCCTTAAATAAGTAAATGCATTCATAGGGTTTGTACAAAGTCCTAATAGAACGTAGAGAAGGAAGCTCCTAACTTACCAGGGAAAGGTACAAAGAATTTCCAGAGACACGTCACCTAATACTGTGGCACAAGATCAAGATCACGGTGTTCTGGACTCTCAGCAAACCTCTTACTAACCAGATCTAACCTCAACTACTCCAAAATCCCTACACAAGACTCTTCCTGCCTTTGCAGCAAAACAAAATCAAAAGAATCTGATCTGTTACTGCCTGAGTCTAGTTAGACATCTGCTAAACCAGTCTGGCATATACTGGTTCTAGATTCTTGAAAGTGTGGTTGTTTGGTAAGCCAGCAGCTACCTATCCAGAGGTGGGCGAACTTGCACGTATACCAAGGGGTGAGCATCTGTGCTTTTGAAACGCTGACATCTGGTCATATATAGTCCAGATGAGGATGTGAAACCGTGAGAAGTTTATCACCTTTTCGTTACTACTTAATTTTTATTATATCCTTTATCTAGAACCACTGAATAAATCAGTTCTGTGAGCAGAGTTAGAAGTCACAGCTCTTGAACCTCCAGTATGTACCTTAATATCAAATCTGTATGAGTCCTACAACAATGTATCAGTTATCTCACCTCCCCCATCCCTTACTCTGACTCTATATGAAAAGATTTTGCAAACAAAATGTACCGATTATTTATTTAACAAAAGTGTATTTGGTGTCACTGTTTCCTAAGTACTGGGGTAGATGCTAGGGATAAAGAAGTAACCAACACAAAGATTCCCTACTTTGTGGAATTTACAGTTATATGGGGCAGACAGACTTTAAACAAGTATTTATAAATACGATGAATGCTATGAAAGGGAAGTACAGAGTACTGTGGAAGTGTCGAAAGGGCATTTGAAAAGGTGGCTTCCTCTGAAAAACCAATGTGGGAAAGTGAGATTTCACATTAAAATGAATAGGGCTAGAATTGTACGCTTCATTTTTTAGAGGTCATGTTGTGAACGGCTGTGCTTCTCACACCAGGATACCCAGGAGGGATCTAGAAAGCCGCAGGATAAACACAATGCATATTTCTGGGGCTTGAGTTTCACTTAAAGATTTGGGAAAACAAATATATTTTATATTAAAACAAATATAGATATATTAAGGAGTAGACTATATGCATGTTAAAGATAAAAGATGAAACTTCAAAGAAATTTCACACTTGCTGTGATTCCCTTTGAACTACACCCCCAGACTCCCTAGGGGTATATATTCATTCTCCTCTGCCTTTAGGGATACTTTATTTTTAAAAAAATGTTTAGCAAGCAGTAGAAAGAGCATGGAGTCAAACTTGGATTTGGGGCCTGGTGCCATTGAGAATAGCTGAGTAGCCTTCACTAAGCTAGGTAACCTCTGTGACTCAGTTTCCTTGGGGATAACATAGAGATAATGTCTACCTCAACATTGCTGTGAAGATTTAATCAGATAGCAAATGGAAAATTTTCAGGGCACTGTTTGCTACAAAATAGGCACTCAATAAATATTAGTTACCTTTTCCCAGTATCAGTGAAATAGTTTCCTAACATTCTCATTGCTTAAACTCAGCACAGCTAGAATCACAGAAGGAACAACCAAAGGAAGCAGGTTTTAGAAAGCCCCATGTTATGTTCCCATCTGTTTATCCATCAGCATAATAGCTACTGTAATAACAACAAACAAATGTGAGTGTATGTGTGGTGAATCTGAAATGCTTGTAAACTGTAATTTAAGGAAACAAAACAAACAAACCTACCCATTTTCCATATGTTGGTATATTTTTACTCTGTTGCTATATTTAACCATTTTGTATTGATTATGACAGCAAAAAAAAATGCCAAAAAACAGGACTGCATTCACTCCCCTTCCAAATGGAGTATAGGATTAAATAGTATAAGAGCTCTTGGTAAATACTAAATCAGTATACAGTTGTAAAGTAATTATTTTATTATTATAAGGATATGCTAGTAAAGGGTTCTGTGGTTCTCAAAACTAGGTACTCCCGTATCCAAGCAGTTGGCATATTCATGTTTTTTTTTGTTGTTGCGGTACGCGGGCCTCTCACTGTTGTGGCCTCTCCTGCCGCGGAGCACAGGCTCCGGACACGCAGGCTCAGCGGCCATGGCCCACGGGCCCAGCTGCTCCGCGGCATGTGGGATCTTCCCGGACCGGGGCACGAACCCGTGTCCCCTGCATCAGCAGGCGGACTCTCAACTACTGCACAACCAGGGAAGCCTTCGTGTTTTCTTAAACTGAGTTTTGACTGAATTTTGCTCTCTCCTTCAGTACCCTAAGTCCAACTAATGAGGCAAACTGAAAAGTTTAAGAAATTAGCTATGGATAAGAGAGGAAAATCTGATTATATCTTGCTATTTTTCAAATAAGAAGATAGATAGATATAAGATTCATTGAATTTTCCCCCAAATATTTCATATCTAAAGTAGAATTGAATGTCTTAATATTGCAGCAGAATAATTAGTTTGCACTTGTTGCACCTAATGGGACGAAGGAAAAAGAAAATATATTAGGGTTGTGTTTGTTCTCAAATCTCTATTTGTTATTTAACATATATTATTTTATAATTAAAATGCTATGACATGAACTTGAGTTGTTGAGTAAAAGACTGCTTATCAGTATCTGTAATGAAGCACATAGGAGAAGGCTCACTAGGAACGTGGTAGGTCTAAGCCATTGTCAACGGTGAGGATCAAGGTTGGTTCACCAGGTGTTAATCACACAGGCCCATTACCTGCATCAGAGAAGGTCCAGGGAGGTGATTCCCAGTGTAGATGAACACAGCTGCCTGCCAAGTTCTAAAAGATACAAAGGGAGGCTTCAGTTCCTTACAGCCCTCAAGATTGGAATCATAGAATTATGATCTTTCCATTGTCAAAAGAATCAAGAATCCTAAGTGCCCTAAGGCAAGATAGTAACTGTCTTTGGATTATTATAAATGGATAGATGCCTGATGTTTACTTAAGGTCTCTGATAGTGGTTATTCCACATTATTGCTTACTCGAAGGACTGAATTACTCTAGTAGCTAGATGTGGGACTGAAGTCATTGCCCACTTACCACAAGGGCAATCATAAACATTAACTTCTGACCCTGACTTAGCCAGTGTAAACAGAAACTAATGCCTGTATTTCCCTCATTACAATGTTGTCTGGCCAGCCTTCTCTGCTGAGGTTTTTCTTTTATGCCAGCCTCATGGGAAGATGTCATCTCACCACATGCCCCACCAATTTCAGTATTTGCAGTGGATCATGCATTCTTGCAGCAAATATCTGGCTGCTCCCCCAACTGGAAAGCTTCCCACTGAGTCCTCAGACCCATGGAGAAAGGCAGAACTTCTTTAGTTGAAAGTGGGGAGAAAGAAATGCTACACCTCAAGCTTCCATAGCTGTTTTCTCTACCCATTCTTTTTCATGGATATGTAAAGAACCAAGTTCTTTTACACGACTTTTGGGTTTCTGGAAGCTCTTGAATTCATTTGGCAACTTCAGGAGTTTAAAATGAATACTGGAAGTTTCACTGTAGGTGCTTAATTTATATCTTTAATAATACTAAGATTCTTGGTTAATGTGCCTGTATTTTCTGCACAAAAATACAGAAGAGATCTTTCCATTATTCTGTATCTTTGAGTACTTTTTACAGTGAAATTGGTCTCCAAGGATAAAAAATAAGTGTGCTCTAATTCTGAAGCCTCAATACTAAATCCACACCTCTCTGGAAGACTTAGTATAAAAATCAGTTAGTGTTCTTTGCTTGTAAACAACAGAAACTGACTAGGTAACATAAGCTAAAAAGAACATCAGGGACCTAACAAAAACTGAACAACAAACCTTTAGAAATAACAACAGACAGGCAGCTCATTGAGATATAAAGTACCTGGATATGTCATCACACCAAAGGAATTTCCTGATAGAAACCAGGAAGCAAGAATGAATAATAGGTTAGTCATACATAGTCTGCTTTTTTGTTAGAGAATACAATATTCCTGACGGATTGTGTTGTAGATTTATTTGCACCGTCAATCATTCCACAAAATTTTGTGCTGAGTCAATAGTTATTAATAGTGATCAATATTTCTTAAGCATTAACCTCTAAATGCAGTTTTTTACCACAATTGGGATTTTGGATGTCTACGGCATGCCATATCACCCTCTCCTTTATGAAGTCCCTACTTTCTTTACCAGAGTAATACTACCAAGTTAACAATTATTATGAGGAGAACCAAGAATCTTGCTTTCTCACAACCATAGGAATAAATCAATTAAAGCCAAGATTTTGATCACAGATATTCATTAAAATAGTGAATTAAATGAATGCCTCCTTGTGATTTTAACTCAGAGATTGATATAAAGTTTCATCAAAATTTCTGAAGTGAATAACCTGCAACATGTATGAATCCAAAAGCTGTAACAGCATCCTTCCTTTACATAACATAGTTCTCTATTCTTGCAGTAACAGCTAATGACTTCTTTCCTGAATGCCCATAGTCTCCAGGCTCTGAAATTCTCCAGAAGTGATTGGCATCTGCCTACATTTTCGATTACACTTGCTGTGTGTCCCAGATGAAGGCTTCTCCTTTTCACTTACATTTTCTTCTAATTTATTTTCTCATTTAGGAAAGGGCTCTGGAGAATAGCACAACTGAAATTATGTCCAGTTAACTTACAGTTCTCATGTTGTTCTTATTCTGCATTGGCAGTAATAAATCTTCAAGTCTTTGTCATTGTGTAGTTTGATCTCTGAGGCATGTGGAAAGTTGACTTCTTTTTAAGGTAGGTTAGGACTGTATTGATTGATACAGTTTAATTTGAACATCAATCCAACTGTCTACTCACTGTGGAGAAACTTCTGAGAGGTATGAACCTAGAAATTGTCAAGAGTCCTGGGTTTAACCAGATATGATTTTAGAGAGATAATTTTACAGCCCTGAAATTTCAGTGATGGTGCCACTCATCTTACAAGGTGGTTGTGCAAATTGTATGATATGATCTATTCACTCATTCATTCATTTATTCAACAATTATTATTCAAGCTCCTCAAGCAGCAATCCCCATGCTAGGCACTGGGAACACAGAAGTAAATAAAACAGACAGATCTTGCCTCAGGAAGCTTATATTTTATTGACAGAAGAAACATTAAACACATAGATACATATATAAATAGGATAATTTCAGATAATAATAGGTTATTTGATGAAACTAAAAACAGGGTAAAGGAAAGGGGGTGATGATAGCTAATTTAATTAGGATGGTTAAAGAAGACATCTGTGAGTAGATAACATTCGGATAGAGACATCTGTGAGTAGATAACATTCGGATAGAGACATCTGTGAGTAGATAACATTCGGATAGAGATGTGGACGATGGAAAGAAGCTGGCCAGGTAAAGGTCTGGGGAAACTGCTTTCTGGCGTAAAGAAGAGCTAGTGAAAGGCTTAGGATAAAGAGCTTGGCGTGTTGCAAGGTTATGTGCCTGGAGCAGGATGGGCAAGACAATGAGTGGTAAGAGGTAACATGGGAGACGTAAGCAGAGACCAGACATTGAAGGGTAATAAGAAATTTGGATTTTATTCTGATTGCAGTAGAAAACCATTGAAGGATTTCAGTCAGGGGAATAATAAGATTGAAGTATTAAGATCCTATTTTCTGCTGTTTTAGAACCGGGTGTAGAAGGCGAGAGTGGAAACTGGGAAACAAATTAGGATGATTTTGTCCCACTCTGGATTGCCCAGGGATTTAAATGTATGGCCATGTAAATAGTGAGAAGTGGTGTGATTTGGTATATATTTTGGAGGTAGAGTTGACAGGATTTTCTGATTAATTGGATACTGAGAAATTGTGTTGAACTGGGAATCTAATTGGTTGAATAGTGTTGCTAACTGTTACGTGGAATATTAGGGAAGAAGTAAGTTGGGAGGGTGGTGGGACTGGAGGAAAATAAACAAGTGGAATAAAAAAAAAAGAATTTTTTGGACATGTTAAGCATGAGACACCTTTTAACCATCCAAATGGAAATACCTGTATGAATCTAGGGCTCAGGGTAAGAAATGAGAGTTGGAAATACAATCAATAGTCATTGATATACATATAACAAGTACTAAATCCAGCCAGCCAGCCAGTTATCTGTCTATAATTTTTTCCAAGTATTTACCTTCTTACCACCTACGTATATAATTATTTGTTATTATAGATATTCAGTAAATGTGAGTGGAATCTGAATCACAAAATTGTATGAAATACAGATTCCACCATTTTTTTTTACATGTAATCCTTCAACCTTATGACATCTGAAGCCAAAAATGTAAGGTATAAATCTTTCTTAATATTTCCAAGAGAATCCATATTTGAACAACAACTGAGAAATAGCCATAATCTGGACTTCATTTTAAAGAACTAATTTATCTGAAGAATGTGTAGGGTTAGTGGTCTTACTATTAGCTTAAATTTGTTTCTTTCTGTCAGGCTTTCTTTAATTTATCTTTAGGAGTAACATTTTGGAAAATAAACTTGGAGACCTGCTGAGGAAAGAGGAGAGAAAAAATTCAAAAATAATTGTCATTTTTTTTTTAATAATTGCCATTTACAAGAAGAAAAGACTGCTTGAAAAACTTAAAGACGATTTGCCATAAGGTTCACATTATAGATGTACATGTAGAGAGACAGAAAGAGAGAGAATGAGAACGTTGATGGCACTGTACGATAAACACGTGGTGCTTTGGTTTGAAATACCTTTTATTTCTGAGACTGAGAACTGGAGGCTGGGAATGAGCAAGTGTGAAATGACTGAAAAGCAACCAGAAGGCTACAACTGCGAAAAGAATAATACCATACTGATAAGCTGGGGAGATTTTTGTTAAGAAAACATGTAGTCGTTGGTGGAATTTTATTCAACTACAAAATTTCAGGCTTCTTGGATTCAGAGAATATAATGCTTGCTAATCATTTGGACCATAAGATAACATTTTAATGAGGATTACATGATTTCACTGGAAGGGAAAATGTTCTAAATCCTTCCACTCAAAATTGACGGCTTGTATTTAAAACTGTCTGACACATTCTAAAGTCTGAATATAGAGTTAACACCAAGCAAGCAAAGCTGGGTCCGGTTTTGTCAGAATTCTTCTAGAACCGCATTGTTTGATGTTAGAAATCTAGATTTTTGTGGTAGTTGCCCTTCTTCACGCTAGGGAAAGAGATTCTAAATCATTGTAAGTAATGGAATCAGAAATAATCTTTCACACTTTGTTCCCAGCCTGAGCCCTATGGGCAAAAATTTTTCCTGTGCTGCCTGCACAGCATTTCCCAGGCTGCCTATCAGACTGTGAAAGCTTTTCCAGAAGAGAGGGCATAAGAGAAGAGTATCATAGGATGATTATGCATTGGACAAGTCACATCAGGGCAAAAATGTAGACCAACATACAGCTGAAGAAAGGGACAAAGTATGGTTAGAAGGAGTCAGTCATAACTGAGGCAGTGAATATGAAAAACAAAGGCATGCCCAGGGGAAGAAAATGGCAAAAATTAAGAGCTCAGGCTTTGGGACCAGATTGCCTCCCTCTCCCCTGGCTCTGTCCCTGAGTAGCTGTGTGACTTTTGACAAGTGGCTTAACACCTCTGTGTCTTGATTCCCCAACAATATAATGAAGATAATAGTAGCACCTACCTCATAAGTTACTGTGAGATTTAAAGGAATTATTACGTTAAATAGATTTAAAATAGTACCAGGCAAGTAATATGCCCTTAATAAATATTTAGTTTTCATTTTCAAAACTTAGGAAAACTTAAGAATGAGTTAAAAATTTATGTGAGTTGAAGTTTAAAGTGATATTCACAGTTAGTCTTTATCCTTACCCAAGGACACTCTTAGTAGGAAAATACACACACACATAGAGTCAATCCAATCATGGGGCATGGGTGAGGTGGGGTGAGGAATACACTTAAGGAGCAGCCTGGTGTGTTTCAACCTAAAAATAATAACCAGAGATTAAAGAACTCAGTTATGACTCCAGAGGAAAAAGGAAAAGTAGAACTTTCTTCAGGACATGTTATTGATATTTTATGAGAATTTGATAAGGCAGAGCATTAGAGAGTGAATGCTAAATGTGTGCAGGTTAATAAAGACTTCAGAAGGTAATAAGAATCCTGGACCCTGCACACACAGGTGCTCTAAGAGGCTTAGTAATTACTTAAATGAAAGGACACTGCTATTTCCACAATCACAATTCACATCTGGGGGGTCACTTATGGTCGATAATGTTATTGATGCCATTCCATCTTCTGTAACATGTTAAAAGCATCTTAGCTTTTAAAATGAAGATGCTTACAGCAGTTTCCTGTATCTTGTTCATTTCACCATCATTTCAATGAGATGTTTTAACCTTGTGTTTAAAACATTTTAAATACTAGAGCCTTCTCATGGAAAAGCTTTGTGGTCTAAATATAACATCAAAAATACAAATGCTAGGGCTTCCCTGGTGGTGAAGTGGTTGAGAGTCCGCCTGCCGATGCAGGGGACACGGGTTCGTGCCCCGGTCCAGGAAGATCCCACATGCCGTGGAGCGGCTGTGCCCGTGGGCCATGGCCGCTGAGCTTGCGTGCGTCCAGAGCCTGTGCTCCGCAAAGGGAGAGGCCACAACAGTGGGAGGCCCGCGTACCGCAAAAAAAAGAAAAAAAATGCTAGTAACAAAGAAATTTTAATAAAAACAAGGTAGGACTTAAGTTAGTGATTTTTTATTGTCATACTACTGAGGATGTTCGCATGCAAAATTATGATGTCTTGTATTGTCATCTTCAGGTGAATCTGGCAAATTTATGCTAAGTATACTAAGGTATACTAACAATAAAATACTCCTTTATACTTGAAATTTTTCTAAATAATCTCCGCCAAAATTACATGACAAAATCATTACTCCCATGAGTTAATATATTGATAATTCATGCCCAATGTCTCTTCATAGAAATAACTTAGGTAATAGCAAGGTAATTTTCCCCAATAATTTACTGTGTCAAGGGTCCCCAAGACCACCCCAGGTTTGATGTTTCCCTATAAGGACTTGTAGGACTCAACCTATAGTCACAGTCATGAAGATTTATTACAGTGAAGACTATTACAGTAAAAGGATAGAAAGCAAAATTCAGCAAAAGGAAAAGGCACATGGGGTGAAATTCAGCGGAAACCAGACACAAAGTACCAAGAGCCAGTGGAGTCACAAAGAATGCAAGCGCTTAATTTCCTCATCCAAAGTGCTTAATTTTCCTCATCCTTAATTTCCAACAATGTGTGTGAAATTTTATCTACTAGGGAAGCTTGTTAGACACTCAGTGCCCAGAATTTTACTGGGGACTTGTCACATGGGTACCCTCTGCATAGCATGTACCAAAATCTCAGACTCCCAAAAGGAAAGCAGGTGTTCAGTGTAAACCATATTGTTTATATAAACAGTTTAGGCACAGTGAGCCTCTCTTATCATTTAGGGAAATTTTTATGTCAGTGTAGGGAGCTATTTGCCAGCCAAGTTGCTAGACACCAGCCCAGGAACAACTTTGCAACCAGAACTTTCTAAGGATAGCAGTCTCAGGCTCTCTTCTGCACATGCACCAAGATAAATTTTTGGACCAGTTTTTAAGACTGAGAAGGGAGTTTAGCTTTCCTGACGACTCTGAACTTGACTTGCCTAATGAAACTGTCAGAAATGGTAGCACGGCTCCATGATATAGGTCACTGCCAACTGACAAGTGTATAGGCTCTGCTAACGCATTTTATCACTGCCACCTAACCATTGCTTTTCTAATTTTTTTTTTTTCCTCTAAGGAACCATTACTCCCCATGACCCATTTTAAAGAAAAGAATCTGATGGAGCACTTAGAAAGATCAGAATCCTAGCTACCAAAAGTATGTCTATCTAATTCTACTAAAGGGCATCTTCACAGATATCAAAATAAAGCGGCAAATTTCTATGTCAGAGATCTGCGAATCTTAAAGAAATTACAATCAATTCTTGTTTTTCTTCAAAATGTGGAGTTCCAAAATGGGAGGCAAGAAATGTAGAGATCATTTTTGACACTCCCCCTTCTCACGTTTATATTGTAAATTATTAAAGTTTATCAATGTCAGTTCCTAAAACATTTCCCAGATTGTCTACTGCTCTCCCCATCCACTCTGCAACTCCTGTCCAAGCTACCTTTATTGCATGATGCTATAGTGATATAGACTCCTAACTGACCTTCGTGTATCCCATTTTGATCCTGCCCTAGACATTTTCTATCTTACAGGCAGATTGATCTTTTAAAAACATGATCATCTCAGGTTTCCCTTCAACATCTTTCCATATATTGATAACGAAAAACACCCAAATTATTATCAGGTTCTGCATTATCTGGCCCAGACCAACCTTAGCAGCCTGACTTCATGCCTTGATGTCTCTTGCTTTCTGAGTTACAGCTATAGAGGCCCTGTACAACCAAGGGTCTGCCCACCAACTACTCTTGCCACCTCTTCCTTCTTTATTAGTTGATTTCTACGCATTTTCCTAGTCTTGACTCACAGTATTACCTCCTTGGGGGATTCTTTCCTATGTTGCATATCTCTATTTCTAAAATATAAGCTACCCGACAAAGGCAGGGATTCCTTTCATCTTGCTTATTGCTCTATCCCCAGTATCTGTCACAGTGCCTTACACTTACTAAATGCTGAATAAATATAGGTTGAACGAATGACTCCATCAATATCCTTTATTCCCTATGCTTCACAGTCCTTAGCATGTCACTAAGCATAATCAAAACAGACCTAACAAATACAGGCAGATTACTTACTATGTACATGGGTGCAATCTCATGGGATTTCAAGTTTCTGCTCAGAATGCAGTATTTCCTATTTGTTGTTGTTTTTGTGTCAGTTTTGTGTTTTAGTGTTTATAAAGAAAGACTTCTCAGAGACACCTAAAAGAGATGATAGAATATAATGATTAGAAAAAAAGGGAGGAAGTACCTTTTTTATCACCTGCATCCTGCTGTGTACAAAGCCTAAAGTATGTGTGTGTTTTTCCACATTTTCTACCAAATGTTTAGATAAGTTTTATCTCTCTTCCTCAATGAGCCACTTCTGCCACCTGAGCCAGATATATAGTATGCACCTGTGGGTCCTTCTTAGTTCCCATCTAAAAGGACGTAAAAGACATAATTATTTCCTTTGATTATCAATTGCAATCTCATTTCACTTAGGACTTACTCATAGATGTTGAACTATGAATGTTGCCTTTATTTCTCTGTATCATCTTCCTGCTTATTCATTTTGAAGACCAAGGTGTTTAGAAATTCTCTTCCTATTGTCTTGGATAAAGCTGAATTAGAAATTTTTGAGTTTAATCTTTATACAAGTGTAATTCATAAATCAAAATATTGCTAACTGTAAAGCATAAGTTTTCATATATGTTGACATTAGAACAGACATTAGCTAGTGTTCTCCAGAGAAACATAACCAGTAGGATATATATCTATATAGAGATAGATAGATAGGCAGGTGGTAAATAGATAGGCAGATGATAGATAGAGAGAGAGAGAGAGATTTAAAGAGATTTATTATAAGAAATTGTTACACACAATTATGGAGGCTGAGAAGACCCCACAATCTGAAGTAGGCAAGCTGAAAACCCAGGAGAGCTGGGGGTGTGCTTCCAGTCTGAGGGCAGGAGAAGACCAGAGTCCCAGTTCAAAGATAGTATTGCTGAGAGAGAGCAAATTCTTCCTTACTCTGCCTTTTTGTTCTATTCAGGCCCTCAATGGTGTCCACCTACATAGGGGAGAGCAATCTGCTTTATTCAGTCTACCAATTAAAATGCTAATTGCATCCAGAGACATCCTCACAGACACACCCAGAAATAATGTTTGACCAACTACCTGGGCAAGTCAAGACAAAACATAAAATTAACCATCACAAATAGCATCTTCCTAGATGTTCTAGTTACAAAAATATAAAGTCTTGCCCTTCCTTTCTCTTTCTGCCAAATAAGAAGCACATAATTAGTTTGTTCAATTATGTAATACAGCATTGGTTATAACCCTGAAAATCTACCATACCTATTACCCAAACCACACTTCCCAGGGCTTTTCTTACCTGACTTATAAAATCCAACCACAATGTTATGCTTACACAGCATTTTCAAAGGTTTTTCTTGGGGCTTTAGTTTTCAGTTCATGTATGTGACAATTAGCTCAATACCA
Organism: Aethalodelphis obliquidens; assembly: GCF_003676395.1. Taxonomy (NCBI): domain Eukaryota; kingdom Metazoa; phylum Chordata; class Mammalia; order Artiodactyla; family Delphinidae; genus Aethalodelphis; species Aethalodelphis obliquidens. The sequence goes on from NW_020837952.1 coordinate 36,384,054, forward strand.
TGGCCAGTTGTTTTTCATGATTGGAAACCTTTTGATATGTTAAATGATATGACTGACCTATTTCCCAACTGTAATAATACTGGTTATTACAAGGTGATGGGTAGGAATTATTCACTGATCACACCATAACAATAGGTGGATATAAACCCCTATACTTATTCTCCTCTCTCAATTATTTTGTACTTTGTTGCTATGCTTGAACCTGACAAATTACTCAGAGCATAAATTGCATCATTTTCTGGTCATTACTGGAGCAGTACAGCTGTATTGGAAATACCTCTAAATATTTGTATAGTAAAGAACTTGGCCTCACCCAAAGAGGTCTAGCATTTGTCCTTAGCTCTTGGGAGGCAGTCTGTAAACCCTTGAAATTTCCTGTGTGATTGCAGTGTCTTTGTTATTCATGATTTGCCCCTCTACCCACATATGATAGTTTGTGCTAAGGAGGTGACTCATGGTGAAGCACTCTGGCCAGTTGATATCGACCTGACCTCTGAGGAAAGGGATGGCTGAAGACTGAGGCCAATCACATGGGCAATCAATCAGTCAATTATGCCTATGTAAGGAAGCTTCAGTAAAAACTCTGGACACCAAAGCTTGAATGAGCTTCCCAGATTAACAATACTCTGCATGTTGTCAAATGTTGAAGCTAGGAGAGTAAAGTGTCCTGAGAACAATAGAAACTTCATGTGGGGAGCATTCCTAGACTCTGCCTTATGCGTGTCTTCCTTTGGCTGGTTCTAGTTTGTATCCTTTCCCTATAATGAACCATAACCATGAGTATAATAGTTTTCAGTGAGTTCTGTGAGTCCTTCTAATGAATTGTCCAACTGGAAGGTGAGTTTTGGGAATCCCACCAAACTTGTAGTTGCTGTCAGAAGTGAGTCTTGAGAACTGTGCACTCAGAATTTGCAGTTTGCTACAAATGGCATTAAACTGCAAATTCTGAATGCACAGTTTTCAAGAGATTCTCATACTAAGTCATGACAGAGAAAGACAAATATCGTATGATATCACTTATATGTGTAATCTAAAAAAAAGGCAACAAGTAAACTTACTTACAAAACTGAAATAGAGTTACAGATGTACAAAATAAACTGATGGTTACTGAGGGATAAGAGAGGGGGAGGGATAAATTAAAAGATTGGGATTGACACATACACACTACCATGTATAAGACAGAGAACTAATAAGGACCTACTGTACATACACACTACTATGTATAAGACAGAGAACTAATAAGGACCTACTGTATAACACAGGGAACTCTACCCAATACTCTGTAATGGCCTATATGGCAAAAGAATCTAAAAAAGAGTGGACATATGTATATGTGAATTTGCAGTTTGCCTGATGCCAGGTAGTATCTAAAAGCAAAACAAAACAGAAAAACATTATCCTGCATAAATAGTGCAAATATGGGGAAGCATGTATTATGAGTCACACATCAAGGAATGAAAAAAAATTCCTTAATATCACAAATTAGTAAGTGTTATAGCCACAGGGTGCCCCACAAAGAAATCCATGCCATGCAGCCTTTTCTGATATATACTTTTAATTGCCATCTGTTAATTTGCTTCTCTTTGTCTCACAGTATTTTTTAAACAAAATTTCATAAACATTTACAGGAGAGTGTGAAGCAAAGATTTATTGCCTAAAAGTTTGAAAAAAATCAGTATCTATTAACATCTTTACCCCAATACCTTGGTTATATTCATCACCATTGTCTATTTCTCAACACATATTCTGGCCCTAACTGACTATATAGTGTTTTCTCATTCCAGGGCTTGACATACATTTTCATTTCTTTCTGAAATGATTGCCTTTCCCATTCTTTGTCAAATTGACAGATACCCATCTTTCGGATTTAAATTTAATTTGGGTTTTTATATATTTATTTATTATAATTTGTAATTATATTTCTGTATATATATATGATTTATATCTGTATATATATATATATTTGACTACTTAACTATAAACCTTTGTCTGTTTTATTCTCCATTATATCTTAATGTGTTTTATATAATACATGAACCATAAGAGATGCTATTAAAAAAAACTTACCTGTCTTAACTGTGATCTTTGCAAACTGGTTTTAGGGATGTAAGATATTTGGTTGACAGGACATAAGGAATAGTGAGTTGGAAAGCTTAGCAATTGTTTGTCTCCAGAGTTGAAGAGATTGGTGAAACAGCAAGCAGAATGCCTGCAGAAGATAATGAAGAAAAGGGTTTGGGAGTCTATACATTCTTTTGAGGTAAGACGACTAGAAATCCAGCAGTAGGTCCAATTTGACTGAGACAGAGAGAGGGTGCTTAAAGAGCTTCTGGGCAAGAGATTCATAATAAAACAGCAAAAAGCTCAATGTGAGGCAATTGCTGTTGGAATCAGTCCATTTGGATCCAGACTGTAGTGGGTAGATTGGGTACATTGTTCTTTCCCAAGGCCTGGAGCTGAGAAAAAGAGCCTGCCTTGGGCACAAATCCAGCTGAAACTATGAAATAAGACTTCAGTGTTAAACCAGAGCAAGCTAAATTCTGTGACAAGATGTGTGCACTTATCCTTTACCACCTGTTTATAATTTGTGCCCCAAGATTAATCATGCAAAAGGCAATTTTTTAACTCACTCAGACCGTCTCTCAGTTTCCTTATAGCACCAAGCTCATAACCACCCAGGAACTTGCACGTGCTCTTTCCTGTCTGGAACATCCCCCTACCTGTCTGCTTAACTCTTATTCATCCTTTATGCCCCACATTCAATACACTCCTTTTAAAAGACTTTCTCCATTTCACCCAATTTAAACCAGTGCACTGCTGACTTTATAACAGAAAGTCCTGATTAGGCATTTATATACACTATTCTTATATAAATTCACGACAATTTATATACATTTTTGTGTTTGTTTGTTGAACAACTTGTCTCCCTACTAGATTATTAAGGTTAGTATCACAAGGTTAGAGTTTATGTTTATTTTGTTTACAACTGTATCTCTAGCACTTAGCACATTGACTGATACACTGAGTAATAAATACTGATTGAATGAATGAATCCCAGTCATGAATGTGTACTGGGCTAATAATCCCATATGGAGAAGGAATGAAAAATTGTCAGAGGCTGTGGGTACAAAGTCTCAAACACATATGGAAAATTCCTACTAAATCTGAAGTGATAAGATAGACAGTCAAGCATGGCTACTCTTCTGCCGTGGGCACCTTGACAGTTTCAATATAGCTTAACTATGCTATGTTTTCTTTAAATATAATCATATTTTTTAGACTGTGAGTTCATGTTAATTGGTCTGGTTGCAAATTAGTAAGTGCATTATGTCATTTTTATAGTGTACTATCCAAAGAAGAGAGTCTGTCAGATGGAAATAGAGTAAATTTAATTAATCCCACTAAACAAAATCAGATGATCCAGAAAAAGGCATATTTTGAAAGAGGTTTCACTTATGCTGATAAGTAAATTGCCCTGTCAGTGTCCATTAATTTTAGAAAAGAAGAAAAATAAAAGACCCCATGAGTGCATATTAAGTTAGATGATTTTTTTAATCATGTTTTTCAAAAGGAATAGGCTAAAGGTGTGGAATAAACTTGATCCTCTTGATTTTTTTCTTGAATAACCATATACCAAATATCTGCTTTAGTTACCTGTTGTCATAAAGCCCACATTGATTTCTGCCAACATTGGTGAACAGCCAATAGTGGGTGGAACTAATGGGGCCCTACCTTCTGTAATTAGAGATGCCATCTAACTTTGTTACTGCCTTAGATTAGTTCTTAACTGAAATCGCTTACATGTGATTGTTACTGTTAATGGGAAAGGATATTAAATAGGGATTATATCTTTCATAGTCTAGCTAGCTGGGCATCTTGGACTTAATACTCCCCATCTGTGACCCTTTACAATACATTAAGCACACCTTTTCAGCAGCAGCCCTATTACAGTTAATCATGCTGGGGAAGAGATTACACTGAAAGTATTAGCAAGACACTGACATTAACCAAATGCTAGTCAGATGTGTCAAGGAACAAAGAGCTAAGTCTAGACTCTGTATTTTGAATGGACTTTGAGCTTTTAAGTCAATGGTATATGAGTCTTTCCATCCATCAATATGGGGATTGCCGGACTCTCAAATTACAGTGATATGTAGCCTCATGTTTTGTTAGTAAAACTACAGTAGTCAACTCATCTACCTGCTTAGGAAATTTCAATGCAAATTTTTCTGTTTATTTCTCTGTAATGTGCATATCCTTTCAGTAAAAAGCAATATGGAGTACATACATGGAGTTGCAAGTAATAAAACGAGGCTTTAGAATTCTTCAGGAAAAAAATAAGTCATATAGTAAGTATAATGATAATCTTAGCAACATATAGAATGCACTGTAATACTACTTTTCGTTTTTGGAAACTCCATTGCCTCCTGTAAAAATTAGATAGATGGTATAGCCTTATGTATGAAAAATGTAAATGTTAATGGGAGATAATCAAATGTCTGGGAAGATCATGTTTCTCAGAGCCCAGAAACAGAAAAGAGAGGAGACAAAGTTACTGTGTAAGAACCGGGGAACTGGGACATGCCTGTGTCATGGATGATTGTTAAGTTGAATCATTCTTGCTTAGCTTCATACAGTAAAATGATGGAAGGTCTGAAGGGTGGGGCTGATGGGCAAGTCTGCCTTATATTGAGGTTAGCCCGAGGTTCAGAAATGAGCTTTGTAACAAAGAATAAATGTTCCTATGGTTCAGGGTCGGACATAGGCCAGAGTGTAGAGGGGAAGTTGATTTATGGAGATTGTAGATTTGGGACTCTTTACAAAGAACATGTTACTGAAAAGATTCTAACGTATCTACGTGTAGCTTAGAGCTTCATCAGTTCTCTATACTTCATTAGTAAACTGTGCAGAGCCTATTCCATAGAGTAACTTTAGTTCTTCTCAGGGAATCCTTTATTACATTTTAAAAATATATTTATTTTTAAATTTTAATTTTAAAAATTTATTCCTAAATTTTAAAAATATATTCCATCATTGCTTTGTGTATTTAAAACCTTAATATTTAGATAAACTTTTTCTCAAAATTTCTACTCCTAGTAATTATTATTTTTATTCATAAATTATTAGATAACACATATATGGTATTTACCATGAGTCAAAGTCTACATACTTTATGTACATCTAAAACCTCAATTAATTCTCTTTTAAAAAATTTTATCAAAGTATAGTTGCTGTACAATATTATATGTTACAGGTATACAGTATAGTGGTTCACAATTTTAAAGGTCATACTCCATTTATAGTTATTATAAAATATTGGCTATATTCTCCATGTTATATAATATATCCTTGTAGCTTATTTTATATATAATAGTTTATACCTCTTACTCCCCTACCTCTATATTGCCCCTCCCTCCTTCTCTCTCCCCACTGGTAACCATTAGTTGGCTCTCTATATCTGTGAGTCTGCTTCTTTTTTGTTATATTCATTAGTTTGTTGTGTTTTTTAGATTCCACATAAAAGTGATATCATACAGTATTTGTCTTTCTCTGTCTGACTTCTTTCACTTAGCATATTGCCCTTCAAGTCTATCCATGTTGCTGCAATTGGGAAAATTTTGTTCTTTTTTAATGGTTGAGTAGTATTCCATTGCATATATATACCACATCTTCTTTACCCTTTCATCTGTTGATGGACACTTAGGTTGCTTCCATACCTTGGCAATTGTAAATAATGCTGCTATGAACATTGGGGTGCGTGTATCTTTTTGAATTAGTGCTTTCGTTTTTTTCAGATATATACCCAGAAGTGAAATTGCTGGGTCATATGGTAGTTCTATTTTTACCTTTTTGAGAAACCTCCATATTGTTTTCTGCAGTGGCTACACCAATTTATATTCCCGCCAGCAGTATACAAGGGTTCCCTTTTCTCCATGCCCTTGCCAACATTTGTTATTTGTGTTCTTTTTGCTGATAGCCATTCTGATAGGTGTGAGGTGACATGATGATTTTGACTTGCATTTCCCTGATGATTAGCATTGTTGAGCATCTTTCATGTGCCTGTTGGCCATCTGCATTTCCTCTTTGGAATAAAACCTCAATTAATTCTCATAGCAACCCTATGAAATGGTCACAGTTACATTTCTTTCAGGTAAAGAAACTGAGACATGGAAAATTCAGGTAGCTTACCTAAGATCACATAGCTACTGGCACACAAGGCTGTGAACCCAGAGGTTCTGGTTCCTGGGGACTGTGCTCTTATGCACTAGAGAATATTGCTTCTTATGAGGATGGGAATACCAGCTAACTAAAATGATGAAACCATCTTAGATGCAACGGCTGGGGCTTTGTTAAGAAAGTTATGGCATATCTACATAATAGATGAAATAACATTATTTTATGCTATGGAACATGCTCACATTATATTGATTAACCAGAAAAGTGACTTTTGTCATGGAGTACAGATACTGTGGAGCAGAATCCCTAGCTAACCAGCAAAGAACATGTAGCATGAACAAGAAATAAGTCTGTATTGTTTTAAGCCGTTGAGATTGTGGATTGCTTGTTACTGCAGCATAATATAGCCCATCCTAACCAATAGAATGAAAAACAGCAATGCTCTAAATACAAAACAGAATCTGAGGAAACAACCTAAGTGTAGTGGTGAAGATGGATCCTAACCACCCAAATGGATTATACTGGAACAGAAAAGGGCACAAATGCACTTTAATTCAGTTGTCTACCTTTGGAATTACACACCTCCATTTTTAAACACCACCTTTTAACTGTTACTGATACTTAAGCTTCAGTCTTCTTGTCTGAAAAAGTGAATAATTTACTGTGAGAATTCAATGGAACAAAATGTGTAAGGCTCTTAGCACAAAGTCTAGCACACAATAATAACTCAAACCATAGTAGCTTTTTTCATTCATGGGGTACCATCCTAGCAACATGATAGAGCAACAGGTTAGACCTAAAATTGTCCTGAGAGATCAAATTTCTATTGCCAGACAAGGACTCACTTGTTTTCACTTCTTTTAGTTACTTTTAGATTCTGGGCAAAAAAGGTCAGAGATGGAGAGGCTTGCTTGCTCTCATTGTTTAAGGTAAAGCGACTGCAGCCTTTCACGTAATCCATATTTCACAAATAAAGAAACCAAAGTTCTTTAGACAAAGTCAAATGCCAGTAAGCCAGAACTCCTAATTTCTTTTTGTTAAATATTCACATTATGAGACATTTTTATTTAATACCTAATCTCATCAATTCCAGAGAGTTATAACTTGCCTGAGAGGATAGCATCCCTAAGATGTCACAGAAAAAAATCATGAAAAGTATCTGCAGTCCATGGAGCTTCACCAGGTGGCCACAGATGGTTCTGACCATCAGAAAATAACTGGTGTTGAAGAATAAACTACCTTCTTTGATTGAGCTCTCCCATATTGTGTGTGTAATAGATGAGATTAAGCTTAGTCTGAACAATACTAAATTCTGGAATCCCTGTTGGCTTCATTATACCTTATAACTAAAAACAAACAAGCAAACAGAATAACTTACGCTAACAAGATCGGGAAGTCTAAGGAGGGCAATATGTTGTGTATAACAAAAAACAAAGCAGTAGCAAAGAAATGAGAACCTATGTTAATAAGGTAAAATGAATCAAGTCTTAACATGAACTCTGAACAATCTGATAGAGATGTCTTTAAAGGCTATACGGCAAGGAACAAAATTCCATTGGCAAATTCTGCTTTTCCCAAGGTTTATATTACCATCCTTCCTAATGAAATGTTTTATCTCGAGAGTTTATTTCTCATTAAATATTAGTGAGGAAAACATTTATATCTTATAATTTTGAGATAAATTTGCTTGGAGTATTTAGGTAGATCCTATACATATTTAAGAGAAGAAATGAGATCAATATCTATATACATTCCTGTCTACTAAAAAGAAAATGCCTTCTTACTTCTCAAGGGGTCCTTTACAACTGCTATTTTAAGCTTAGTAGCTTGAACTCCTATAAAACAAAATTAACTCTGCCACTGGAAATTTAAAGAGATCATGTCCTTACTTTGCTTATTTATAAAGCACACCTAGGTATTCCTAGTGTCTTTTTTATTTCTTTTGAGTTTATACACACAAAAAAAGATTGTTGGCAAAATAAATTCAAAACTTAGATATTAAAATTATTGTGCAAGGTAACACAAGTTAGTTGCTTTCTCTGTATTTTTACACTGAAGTCAAATTCAATTTTACATATGTAATTCTCATGTTATTATAAGTCTAGTTCTTGTTTATTACAGAAAACAGATCTCATGAGCAGCATTATTTAGATTTTTATTAGCATATTAAAAAGCACAGATTCTTCCCTACTATCTACAATTTTGAATAATTCAATATTTTTCTATGTCATGTGAGTTCTAAGCTTTGCTTTTTGAAATCCTTGAGTTTCAAAGAAATATAAATTTCCTGAAGAGGGATTATTAAAATATTGTGATATTGCCTAATTATCATCACTTTTATCTCCTTTATACTATAGGTTATGGGGATAGATTCTATCCTATGGGGTTTGTTCCTCAAATTGATCACCCTAATAGATAGTAGATAGATAGATAGATAGGTCACTTGGCTCTGATTTTATATATTTCACTTGTCTCTGATTATTCTATTGAAACAATATTTTTAGGAAGTAGCAAATAAACAAGAAATCAATCCCAGATATTGCTTATTTTTATACCCCATTGTGTTCTAATTTTTGAGAATGCCTCATAATTAAATATCTAATTCTGTTATGTTTATAAATTTTTGTAATATCATAAGATTTCTTCCTCTTTCTACTTAATATGTATGATGTAACATAGAGTATTTTTTAAATCCATTATTTTGGTTTAAAACATCGTTTAGAATGAAGCAATGAAAGTCTAACATTTGTTTTACTCATATCATTTCAAAAAGGTTAGTAATGTAATTACTTAAGAGAACTTGCAAATGTAATTTAGAGTTCATTGATTATATTATAAATCATTTATTTAAATAAAAGCCTTTATATTTTTCCTAACAGAGTATCTTTTCTGGCATTGTGGACATGTTAATGATTGGTATGCAGCCTTAAACGTTTATTCGAAACAGAAAATAAGTGCACATGTGTGCATAACACAGGCAGAAACAAGATTCCTATGAAGTAGATATTTCCAAATCAACAATTATTACTAGTGTTTTTTTATCTGCAGCCATATATTTCATTACATAGAAAAAGGGAGAGTAGTAAAGATAACACAGAAATGGAAATTCAATCACACAGTTAAGATATATAATTCTAGTTTGAAAAACTTGCTTCTTGGTCACAGTATTTTGGAAAATAATAGCAGGAAGAGTAAGGCTGTTTCCAGGATGACTTCTGTGTGGGAAAAAAAAACACTTCCTCTGTGTTTCTCCTTTATTCTCACACTACTACCACGCTCACAACACTTCTAAAACCAGACCACACCAAGCAATTCTCTGTGATACCAACTAGGTGTCCTACAATATAATTCAGTTTGGACACTGTCAACTTGGAGATAGCATCAGATCCCCAGGTTAAAAGTACTCAGTCCCATAAGACTTCCTGCCACCCCCCAAATACTTCAGAGGCCAAACGCAAGCCCCAGGTTGTCTCCTGTATTTCTGACCAAACAGCTATAAGTCAGAGTTCCCACAATCCCCTTCTTGAGTGCTAGAATGACTCACAGAACTCAGGAAAACACTTACTGGTTTATTATATAATAAAGAATATGATAAAGGTTACAGATGAACATCCAAATGGAAAAGATGCATTGGGCAAGGTATGGTGACAGGGCTTGGAGTTCCATGCCCTTGCCAGGCGTGACACCCTCCCAGCACCTCCACATGTTCAGCAACACAAAGCCCATACGATTGGGATTTTTTATGGTTTCATCATGTAGCCATGATCAATTATAAACTCCATTTCCGGCCCCTCAACCCTTTCTGGAGAGCAGAGATAAACCTTCCAAGCTTCTAATCATAGCTTGGTCTTTCTGGTGACCAACCCCATCCAGGAGCCCACCAAGAGTCATCTCATTAGAACAGAAGATTCTCCTATCACCCAGGAAATTCCAAGGATTTTGGAACTCTGTGTCAAGAACCAGGGTAAAAGACCAAATTTAGAATAAAAGATGCTCCTAGTATTCTTATCACTTGGGAAATTATACGGGTTTTAGGAGCTCTGCACAGGGAACTAGGGACAGAGACCAATGTATATATTTTCTATTATTTCACAGCCTCCTTCCAAGAAATTTGTTGAGAATTTTAAGCTCTCAATACATGGGTCTGGAACAATTTTAAAGGAACAACATTTATGTTTTTGTCTTTTCTCTGTTTCAACAGAGTGCTGCATACATATCTCTAAGATCTGGTGCAGTATTGTTATTACTTATTCTGATGTCCATTTGACTTACTATATTTTATAGCCCTTAAGCCCAGAAATACATTTTGATTGTGCTTTTAATCAGTGGTATACCTAGCATATTTGACACCTGGAGCAATAATTGTTTAACACCTTCCCCCTCATTTGACAAAATTATTTTCAGTAACATTCACAAAATGCAACAAATATATATTTTTTCTGTAAACTAAGTTTTCCACTTACCAACCAAAAATATTACACCTGGCAATTTGCCCTCTATTTCACTGATTTAAATTTTAAGAACAAATAAAAAGTGGCCGTATAGGAAAAGAAGATTTTAATCTGTGTTAACTCAAGTTCTGTTTCTTCATTTTTACAGTGTGCTGTCTTTATTTAGAAACAGTAGTTTAAATGAAGGAATATATAGTATCAACAAAGCTTAGAGATTCAACTGAGTGGAGTTTCCCAAATTAAATTCCACATAGATTAGAATGTCAGTTAAAGGATAAGTAATAGAAATGTTCTAATTTGAAGAATATATGTTCGTAATTGTACTATACACACACACACACACACACACACACACACACACACACACATACATATACATATATATATAAATTCAACAGTAGTTACAGCCTAACAGAGCTCAGAGAAGCCTGCTTAGACCAGAAAAACTGTCCAGCTCACCCAGGGAACAGTGAGCTACATAAAGTGATTGTTGTTTTGTGCCACTAAGTTTAGAAGTAGTTTGTTACACAGTAAAAGCTAACAAATACAATATTTTTAGGAAATTTCCAAATGCCTCGCCAATACTGGTAGAGCTAACAATTCCATTCAAAGAGGAAGTTTGTTTTAAACTTAAAAATACTGACATATAGGCACAGCTTGTTCTTCCACTACTACCTCTAATTGCTGTTTTTTTCTAATAAAACTGCAGAAACCATACACTATTTGGCAATGTGATGAGCACAGTTATGGTCAAATTCTATCAGGAATCTTTGGGAAAATATGACACATGGGAACACAAGGGTACATTGACTGAATTTTTAAGTGCTGGGCATTGAGCTAAGTACCTCCCATGCATTACCTCATTTACCATTCAAAGAATGTCTTATTTTTAATCTCCACTTTAAAGAAAAAAAAATGAGACACTAACAGTCTAAGTTACTAACCTAAGATAACCCAACCAGTAAGTTAATGAACTGGGATCCAAATGCATATTTGTCTGACTCAGAAAATGTTTAAATATTTTGCAACCTGCAAAACATCTTACAGTTTGTGTAAATACCTAAGACTACTGGAGCTTAAAGAGATTTTTAAACTATGTAACAACATTTTTAAAGATGAAGAAACAATAGAGAAGTTAAATTCAACATTTTATAACTAGGGAGTGGCACAGCAGGAACTAGAAGGTTCATTATAGGAAATTAGATTCTCGAGTCTAACGTGGTTAAATATGATTCCTATATACGGTGTACTTTGGGTCTCAGCTTTTGTGTAACCAGGACGGAAGGTGATAGAGGGTTGAATTACAGGTGAGGGTGGCAGTGATACAGAAAATACTCCATCAAAACTTTTGAGGCTGGCAATTACCAATTTCCCTGCTAATATTCCAGCATCAGGTCATTGTTTATCTAAGGAAATCTCAAATTCCTTGGGTTTCTAACTTAAAGAATTTTCAAGGAGACAATGATATGAGCAGTTCCCTAAACCTGGCAATACACTTTCTCTCTTTTCCTTTTTTGGGATGAAAACACAGTTGATATTTTGACTTGCAAGGTTAAAGCAAATTCAAACAAGATTTTCTTTAATCAGTTCAAGAAGAACTAGAACCAGAATTAACTATTTTAAAGAAAACATTTGAAAAGACTCCTTTAGTGTTTGGGAAAATGAAATGTCAGTACCAGTGTTTTGGCACCAGAATGTCTCTGATTAAAGAGCAAATAGAAGCTTTCTTATCTGACTTTCAATCGCCTATCCCAGATTTCTAGATTACCTCTGATATTATGTTCTTAAATTTTTCTCTCATGGTCTGATCCCTATTTAAAATATTATGTTTGGTAGTATAATTCATTTCAAGTAGGAGGAAGAATTATATGATTTAGAAGTTTAATATTTAGAAGAGAATTTTCTTCCTGATCTTATCCACTACTTAAATTATTTTACATGTTGTGTTGAATATACCATGAATAAGGCAATGTTGTAATCAAAAGGTTACGTTGTCTTTGGAATCATAAATATGTAAAAAACACATGCTATGCTCAGGCACTGGAGGATCAAGTATCCACCAGCCACATTTTTTCAGACTTTGGTTTGATAAACCTATCAGTCCCTTTCACACTGAGAACCTCCTTGATAGAAAATAACATGGCTTGTCCCACCCTGCTAACCCTGTTCTATTTTCTTCTTTGCGGCATCTATCATCATCTCATATACCATGTATTTACTTGTTTTATTTGTTAACTCCTTATGTATGTTCTGTGAGGTCAGCAATATTATCTGAGGTCAGCTCTTAGGATAACTTCTCTTCTAGAAGACATCTAATGCAGCAGTTATTATCTGGTATCACTATATTCTCAATGTCTAAAAAGGTACCTAACACATGTCTAAAATAGTGATCAACAAATATATTTGAATGATGAATTAATACCTTTCTACTTTTCCTAGTTATGTATATAAAACCTTGTAACGTTACTTAAACTTTTAAAACTTCAGTTTCTGGAATAACAGATTAAAAGTGCAAACTGTGTTCCCCAGCTTCTGTTGCATGATATCTAGCCCTACTTACGTTTTTTTCATGATACGTGTTTAATATGTATAAGTCTACCGCATGCATCTTCTATGTTCTTTCCCTTCACTTGCCTTCCCTTGCCTTTCCTTGCCTTCCTTTCTGTCCCTCTCTCTCTCTAATCTCAGTTGTTGCCTTTAGTACTGGCAGATGAGCTGCTCCCAGTAGGTTTCTATCTCCCACCAGGCCGGCCCCTGCTATTCTGAGAATAGCCCCCAGCTCCCAACATGCAACTAAAGTTTTGTGTCTGGACTCTTAGGATGACTTCTCTTCTAGAGGACAACTAGTGAACAAGTTCAAATACAATCCTAGCAACTTTGATCCATCTTCTTATCAAAAATCCTTGAAACTAAGTGAGAGATACAATTTAGGGTGACCATCCCCCTCTCCACTTTCCTGAAACTCCTGGGAGATCGTAGGCAGCAAATGAATGTTAGTTTCTGCCCAGAATCTAGAATGGAAGTATAGTTACCTTGGATCTAAAGAGGATTTGAAAATTATTTATTCTCAGTTAATATGTGATAAAACTGAAACAAAAGCCAAGGGACAAGCTTAAAGTCAGTTAGTGAGTAGTGGGAGCAGTGACATTTGAGACTAAATAAGGTAAGTGTAGAGGGATAGAGATTTTGAATTATTGATGTGAGTATGTGTGTGTATGTGTATGTGTAGTGTGAGTGTGTGTACTTTATTGGAGTTTCCTTCTACCCTCTGATTCTCCCCTCTATTTGGTCAGCAACGTGTTCAATAAGGGAGGAAATTACATAGCAGAAAACAAAAAGGGAACAGATTTATATCTCTTGTGTTTTAGAAGCCTAAAGTTTAGGCCTAGGAAATGGGAGACATGGGTGGGTGCTTAGGCAAGAGACTTGGGAGAATGTGCATTGTGTAAGAGAACAGTCACCTCTCCTAAAACTAGAGAGACATCTTTGGTTTCACAGGAAGGTTGAGAGACAGAATAGAATCTGCCTGAGGATGGAGAGGTCAATGGTGCCCAGGATGTGGCAACAGGAACTGCTGGGACCACATGAACAGGACCAAAATCAGCATCCAGAGGTGGAGAGAGCACTACCTCGCCCACCCTCATATCCCAGCAGCTCTGTGGAGGAAATGCTGCAAACTCCCAACTGGCATCAAAAGTGTTTGGGCTCAGGACCCACCTTGACTGCCTTCCCATTGGTATCTAGATTCAACTGTGAACTTTGCATATTCATCATTAGGAGTTACGGCCACCCCTGAGTCTGCTCTTTCCCTGAATGTCGACACACAAGCATTCAGTAAAAATATCAGCTCCAACTCCCAAGCTCATCCCCACTTATGTCCCCTTTCTCCATCTTATAGTACAATTACTTCTGCCCAGTCCACCCTCATATCTCACCCTGGAATCCTATAAAACTTCCTAATTAGTTTCTCAGGGACCTGTTTCTCCTCTTATCCTTCTACCATCCATATTTCACATAGCAGCCAGGATAATTGAAAAAAAAAAAATCAAAAGTAAATCAGATCATTTCATTCCTTCAGTAATATCTATCTTATCCTGGTTTATCAAGCTCTCTTTAATCTGGCCCCCACCTACTTCTCTGAACTTATTTCCTACCTCTGTCCTCTTTGTCTACTAGCCTCCGCCATACTGGTTTTTCTTTTCTTCAGTTTCTTGAAAATTCCAAGTCCATCCCATGTTAGAGTATTTTCTCTAACTCTTCCCTCTTCCCAGAATGTACTTTTCTCTCATCTTTCCATAGCTACTTTTTTTCTGTCACTCAAATCTCAACTTAAATGTTCAAAGGGGTCTTTCCTAGTACTAGATTTAAAGTAACCACCCAGTTATTCTCCGTCACACACAATCTAGCTCTTACACTAATAAAAATTTATAATATATTCATCTGCTTGATTGTTGTCTGTCTTCTCCATTCAGTAGTAAGCTCCATGAGAGCGGAGAAAAGCTTTTTTTTTGTCTTTTTCAGTGCTGTTCCTTTTGTCTGGAGCACTGTCTGGTACATAATAGGCACTCAGTTTGGTAATGAATGGATGAATGAATGGGTCTTTGTCTTTGAACATTGCTTGGATCCTATCTGGCTTACCATTTTCAGTGTCCTGGGTTGCTCACAAGTACTTGCATTGCAAAAAATGATCCTGGAGGGGTAGTGAAGGTTTGAAAGGAAAAGTCTCGCCCTACCCCCAGCCCCACCCCACCCCCCTGCCACCCACACATATGCACGTATTAAGTGATGCTAAAAGAAACCAGGTGAAAATCTGCTCCAAGATGGCTCAGTGGGGAAGCACCGTCCCAACACAGGACAGAGACTCTAATAAAACAGGGAAGAAGCTCAATAAATGCTGGTTGCCTTTTTAAATTTGTTTTTGAATTATGTGCCTACCTTCAGAGGTAGAAACACGTAATGCCTCACACTTTAGAGTTAGACAACTTCTGTCCAGTACTGCCAATTATTATCATATAATATCAGGCATTTTTTTTTTCTTTTTGGGCTTTGTATGGCAAAGCATCTGTATAAAGGGAAATGGATAAAGTTAAGAAGATTTTTGTGAAATTAGAAAAGATAATGCTTAAAGTAATAAAAATGATGTATTATCATTAGTCATAATTATCAGTAACTATAAGTTGTCACTAATAATAATTAAAATAGTTATTAATGCTAAGAGTTATTAGAAATGATAATAGCTATTAGTAGCATAGTTATCAATGATGATAATAGTTATTTTTTAAGTACTTAGGATGTGTAGACAATATTCTAAGCACTGTACATGTACTAACTCTTCACAGCAGCTCTAAGCAATTGGTTTTATAGTCATTTTAAGAAACTAAGGCCCAGAGACTTGAAGTAACTTCTGTAAAGTTCTGCAACTAGTAACTTGCCAGAGCTAGAATTTGAACCCAGAAATTCTTTCTCCAAAGTCTGTACTCTCGGTAGAGAGCCTGGCATATAATAACCATTAAGGCAGTTTTACATGCTTTCTATCCTTTTGTGATGAATTTAGGTTATTTTTATTATTTGTATGAGCTTTTTACATACCTTTTGTCATATTTGTTACCAGGCAAGATTTTTTTTAATATCACAACAAAATGTTAAATGTAAAACTGCAGCATCTAAAGAAATGTATGAAGTCCTTTAGTTTTTAAATCCACAAAGAAGCAATCCTTTGTGTGGGGGACAATGAAGAGTGAGAGAGTTTAAATCTGAACCTTCAGCATGTGAACACTTTAACCTGCATAAGTATTGATAACTAGCCTCCCCCAGGTCTGCCATTCATGAGCAAAGCCACATGCCACTCAAAGCTCTAAAATGGCTGTTTTCATTTTGGAATATAATTTTTGATCTGTGTATTGGCATTTCCTAAATCTGAGAGGCCCGATGATCCAGGTCACGAAGTGAGGGAAGCTAAACCAAGGCTGCAGCCTCTGGACAAATTAATTCTCTTCAACAAGTGGCCTCTGTCAGAAGCATGTTGTGTCCAGTATTTGTCTCACTATCTTCAAAGTGTCCTTTAGAAACACATCTGGGGGTGATACAGCTCCTCATAAGGGGAAAAGATATAATTTGCCTGGCTGATGAGACACAGTGGGAAGACGGGACACATTCTCTTCCAGTTTCAAAGGACGATGGCAATAAAGCTCTTTATGAGCTTCAGTTATGCTGCACTGCAATGATCTGCTTCCATCCCAGTAAAGACTATCACTGCATATGGTTCTAATCAAAAATAAGAACTAGAGATAGTTCAAGGTCGGGTGGGGGTGGGGTTCCTGAAGAGAAGAGAGACAATTTTCTGAATTTAACTGATAACAGTTGAAACGTGAAACCCTAAAAGAGAAAACTAAAAGCTTTACCTTTATCCAAGAGTGTAATTAGGCATGTGGACATTTAGTGAACCTCAGGATTGTGGCTGATTTTCCAGGATACACTGGTTTTAAATAGTCAAATATTCTCTCCAAGTGTCTCCATCTATTTTAACCACATCTTGATTTTTTGTTCCAAAAATATTTCTATAAGACATACTGGTTTGTGAACATCGCCGTTTTGCTTCTAATTGAAAGACCAAACATATATAGCAATAAGCCTATATTTATAATGTGAAAATGAAGAATCAAAATGTGAATATTATTTGCCTTCTTGAATATTGTTCTTT
Organism: Aethalodelphis obliquidens; assembly: GCF_003676395.1. NCBI lineage: Eukaryota > Metazoa > Chordata > Mammalia > Artiodactyla > Delphinidae > Aethalodelphis > Aethalodelphis obliquidens. Next base: position 36,401,382 of record NW_020837952.1, read on the forward strand.
GAAAACAAAGACAGGACTCTAAGACATTGGAGGGTGGGAGGGATAAACTAATTTCAGTTTGCAGCCTATCAGGAGAAAAAGCAAAAATAAGATTCTTAAACTATGCAATACATATTTCAATACAATATGAGCTGACATAGAATACACAGAATTTAACAAAACAGGAAGTATGCTTGACCTTTTATGTAATTATTATATCTTTAAAAGCAGAAAATTATTTTTCAATAATTTAAATATATTAAATTTCTCTCTAATGAATTCTTTATGTAATTCCCTATCTTCGGTTTTCAGACATTGGTGTACTATTGATGACTTGAGGTATTTGTTTAAAATGTAAATTCGTGGATCCTTGTTCTAGAGTATCTAACCTAGTAGGTCTGGGGAAAAGCATGGGAATCTGCTTTTTAAACAAGTATTTAGGGAAATATTACCCATATCTATATTTTCTACCTGTGAAAAACAATCTCACTTTCACTGAATGCCTACTGTGTGCTGCTTTTACAGACAATTTATTTCTTTACTCTTTACACCAGTCTTTTGAGTTAAATATTATTATCCACATTTTATTGACAGGCTAACTGAGGTGGAAGAAAGATACATTCCTCATGATGGTACAACATATAAAGAATGAAGTCAAAATTCAGAGACTGATAAGACCAAAGACCCTGCTCTTTCCGATTTACTATCATGATAAAGACACATTCATAATCAATACTAGGAATAAAGGGTTTTTTTAAATATATTTTGGAGAAAAAACATTAGATAAAGGATAAAACAAAATGTCAAGAAGATGACAACCTATTTAATATCTTCTAAATTCTCAGAAAACCACAAACCATTGGAAGGAAAAGATAAAATAAGCATTGGATTAAGAAAGTAGTTTAAGAGGAGAAACATTTTCAATTTTCTAATTGAAGGCTAGTTAGGTGTGAACAAGCATGTCTATACACTGGTGACCAAATTCTGGTTAGTCATTCATGAGTCTAACAAAGATGGCTGCTCAAAATTTAGTAATGGGAAGATATATATGGCTTTAGATTAAAACAAAGGAACCACAACAAACAATGCTTCTTAGTACAAACTAATTAAATACTTCTTTAATGTCTTCACTTTTGCAATTTCAGAAATTTGTTGCAAATGTGGAGTGGCACCACTTTATAAATTCAGAATTTATTGAGTATATAACCCCCAAGATACCTGCCTCCCAGGGTGCACAACCTGCATAATACTCTCTCATTGTGTGTGTGTGGGCCTGACCTAATCAGGGGATGGTGGTCAGCAACAGAAGAAGTCAGAGAAGTTCAAAGTATGACAGGTTCAATAGAGAAGGCCATGGGGCAAGGAACTGTGTAGGGCCTCTAGGAGCTGAGAGCAGCCCCTGTTCAACAGCCAGCTAAAAACCAGGGGCCTCAGTGCTAGAACAACATCAAACTTAATTCTGCCAATAGCCAAGTAAATTTGTAAAAAGATCCCCAGCTTCAGAAAATAACACAGTCCAGGTGATAGCTTGATTCCAGCCTGATGAAGACCTAAGGAGAGAATCTAGCTTAGCCAGGCCTGGACTTCTGACCTTCAAAACCCTGAGGTAATAAATTTGAATTGTTTTAATTTCTATTGCAATTTGTCTCTGGCTCTTTGTTGCATAGGGATAAAAAAAAAAACTAATGCAAGCACCTCCTATATGCCAGTGCTGAACCATGTATACAGGTAAAATGATGTACGTGACAGATGAAAAGCTCTACCTTAATGGACCTAAGCTTATAATGGGGTAAAAATGACAATATGATAATACACACAGAAAATAGAATAAATGTATATATAGATTTTCAAGAGAGGCATGTTCTACAAAGAAAAATAAAACAGGGCAAGAGTTAGAGATTGGCTTGGTGGGGATTTGGGTGCTACTTTAACCAAGGTGGTCAGGGAACAACTGTCAGGAAAGATGAGAGTTGTGTCAAGGCCAACATGACGGAAAGGAAGCACCATATAACAATGAGAGTTTGGATCTTGTTCTAAACCTTTTGAAGAGTTGTAGGCATGGGGCGGTGTTTATCTGAATTACTCTTTGAGAAAATGTCTCAGTGGAGAATTAACTGAGGGGGGTGGGGGTAGGGAGGCAACAGTGGAATTGTATCCAAGAGAATCTTGTTCATTACAAAGATTTTGCCATCACCCATGAAAGATCATGAAGGATCAGACTGAAGAGATAATCCTCAGGCTTGAAAGAGGGACTTCCTATAATGTTGTCATGAATCACATAGTATAGAGCTTTTCTTCCATGATTTATAGTAAAGAATTTTTTCTCTGGGGTATTTCCAAATCCAGATAATGCAGACCTTTATCCCACTAAGAATGGAAGGAAGGCAAAATGGGGGAAGAAAGATGAAGGCAGAAATTTTGGTAACCTAGTTAGAAAGCAAAAAAATGACCTGATATTTTTCAACAAATTAGTACATCAGAGGAAACTGGACTTTAAACTTTTACATACTTAAAATATTTCTTAAGATTATCCAAAGTCACATTCAAAGCCTAACAATATTTTTCCCTAGTAACAGATCATAGGAATTCAGTTAAGATTCTTTGTTTTGCTAAGGACATAAATGTCAAAACTATGTAGTGAATGCTGCTTTTTTCAACATATACTTAAAATCAGAATAAGTGTTAGACTTTCAAAATACTAGAAACTTCTTCACATGCATTTTTCTTAATAACATGAACAATGTTCTGTGATGAAAAAATGTAGGTATGGTGTATATTAGCGCATACTTTTAAATGCAAGCATTTTTCTCTGCATGTCTAACTGTCAGACTAATAGAAAAGAATAACACTATGCACAGAAAAGTAAACCTAAAGAATTTTCTCCAGAGTTAATTAACTACAACATACAAAATTTAAAACAGCTTTCCAATAAAATTCCCAGCTCTAATTAGTCCCAAAGAGAGAAAGCAATTACAATGGAGTAGAATACAATTTTCTTCTCTCACTCCTTGCTTTCATCTATCTTTCTATTTTCATCCCTTGAGCATGCTTGTTATAGACTGAATTGTGACCCTCCAAAATTCATGCAGAAGCCCTAACTCTCAGTGTGACTGTATTTAGAGATAGGGCCTCTAAGGAGGTAATTAAGGTTAAATGAGATCATAAGGGTGGGGCCCTAATCCAATAGGACTTGTGTCCTTCTCAGAGGAAAGGCCATGTGAAGACATATTAAGAAGTCAGGAAGAGAGTTCTCAACAGAAACCAACCCTAACAACACTTTGATCTTGGACTTCTAGCCTCCAGGACTGTGACAAAATTAATTTCTGTTGTTTAAGCCCCTCAGTCTGTCAAATTTTGTTATGGCAGCTAGAGCAGACAAATACACAAGCTGAACTCAAAAGTTAGAAAAAAAACATATAACCTCATATTTAGAACATCAGTGGTATCGATAACTTCAAAGAAGTTGAATTTTACACAAATAAATCATCTTTAATCCACCAGCCAGTGAACATGTTTGCTTCTGTTTAGAAATATGGGGTCCCTGACCCTTGGGAATGTTAATGCTGAATTGGCACTTTTGTTTTTAATACCTAAGATTCTGACCAGCTTTGGTGGTATTCTTAACAAAATTGACTTTGCCTTGTTCTGAATTGATGATTACTTTAATAAACATGTTATCCATAGGAAGCAATTTTTATATTAAAGTAATAGACATTGATTAAATTCCCCTTACTCCAGAGAGTTGCTTTGATAATTATCTGAGAAGGAATTACAGGTAAATAAAAATAGACAAATTAAAAAATAAACAACAACAATAATGAAAAAGGAAAGACTATACCTACATTACACTACTCAGGAAGAGGAGGAAGAGTACTAGTAGCAATGGTAGTAGTAGTAGTAGTAGTAGTAAGAGTTTAGTTTTTTTGCTTTAGCATTATTGACATTCTGGTCTACTTCTTTGTTGTGGGGCCTCCCTGTGCGTTAAAGGGTGTTTAGCAGTGTGTCTGGCCTCTACTCACTAGGTTCCAGTAGCATTCCCCCAGTTGTGACAAACAGAACCCCCTCCAGACAATGACCAATGTCCTCTGAGGGGCAAAATCAACCCCCTTCCCCACTGGAGAACCACCAATAATAGTGATCTTTATTGAGCACTTCCTATATGCTAAGCAATGCTTAGGCATTTTACAAGTATCAATTTATTTAATCCTCAAAACAACCTTAAATGTAAGTATTGTTATTAACCCTTTGTTACAAATGTGGAAATCATGGCACAGGGGTTAATAATAAGTTGCATAGCTAGTAAGCATCTTTTATTTATTTTTTATTTATTTATTTTGGCTTTTGAATCACATTTTATTTTTGGCAGGAAGCATGATGGAAATATTTTTAAATAAATATTCTTAAATCTCTGAGACTTTCTGTTTAATATATAATTAGATTCCTTTTTTAAAGTGTGCAACATGATGATTTAATATAATATTGTGAAAGAATTCTCCCCATCAAGTTAATTAACACACTCATCAGCTCATATATTTATCTTTTTTTTTAGTGAGAACGTTTTATTTCTACTCTCTTAGAAAATTTCAATTATACAGTACAGTGTTATCAACTTTAGTCAGCATGTTGTAATTAGCTCCTCAGACCTCATTCATCTTATAACTGAAATTTTGTGCCTTTTTACCAACCTCTCTCTATTTCCCTCACCCCCAAGCATTATAATTGATACCATACAGTATTTATCTTTCTCTGTTTGGCTTATTTCAGTTAGCATAATGCCAAGTTCATCCATGTTGCCTCAAAGGACAGGATTTTCTTCTTTTTTAAGGCTGAATAATATTCCATTGTACAAATATACCATATTCTCTTTATCCATTCACCTGTCAATGAACACTAAGGTTGTTTCCACACCTTGGCTATTATGAATAATGAGTTATCTTTCAGAGCTCAGATTTAGACATGGCTGATCTGGTGCACTTTGTAGAGGGGAGCTGTAATCATTCATTCATTTAACAAATAAAATTTTCTATGAGTTTAATTAACATGTAGAATGTGAAGAAGGAAAGTAAGAAAAAAGTAAATAAGACTTGATTCTTTTTTTGTGTGTCTGCATTGGGTCATTGAGGCTCACGGGCTGCTCTCTAGTTGTGGCATGCAGGTTTTCTCTCTCTAGTTATGGCGTACGGGCTCCAGGGCACATGGGCTCTGTAGTTTGTGGCACATGGGCTCTCTCGTTAAGGCATGTGAGCTCAGTAGTTGTAGTGCTGGTGCTTATTTGCCCCGTGGCATGTGGGATCTTAGTTTCCCGACCAGGGATCGAACCCGCGTCTCCTGCATTGGAAGGTGGATTCTTTACCGCTGGACCACCAGGGAAGTCCCAAGCCTTGATTCTTGATCTCGAATTCCTCATCACTTAATAGCAAAAGTTAGAGGAAGTTGTTGGCATTTGAGGAAAGGATAACAATGGGGTTATCCTTTAGGTCACTGCATCTCTCTTACCTTCCTCACTCTCCAGCCTCTTCCCTTGACGTAACTATCTTCTTGGTCATTGTCCAGCCCCAGCCTAACTATGTGGTAGTATACCCCTGAGTAGGTGCTGTCTGGTGGCTCAAACATGAGGGGAATGGAGGTTAATTATAGCATTCCCTGCTAGCAGTGTTTGCCATTCAATAAGGAACTTATAAGCAACAAACTACTTTCACAACTCTACAAGAATTGAGTTTTATACTAGTGGGATGAGTGGTAATGTTTTGGGCAGAACATTTGCTAGAAACCCTCATGAAGAGAAGTAGTGAAATTTGCACTTCATAAGTCTTTAAACTGAGTTTTAATTTCAGTCCTTCTCCCACCTAATTGGATAACCGAGGATATCTAGGCATCTGTCTCAGGCAGTAAATTTAGAGGGCTGGACTAAATAATATCTAAGATCTATTCCAGTTTTAACTTTCTATGAACCTCTGAATTTTACAACTATGAAGCATACTTATTTGGATTTTCCCGTAACATTTATCTGAAATTAAATAGGTAAATCAGTGTTGGAGTTGGTTTTAGGATTTACCGTTTTGAAGAATTTGTTTTAAAATTTAAAGATTTGAAAACCCTGCTATGACCATTCATCATTCTTCTTCTATGGGCCAATAAGAACATATGTTGAGGACACATAGTTAATGACAACTCATTGTTAATTTCAGTAGCTTCTGTGGGTATGTTATATAGTCTATGAAGCAATTTACATGCATGGGATATTTTAGCAAGTCCTTTACAGCTGTTTTTATAAGCAATTTGATATCCTCCTTATGTTTTGTTTGAGGGAACAATAGAGGAACGACAACTTCAATGACTAGCATGAGGTCAACTGACATAATAGCGAGAACAATGGAATCAAATGTACAGACCTGGCATGTTTCAATGGTCATTTCACCAATAACAATAGGAGAAAAAAATTTTATTCTCTAGACTTCATTTTATCCAACCTATGAAACCAATTGATTTGCCAATTTAAATCCATTTTGTTAAGCCCTCTAAAATTTATTATAACCATAATCACCATAAGAAAAGAAAATATGAAACAAATCCATTTACTTGTTTTTAGTAACTTCTTTAGAAAAATTAAAATTCTCCATGTACCATTTTTAGACACTCATCTAAAGAATAAAAGGAATAAATACAATCCTCTAATTCTTTCAAGTCTCCTCTCATGTATTGAAAACTTATATTTGAATGAAGGCTGACAAACAAAATATATCATAGGGTAGCAGAGCTCTAAATGTATAGAAAATTCTATATGAAAAGACTTTCCTTTAAAAATATGTGAACTCAGCTTCTCAAGTATATTTAGATTGTGGTCAAGGTTCTTGAACAGCCCACAATAAAGATTTTTATAAAGATAAAAAGAGAAACTTTTATTTAAAGCTTGAGTAATGCTATCATGTATATTCCCATTTCATTTTTTTCTAAGATAATTGTACACACAGTTTCATACACAGTTCTCTAAAGTAAAATAACATGTAAAGCAATTTTATTATGGCATATACCTCTTGACAAATATATATATAGAGAGAGAGAGGTTTGATATTTGACAAAATATATTTTTGACAAAATGTTTTTCTTGATAATAACTTTCCAGTTCTCCAATATAATAGGTACTAAATATGAAAAAGACACGTGTATTAGTTTCCTGTTGCTGCTGTAACAAATTACCAGAAACTTAGTGAATTAAAACAACACAAGTTTATTTTCTTATATTTCTGGAGGTCCGAAGTTCCAAAATGGATCTTATAGGCTGAAAGCAAGGTGTCAGGAGGTCCGTGTTTATTCTGGAGACTCTGCAGAAGAATCCGTTCCTTGCCTTTTACAGCTTCTAGAAACTACCTCCATGTTTTGGCTCATGGTTCTTTCCAGTAATGTTGTCCTTCTGACTCTGCTTCCCTCACCACATCTCCTTTTCTGACTCTGATCCCTCACCTCACTCTTATAAACAACTCTTGTGATTACATTGGACCTACCCAGATAATCCAGGATAATCTTCCCATAGCAAGATCCTTAAGTTAATCACATCAGCAAAGTGTCATGTAAGGTAATATATTTGGAGGAAATGGACATCTTGGGTGATAGACAGTACTTTGCCAACCACAACACAACTGCCCTAGTATTTTCTATTTATTGTGCATGTTGGCAGGTAGAATTTGAACACATACAGTGTGTAGTTCATGTTAAAGGAGGCAATATGAAAACCTTAAATATGGTGATGAAGAAAATTAACATGGAAATTCTTAAGGCTTTTTTGTACTTTTTGTGAAAAATGACATTGTTCTAGAAAAGGTACCATCTCACACAGAGTATATTGTAACCCTCTAATCTGTTAAGGTCATCAATAAAAGTACCTTGCCAGTATTTATACCTTTCAAAAGAGAAGTTCTTAAAATATTGATGTGAGATGTATCAGCAAAGAACTAGAATAATTTAGGAGAAGACTCTTTTTATTTGCAAAAAGTATTATTGTGCTCTGAGCTGTTAGGTATCAATATTTCTGGAGTTGATGTATTAATAAAAAAATAATGGGTGCTTACTATGTACTAACTGCTGCATTACACCCTTTACATGCATTTTCTCATTGTGTGAGATACGCACTGTTATGATTCCACTTTACCAACATAGAAACTGAGGTTTTAGAAAAGCAAGTGTTCTTGCCCATTATTGCACAAGTGGAACTGGCATTCTACCTCAAGTCTGCTCACTATTAGGTGATGGGACAGGATGATTTCAGTTACCACTAAGTTTTCATCATAAAAGGCACTAATATTTCTGAACCACCCTGTACGTATTGTTTTTAATTTATCCTTCATACTACCCCTGGGAAAATTTACATTATATATCCCATCTTTTAGAGTAAGAACCCAAGGTCTAGTAACTTTATTTCAATCATGCTTCCATTTTTTAACTTTCTGAGTAGTAGCATATAATGCGTGAAAATAATTAAACTTCACATCAGACCTTTATATCAAGATGTGTTTTTTCTTTGAACCTATGATAGATACATTTTTTTTTTAATTTTGAAATTGACCACTTGTTATTCCGGAAAAAACACTGGCTTTGGAAAAAACATGAATTGGATTTGAGTTTGTATTTTGCAATTTTTTCTCTATATGGAAAATAATTAACTTCCCAGAGCTTTAGATTCCCTATCTTTAAAACGGAGGAAATAATACAGGCCTCATGAGATTGTTATATAAGCTCTCAAAAAAGCTAGATTCCTTCTCTCATGGAGTATTATTTTTCTAACATTCTCAAAAGGCAGAACTCTCCCCCTTTCCCTGATTATTTTGCTTCTTATAAAGATATCCTAAAGCCTTTGGGATTGGGGATGGAGGAAACCACTTTTTCACTTATCATGTTCAGTAAATCATTTCCCAAATACTGTTTTGTTCTTATTTATTTTTTAAACTATATTTTCAGTTGCTCTGAGCTAGACTAGTCATTATTCCACTGTAAATGATTCTTGAGCATTTTCACAATGAACGAATCGCAGTGGGATTCGTTAGGAATTTTCAAGTTTACCACTTTTCCTTTCATTCTTTCTTTCTGCCCTCTGCAGAGATGCCAACATACTTAGTTTGCATAAAAAACCAAGATGCCTCTGGTTTGTTGAGCCCAGCACTGTGCAGAACATATGAAAAGCCAACAATAAGTAACTTTTGTAATGCAGCTTTTTGCGATAATGAAGTTTCATGTTTTAATGAACCCAAGCCAGAGTAATAAAGGTCTCTTCTGACACCCAAGGCCAGCAGTAACTTGACTCTCTAGAGGTCAGGCTCTGACTGAACTTTGAGACAGGAAAGACACCACTAAAAACAGTGTTTTTTGGAAACATTTTATTGAACTTCCAAACCCTTCTAGACACATTTACTTCATCTCCCACTTGCTTGGTGTGGAAAAGCAATTACTCTGTACTGATAGTGCACTCAAATCTGTAAATAGTTATTACATTTCAATTAGAGCTGCATGAAACTCTATATGTTTTGTTTGGAGGGAATTAATGCAAATCTTTTTTGATGTTTCAATTCACAAGGGGTCCTACCCAACACATTTGGCTCTGAGCAACACTCAGACCCATTCAAACATCAAAGACTGTTTTTTCAGCATAAAGCATTTGGCCTAGGGTTAAATTCTCCTAAAGTATCGGTCTGTATTCAAACTCCCAAGTCTTCTGGCTACACTAAAAGTTTTGACAAGAGAAGTCAATTTAGACTGACTTTCTAGTATGAAAGAAAAAATTCTGGTAAATCTTTTGCTATAAAACATGTACTTGATCACACTTATGGTCTTGGCTGAATGCCCATAAGTCATTGAAACATAAACAAAAATGTTTCATTATTGTTAACAAGGAAACTAATATTTATTAAATACCTATGATGTTCCAGTCACTTTTCTTGGATTATCTCTTTAAATTTTTCCGTCAACACTGTGAAGTAGGTATCACATACCACTGTTCTCCAGATGGGAAAATTTAAAGTCAGATTAAGAAACTTGCCCAGATCTGCTAGGTAGTTGGTGGTGCTGGGAACAAACCCAGATTTCTTTGTCTCCAAAGTCCTTGATAATTCTTTTGTCTCCCACTGTGCAGAGAATTGGAGAATATGCTTACAGTTCATCTGTCTTTTTTGTCTTTTTTTTCCATTGCCCATCATTTCTCTCAAATGCCTTTCGGAGTAGCTTGGTTGGTTTGTCCACGCTTCGTATTAGTAACACTGATTCTCTTTGAAAATTTTATGTTTCTCGAGGAAAAATGCAAGCAACAAAGTCAGTGATGAAGGAATAATTCTCCACACTCTCAAAATGTGTTACATATGGTGGTGGGGAAGGGACAGCAAGACCTCAAGCAGAATTTACTGAGGGGGACTTCACACTTCCATCACTTACCATGAAAGATAACATATGGACTGAACATTTATTCCAAGCAACAGATTTGTTTCTAGTTACTCTCCAGCAGTTGAATAAAAAAGAAAAAGAAAGAAAGAAAAAAAAAAACTCTTTTAACACTCATCTGAAAATACTCCCAAATGAGAGAAATATAGTTGATCTTTTTTCAGACTACAGAATTAAATTTTTAAAAATTAATTTTTTAAAATTGAACAATTTGAGTAATAATGATTCAATTTAAATGCATTTATTGAATTGCATTATTTAAATGCATTTATTATGCATCTACCTTCCTGTTGGAGATAACATGTTGCCTCTTCTCAAACGTTTATGTTCTTCTTGGGGGACGAAGGACATCCTTGCTATAATTGACTTACTGAACTATTTTTCCTTTGGTACTGTTTTTAAATTATTTATTTTTATTTATTTTAATTTTTATCTCATATGTAATCAGCCTTTTCAATATGATGATGAATATACAAATTTGTGTCAATAAATAGGGACACTTTTCTGTTTTCTATCATTTTGTTTGTAATCAATCATTTGCTTCATGTCACCCAAGTTATTGGTTAAATCTGGAAAGATAACTTTTGGCATTGCAAAATTCTTCAGGCTGAGAAAAAAAGGTGTTGTCAGGAAAACAAAATTAAAAAGTTAAGTTTAAAATTGTTTCTGCCCTCCAGGCTCCTAACATATAAAAGTATTAACAACATATGTCTAGGTTAGATTTTTAAACCACAGGAGAGTTAAGTAGGCAGAGCCTCTTCGAAATATTGTGCTTTGAAAATAGAAAGCAAAAGAAAATGAAAGAGAAAGCCTTGCCTTCAAAAAATACACATATGAACTTTTCTCATGCATTCAGGCAAAACAATCTTATAAACAGACCCTATTCTGTTCCTGGACCTTTCTTTGTCAGCCGTCACTTCTTTGAAAGCTAACACCTTCAAGAAGCAGTCTCTGACAAACTCATTCCTTCTCCCCTTTAAGACTTTCTCCTTTTTTTAATCATTGGCAGGGTGCATACCTGAGGTTCTATCTTGCTTTGTACTTGCTCCTTTAAATAGCTATTTATCTGACCTTCTGAAAAAAGAAATTTCTTTTGGAAATTCTTTCAGTGAGGCTGATCATAGGAAAAAAGTTGATAAAATGTATACCTTTACAGTCTGAAAAGACAAACAAAACAAAGTAGGTTTAGAATGAATGTGAAATTATCATCAAATTCTGTTGTTAAGAAAAATAAAAGAAGTGTTCTTTTAAACAGCAGAAATGGGGGAAGATAAAAGTTACATTTTTAGGATACAAATAAATTTAGAGTTGAAGAATCCAGTGTGGATTTTCAAGTGCTGGTAAATATTTTGGAAACATTCCCTGATCTTGACATTGCTATTTTTCCAAGAAACCCAGCCTTCCTATGCCATATCTTTGCTTCCCTGAGACTAGATCAGGGCTCTGATCCTCTGTGCTATGCTCAGTCTTAGAAGATTTCTTAGTTTACTGGAGGCTCAGATTTTCTCCAGCCTCATTTCATCTTACATCATGCAAATCATATATAAACATTCCAAACATATAGACAATCTAACATGTCCAAAGTTGAACTTCTGATCTTCCACCCTAAAATAGAAAAACTCAATTTTCCACATTCCTGAGTAGGGAAAAACCCAGTTCTTCCCTACTACGACTTTCTTCCCTCTGAGTCTCTTTTACCATTCACTCAGAACCCTTCCCTTCCAACACTCTGGTCGCCAAATGTGGAAGTTTTTTTCCCCCACAACAAGCAATTCTCTGTGATGCCAGCTGAGTGTCCTACAAGTTAACTCAATTCTGACACTGTCAACCTGCAAATGGCCTCAGGTCCTGCAAGTTAAGTGTTCAGTCCCACACGACTGAGACCCCATACCACTGCATACACCTAAGACACCAGTCACCAGTCCAGGTTATTACCTGTGCTTCTGACCCAATGGCCGCACATCAGAAGTTCCCATGACCGCCTCCTCAGGTAGGATTAATTTGCCAGAGTGGCTCACAAAACCCAGGGGAACACTTACTTTTGTTTACCAGTTTATTAAAGGATGTGACAAAGGATACAGATGAAGAGGCACTTAGGGCAAAGTCTGGCAGGATCCTGAGCACAGGAGCTTCTGTGCCATGGAGTTGGGGGTGTGTCACCCTCCTAGTGTGCATGCCTGGAAGCTCCCCAAACCTCATACTATTGGGATCTTATGGAGGCTTCCTCATGTAGGCATGATCTATTTTTAACCCCTCTAGTGTCTCTCCCCTCTCTGGAGGACGGGGGTGATACTGAAAATTCCAAGCTTCTAATCATGGTTTGGTCTTCCTGGTGACCAGCCCCCATCCAGGAACCATCCAGAAGCCCATTCAGAGTCACCTCGTTAGAACGAAAGGTGCTCCTCATGTTCTTATCACTTAGGAAATTACAAGTGTTTTAGGACCTCTGTGCCAGTAACCAGCGGCAGAGACCAATGCATATATTTTCTATTATCTCACACACCCTACACTTCTTCCCACACTGAAATGGCAACTTCCTCTTTCCAGCCACTCATACTAAAATGTTGGGAGTCCTGACTGACTCCTCTCTTTCATTCATACTACTTATGCAATGACTAAGAAAATTCTCTTGGCTCAACTTGTAAATATCACTAATATCTGACAATCTTTCACCATCTCCATGCAGATCCAAGCCATGACTGAGTCTCACTGGGCCACCTCTAACTGTACTCCCAGCTTCTACCTTTGTTGCTACTATTTTCCCTACAGTAGACAGAGTGGTCATTTTGAAATGTAAGTAAGTCATATAATGTCACTCCTCAGCTCAAAACATTCTAAAGTCTCCCATCCCATTCAGAGGAAAGGCCAAAGCTCCTATAATGGCCTAACAAGTTCTGTATGACCTATGCTTTCATGCCACAACACACTCTCCTATTCCACTGCTTTCCTATGCTCATTTGGCTCAAGTCACAGTGACGTTCTATATGTTCTTCAAACACAACATGCACCGTTCTGGTTCAGGGCCTTTGAATTGACTTTTGGAAGCCTGGAATGTACTTTACCCATAAATGCATGTAGACCTCACAGCTCCCGTAAGTCTTTGATCAACTGTCACCTCATCAGAGAAGCCCATGCCCATCACCCTGTTTAAAAGTTCAACCTCTTCTCATCCCCTTTCTTGCTTTATTTCTCCATATCACTTTCAAATAAACTATAAAATTTACTTATTTTATTATATTTTTCATTTGTTTTTCTTCCACACTGGCTGAGGAGCTCCATGAGAATAGACCCTTTTATCTATTTGTTCACCATTGTATCCCAGCATCTAGAATTGATCCTGGTACATCATAATAATAATATTTGTTGAAATGGTGAATGAAAAATTGCAGTGCTATACACTTGGTGAAGGAAATCTCTTGGTGTATCCCATCCAAATATCCAAATCCTTGTGAAAGCAAAAATTTAAGCTAAAAAAATATTTTAAAGGCCACAGTAGTTCCACTATCAAGACTCAACTCATTAAATATACATCTTATTTCTCTATTGCTATGATGGAAATAAGGGGAGGAAAACAAAATAGGAAGGAAAAATAAGGAGAGAAAGATTGAAAGAGGGACATATAAAGGGAGAGTACATAGGTAGCTATTTAGGCTGATTTAAAGAAAAGGAGATATGATTTGGAGTCCACCAACCTGACTTCTAGTTTGGGCTCTTTTTCCTCCTTGTTCTCATTTACTTGGAGTCTATGACTTTTCTTGTAAAAACAAGGTTAATAAAACCTACTTCACAGAGTTGCAGTTAGGACAAAATGAAATGAGGGATATAAAATGCCTCGTATGGTGCGTGACACATGGAAGACACTCAAAAATAAAAGCTAACCTGGTTCAACTTATACACTTACATTTCCTGGCTCTGTCTGCAGAGAGAGCCTAGAAGCAGTGACACCCCAGAACCAATGAGCACAACTAATGCTCAGGTCTTGGTTTCTAAATATCATTCTCCAATAGAATGAACCAGAGCTCCTTGGAGGAAAAGAAATAATTCTAGGGCTGAGGCAGGGAAATTTCAGGATAAGACTGGAATATTTTGTGATACCAAAAGGTAAGAAAGTAGGTAAAAAGAGACAGGGGTGGGAGTGGGAGTGAGGAGACCATGCAGAAAGGACATTGGCCTTTACATGATGCAGCCCCTTTACATGCCTTGTCTGCAATCTCAAGAGAGACCCTGAGACAGCTAAGCCATGCTGGAATCTTGGCCCAAAGAAACTTTGAAAAAATAAATGCTATTGTCTTAAGTCACTAAGCTATGGGGTAATTGTCATGTGGCAATAGAAGGAGGTTAGAATCAATGCCATTTAAATACACCAAGAACAACTTTGACAGGACATGCCTTTAGCAGGAAAGATTAGCGATAAGGGTGGACTTCTCTCTGCTGGTGATCTTTTGGCTGCTGCTATTTTGTCTCTTTGTTCTTTGTAGTCATCAAAATATCAGGTGTACCTTTCTGGGAAAATTTTTCAGGAGCCACAAACTTGAAGTTTCTCCACCGAGAATGTGAGCGGAAAGAGTATAGATTTGAAATTAAAGATTCTGGCTTCTGCTTTGCCACTTCCAGACATATGGTTTGAGAGAATTTGAAATTCTTCTAAGTGTTTTCACTTGTAAAATGAAAGGGTAATGCAGATGCTGTTTCAGCTTCCTGGAGCTTCCTAAGGTCTTGGAACTTTTTTTTTTTTTAACAAGGTAGAATCTTTTATTTATTTTTTTATATTTAACATACACATATATTAAAAGCATAATAATGCAATGAACACCCATGAATTTACCACTCAACCAAAAAAAGTAGGAGATTATTAACACTGGTGAATTTCTTATGAGATGGATTGTTTCCCGAATCAGTAGATTCATGCTTTTCATTAACATTTGTTCAATGGCATTTGCATTTCCTCTGCTCTCCCTGTTTTTTCTTTTTTCTCACTTTGGTTTCCACTTTTCTTTTTTTTGTTGTTGTTAGTTTCTAACAAAGTGAATCAGCTATACATATACATATATCCCCATATCTCCTACCTCTTGCCTCTCCCTCCCACACTCGCTATCCCACCCCTCTAGGTGGCCACAAAGCACCAAGCTGATCTCCCTGTGCTATGCAGCTGCTTCACACTATCTATTTTACATTTGGAAGTGTATATATGTCCATGCCACTCTCTCACTTCATCCCAGCTTACCCTTCCCCTTCCCGTGTCCTCAAGTCCATTCTCTCTGTCTGCATCTTTATTCCTGTCCTACCCCTGTATTCTTCAGAACCTTTTTTTTTTTTAGATTCCATATATATGTTAGCATATGGTATTTGTTTTTCTCTTTCTGACTTACTTCACTCTGTATGACAGACTCTAGGTCCATCCACCTCACTACAAATAACTCAGCTTTGTTTCTTTTTATGGCTGAGTAATATTCCGTTGTATATATGTGCCACATCTTCTCTATACATTCGTCTGTTGATGGACACTTAGGTTGCTTCCATGTCCTGGCTATGGTAAATAGAGCTGCAATGAATATTTTGGTACATGACTCTTTTTCAATTATGGTTTTCTCAGGGTATATGCCCAGTAGTGGGATTGCTGGGTCGTATGGTAGTTCTATTTTTAGTTTTTTAAGGAACCTCCATACTGTTCTCCATGGTGGCTGTATCAGTTTACATTCCCACTAACAGTGCAAGAGGTTCCCTTTTCTCCACACCCTCTCCAGCATTTATTGTTTGTAGATTTTTTGATGGTGGCCATTCTGACCAGTGTGAGGTGATACCTCATTGTAGTTTTGATTTGCATTTCTCTAATGATTAGTGATGTTGAGCATCCTTTCATGTGTTTATTGGCAATCTGTATATCTTCTTTGGAGAAATGTCTCTTTAGGGCTTCTGCTCATTTTTGGATTGGGTTCTTTGTTTTTTTGATATTGAGCTGTATAAGCTGCTTGTAAATTTTGGAGATTAATCTTTGTCAGTTGTTTCATTTGCAAATATTTTCTCCCATTCTGAGGGTTCTCTTTTCATCTGGTTTATGTTTTCCTTTGCTATGCATAAGCTTTTAAGTTTCATTAGGTCACATCTGTTTATTTTTGTTTTTATTTCCATTCCTCTAGGAGGTGGGTCAAAGAGGATCTTGCTGTGGTTTATTTCATACAGTGTTCTGCCTATGTTTCCCTCTAAAAGTTTTATAGTGTCTGGCCTTACATTTAGGTCTTTAATCCATTTTGAGTTTATTTTTGTGTATGGTGTTAGGGAGTGTTCTAATTTCATTCTTCTACTCGTAGCTGTCCAGGTTTCCCAGCACCACTTATTGAAGAGACTGTCTTTTCTCCATTGTATACTCTTGCCTCCTTTATCAAAAATAAGATGACCGTATGTGTGTGGGTTTATCTCTGGGCTTTCTATCCTGTTCCATTGATCTATATTTCTGTTTTTGTGTCAGTACCATACTGTCTTGATTACTGTAGCTTTATAGTATAGTCTGAAGTCTGGGAGACTGATTCCTCCAGCTCCGTTTTTCTTTCTCAAGATTGCTTTGGCTATTTGGGGTCTTTTGTGTTTCCATACACACTGTGAAATTTTTTGTTCTAGTTCTGTGAAAAATGCATTGGTAGTTTGATAGGGATTGCATTGAATCTGTAAATTGCTTTGGGTAGTAGAGTAATTTTTACAATGTTGATTCTTCCAATCCAAGCACATGGTACATCTCTCCATCTGTTTGTATCATCTTTAATTTCTTTCATCAGTGTCTTACAAGTCTTTTATCTCTGTAGGCAGGTTTATTCCTAGGTATTTTATTTTTTTTGTTGCAATGGTAAATGGGAGTGTTTCCTTAATTTCTCTTTCAGATTTTTCATCATTAGTGTATAGGAGTGCAAGAGATATCTGTTCATTAATTTTGTATCCTGCTACTTTACCAAATTCATTGATTAGCTCCAGTAGCTTTCTGGTGGCATTTTTAGGATTCTCTATGTATAGTATCATGTCATCTGCAAACAGTGACAACTTTACTTCTTTTCCAATTTGGATTCCTTTTATTTCTTTTTCTTTCTGATTGCTGTGGCTAAAGCTTCCAAAACTATGTTGAATAATAGTGGTGAGAGTGGACAACCGTGTCTTGTTCCTGATCTTAGTGGAAACAGTTTCAGTTTTTCACCATTGAGAAAGATGCTGGCTAGGGTTTGTCATATATGACCTTTATTATGTTGAGGTAAGTTCCCTCTATGCCTACTTTCTGGAGGATTTCTATCATAAATGGGTGTTAAATCTTGTTGAAAGCTTTTTCTTCTTCTGTTGAGATTATCATATGGTTTTTATCCTTCAGTTTGTTAATATGGTGCATCACATTCATTGATTTGCATATATTGAAGACTCCTTGCATTCCTGAGATAAACCATACTTAATCATGGTGTCTGATCCTTTTAATGTGCTGTTGGATTCTGTTTGCTAGTATTTTCTTGTGGATATTTGTATCTATGTTCATCAGTGATATTGGCCTTTAGTTTTCTTTTCTTGTGACATCTTTGACTGGTTTTAGTATCAGGGTGATGGTGCTCTCATAGAATGAGTTTGGGAGTGTTCCTCCCTCTGCTATATTTTGGAAGAGTTTGAGAAGGAAGTTTGAGAAGGGTAAGTATTAGCTCTTCTGTAAATGTTTGATAGAATTCTCCTGTGAAGCCATCTGGTCCTGGGGTTTTGTTTGTTGGAAGATTTTTAATCACAGTCTGAATTTCAGTGCTAGTGATTGGTCTGTTTATATTTTCTATTTCTTCCTGGTTCAGTGTCAGAAGGTTGTGCTTTTCTAAGAATTTGTCCATTTCTTCCAGGTTGTCCATTTTATTGGCATATAGCTGCTTATAGTAATCTCTCATGATCCTTTGTATTTCTGCAGTGTCCGTTGTTACTTCTCCTTTTTCATTTCTAAGTGTATTGATTTGAGTTTTCTCCCTTTGTTTCTTGATGAGTCTGGCCAATTGTTTATCAATTTTGTTTATCTTCTCAAAGAACCAGCTTTTAGTTTTATTGATCTTTGCTATCGTTTCCTTCATTTCTTTTTCATTTATTTCTGATCTGATCTTTATGGTTTCTTTCCTTCTGCTAACTTTGGGGGTTTTTTGTTCTTCTGTCTGTAGTTGCTTTAGGTGTAAGTTTTGGTTGTTTATTTGAGATGTTTCTTGTTTTTTGAGGTAGGATTGTATTGCTATAGAGTTCCTTCTTAGAACCCCTTTTGCTGCATCCCATAGGCTTTGGGTTTTCGTGTTTTCATTGTCATTTGTTTCTAAGTATTTTTTGATTTCCTCTTTGATTTCTTCAGCGATCTCTTAGTTATTTAGTAGTGTATTGTTTAGCCTCCATGTGTTTGTACTTTTTACAGACTTTTTCCTGTAATGGCTATTTAGTCTCATAGCGTTGTGGTCGGAAAAGATGCTTGTTACGATTTCAATTTTCTTAAATTTACCAAGGATTGATTTGGTAAATTTCATAGATAGATCATACCCAAGATATGATCTCTCCTGGAGAATGTTCCATGAGCACTTGAGAAGAAATTGTATTGTGTTGTTTTGGGTGGAATGTCCTATAAATATCAATTAAGTCCATCTTGTATAATGTGTCGTTTGAAGCTTGTGTTTCCTTATTTATTTTCATTTTGGATGATCTGTCCATTGGTGAAAGTGGGGTGTTAAAGTCCCCTAGTATGATTGTGTTACTGTCGATTTCCCCTTTTATGGCTGTTAACATTTGCCTTATGTATTGAGGTGCTCCTATGTTGGGTGCATAAATATTTACAGTTGCTATTATTTCTTCTTGGATTGATCCCTTTATCATTATGTAGTGTCCTTCTTTGTCTCTTGTAATAGTCTTTATTTTAAAGTCTATTTTGTCTGATATGAGAATTGCTACTCCAGCTTTCTTTTGATTTCCATTTGCATGGAATATCTTTTTCCATTCCCTCACTTTCAGTCTGTATGTGTCCCTAGGTCTGAAGTGGGTCTCTTGTGGACAGTATATATACGGGTCTTATTTTTGTATCCATTCAGCCAGTGTATGTCTTTTGGTTGGAGTATTGAATCCATTTGCATTTAAGGTAGTTATTGATATGTATGTTCCTATTACCATTTTCTTCATTGTTTTGGGTTTGTTATTGCAGGTCTTTTCCTTCTCTTGTGCTTCTTGCCTAGAGAAGTTCCTTTAGCATTTGTAGTAAAGCTGGTTTGGTGGTGCTGAATTCTCTTAGCTTTTGCTTGTCTGTAAAGGTTTTAATTTTTCCTTCGAATCTGAATGAGATCCTCGCTGGTAGAGTAATCTTGGTTATAGGTTTTTCCCTTTCATCACTTTAAATATGTCCTGCCACTCCCTTCTGGCTTGCAGAGTTTCTGCTGAAAGATCAGCTATTAATCTTATGGGCATTCCCTTGTATGCTATTTGTTGTTTTCTCCTTGTTGCTTTCAATAGTTTTTCTTTGTATTTAAATTTTGATAGTTTGATTAATATGTATCTTGACGTGTTTCTCGTTGGATTTATCCTGTATCGGACTCTCTTCACTTCCTGGACTTGACTATTTCCTTTCCCATATTAGGGAAGTTTTCAACTATAATCCCTTCAAATATTTTCTCAGTCCCTTTCTTTTTCTCTTCTTCTTCTGGGACCCCTTTAATTTGAATGTTGGTGCATTTAATGTTGTCCCAGAGGTCTCTGAGACTGTCCTCAATTCTTTTCATTCTTTTTTCTTTATTGTTCTCTGCAGTAGTTATTTCCACTATTTTATCTTCCAGGTCACTTATCAGTTCTTCTGCCTCAGTTATTCTGCTATTGATTCCTTCTAGAGAATTTTTAATTTCATGTGTTGTGTTGTTCATCATTGTTTGTTTGCTCTTTCATTCTTCTAAGTCCTCATTAAATGTTGCTTGTATTTTCTCCATTCTATTTCCAACGTTTTGGATCATCTTTACTCTCATTATCCTGAATTCTTTTTCAGGTAGACTACCTATTTCCTCTTCATTTGTTTGGTCTGGTTGGTTTTTACCTTGCCCCTTCATCTGCTGTGTGTTTCTCTGTCTTCTCATTTTGCTTAACTTACTGTGTTTGGGGTCTCCGTTTCACAGGATGCAGGTTCATATTTCCCGTTGTTTTGGGGGTCTGCCCCCAGTGGCTAAGGTTGTTTCAGTGGGTTGTGTAGGCTTCCTGGTGGAGTGGACCGGTGCCTGTGTTCTGGTGGATGAGGCTGGATCTTGTCTTTCTGGTGGGCAGGATCACGTCTGGTGGTGTGTTTGGGGTGTCTGTGACATTATGATTTTAGGCAGCCTCTCTGCTAATGGGTGGGATTGTGTTCCTCTCTTGCTAGTTTGGCATAGGGTGTCCAGTACTGTAGGTTGTTTGTCGTTGAGTGGAGCTGGCTCTTAGCATTGAGACGGAGCTCTCTGGGAGAGCTTTCGCCATTTGATATTACGTGGAGCCAGGAGGTCTCTGGTGGACCAATGTCGTGAACTCGGCCCTCCCACCTCAGAGGCACAGGCCTCACGCCCGGCTGGAGCGCGAAGACCACGTCAGCCACACGACTTGGAAGAAAAGGGAGAAAGAAAGAGAGAGAGAGAGAAGGGGAGGGAGGGAGGGAGGGAGGGAGGAAAGAAATGAAAGTTATTAAAGTAAAAAATTTTTTTAATTATTAAAAGTAAAAAAAATTAAAAAGTAAAAAAAAAAATCCAAAAAAGAAAGAAGAGAGTATCCAAACCAAAAAACAAATCCACCAGTGATAGCAAGCACTAAAAACTATACAAAAATAAATAAATAAATAAATAAATGGACAGACAGAATCCTAGGACCAATGGTAACAGCAAAGCTATACACATACACACTCACAAAAAGAGAAAAAGGAAAAATATATATATATCTATATATATATATAAAAAAAGGGAGAGAGCAACCAAATCAACTCTAAATACTAAACTAAGGTAAATGTAAAACCAGAAACCAGTCAGTCGCATACAGCAAACCCCAAGTCTACAGTTGCTCCCAAAGTCCACTGCTCGATTTTGGGATGATTCCTTGTCTATTCAGGTGTTCCACAGATGCAGGGTACATCAAGTTGATTATGGAGATTTAATCCACTGCTCCTGAGGCTTCTGGGAGAGATTTCACTTTCTCTTCTTTGTTCTCACAACTCCTGGGGTTCAGCTTTGGATTTGGCCCTGTCTCTGCGTGTAGGTTGTCTGAGGGCATCTGTTCCCCTGCCCAAACAGGCCGGGGTTAAAGTAGCAGGTGATTAGGGGGGCTGTGGCTCACTCAGGCCCGGCAGAGGGAGGGGTACTGAATGCGGGCAGAGCCTGTGGTGGCAGAGGCCGGCCTGACGTTGCAGCAGCCTGAGGCATGTGTCTGTTCTCCCGGGGAAGTTGTCTCTGGATCACGGGACCCTGGCAGCAGCGGGCTGCACAGGCTCCCGGCAGGGGAGGTGTGGATAGTGACCTGTGCTTGCACACAGGCTTCTTGGTGGCTGCAGCAGCAGCCTTAGCGTCTCATGCTCGTCCCTGGTGTCCGCACTGATAGCCGTGGCTCGCGCCTGTCTCTGGAGCTCGTTTAGGGGGTGCTCTGAATCCCCTCTCCTTGAGCACCCTGAAACAATGGTCTCTTGCCTCTTCGGCAGCTCCAGACTCTTTCCCGGACTCCCTCCCGGCTAGCCGTGGCGCACTAGCCCTTTCAGGCTGTGTTCACGCCGCCAACCCCAGTCCTCTCCCTGTGCTCTGACCGAAGTCTGAGCCTCAGCTCCCAGACCTCGCCTGCCCCGGCGAGTGAGCAGACAAGCCTTTAGGTCTGGTGAGTGCCGGTCGGCCCTGATCCTCTGTGCGGGAATCTCTTGGCTTTGCCCTCCTCACCCCTGTGGCTGTGCTCTCCTCCGCGGCACCAAAGCTTCCCCTCCTCCGCCACCCGCAGTCTCCGCCTGCGATGGGGGCTTCTAGTGTGTGGAAACCTTTCCTCCTTCACAGCTCCCTCCCACTGGTGCAGGTCCCGTCCCTATTCTTTTGTCTCTGTTTTTTCTTGTTTCTTTTTCCCTACCCGGGTACGTGGGGGGTTTCTTGCCTCTTGGGAAGTCTGAGGTCTTCTGCCAGCGTTCAGTAGGTGGTCTGTAGGAGTTGTTCCACATGTAGATGTATTTCTGATGTATTTGTAGGGAGGAAGGTGATCTCCCTTCCGCCATCTTGAAGGTCTCGTCGGAACTATTTTAGAAAATAAAAGTGCCATGTTGCTTCTTTCAAATGAGATGTTAAGCTCACTAAATTCAGATAAAAAATGTGATTGTCCCAGAATATTCATTTATCAAACACAATTCTCAGGAAACAGGCGTAACTACAGAGCTACCAAATATGTAAATAGCATAAACCTATCTGTGGTGGCTGCAAAACCAAACCTTTGTCTCACTGAACTGCCTCCGTTTTGTGACACTGAGGTTCCATATTTTATCCTATGTAATTTTTCCTAGAATTGATATTTTAAAATTGGGAAGCAATTTAGCATGTTGCATTGCCCTGCTCTATTAGCCAGGCCAACATTAATGACACATCTTAATAGTATAATGGGCAGTTGGGCATCTAAACTTTACCCTGCCATGGATCAGTTTTGGCAGCTGTGCTTTTTATTCATCAGTCTGATTGAAACCGCTTTCGTGACAGAAGCAAAGATCGCCTTCTTTGTTCAAAATTCCCATAAAAGGCAAAATGGAAGTCTTTGCAGACAGACTGGCGTGCCTGAGTAAATTTATTTTCCTAGGCTTCTAGCCACAACAGTGAGCAAACAAATGTCTTTACCTACATCTTTAAGTATACCATAGGCTAGCGCATTTATAGGATTAAATAATGCTCTTTGCTTTGACTTCTTCCTTGTCTGTTTTAAATCATTGCCCAAACTTGCATTTTTAAATGTTAACCTTATAATTCTTAACCTTTAGCCCTGGGCTATTTGAGCAGTCTGTGGCTGTGTGTGTGTTTGTCTGTGGCTGTGTGTGTACACGTACACTGTCTGTGATGTTGGGGGAGGAGGAGGACTGGGCTTTCTTTTTAATCCTCTTTCTTTATAGGGAGCAGACCTCAAAGGGTTTCCTTTCCTAGCTTCTTAACTTCTCTTCCAAGCATAATGATTCTAGACAGACCAAACGACTGACCAGTGATCCATCGTGTTTTTAATCATTTACAGTCTGATTCCTACACGGTGGTGCCTGATATTTGGTTTTGAAGAATGCTTTCCTGAAGAATACATTCAACCCAGAATTTCTGAGCAATAAATTACCTGTGCTGGGGGGCTCTCGACAGCTTGTATTATTTTGCCCTCGTGGAAAATAATGGATAATTTGGAACAATGCTCCCTTTTGAATTAAAATATAAAAGGTTAGAGTTTTAGAGCTCAAGATAATAAGTAGCCCCTCAACAAACAGACTGGACCCAAATCTCCCCCAGAGAGCAAAGATTTGACAGGTGAAAACATCGGGGAGAGGAGATAAAAACATAAGCATTTGTACATGACTTGTTTTTGTTCAGGGCTGGGAAAACCTTTTTGTATCCTGCACTGTCCCAGATGCTCAGTCAACTATATAGTTATAGTTATACTAACATGAGGCAGAGCAGAGCTTTGTGCAAATATTATGATCATCCCGACTTACCCAGGAGAAATCCGGTCTCCAGTTTGGCTAGTGAGCCAACCTCTTTCTATTCCCGACTGGGAGGTGGGGGAGTGGAGGCCAGGGGTCTTGCAATTGTTGGCACTGTGGATAGATCACAAGGGAAACTGAATTTTAGCTGAATATGCATCTGTTTACACACTGGTGCAAATTAATCATCATATATTAAATTATAACGCTATTGTTTAAATGCTTGTAGAAGAAAGGAACAAATGTTTTCATATGTAAGTGCATATGAACCTCCTATAGGTAGTTCCCAGAGCAGAGAATAATCCCAAATTAATGATGTGACTTAGAAATGGAACTATCTTTTCCTATATATATATATAAAATGTTGTAAGCAGTGGTCAGGTTTCCAGGCTAAACAAAAGTGATCTGAATTTCTAGTTTATTTAAACTACAGTTTTAAAATTTAAGATAAGAGTTAAGATCACTGTCCAAGAGGCAATATACCACATGAGTTAAGAACCAGAATGCTCGCTTCGGCAGCACATATACTAAAATTGGAACGATACAGAGAAGATGAGCATGGCCCCTGCACAAGGATGACATGCAAATTCGTGAAGCGTTCCATATTTTAAAAAAAAGAAAAGAGAGAATCAGAGATACCCACTTTTGAGTCTGGGCTCCCCCACTCACTGGTAGTGTCACTTTGGGGAGGTTTTGTGACCTCTCTGAACCCAGTTTCCTAGTCTGTACATTACAGGGATCAGCAAACTAGGACCTCTGGGACAAATGTGGCTTGCCATCTGTTTTGGCTCAACTTGCAAGCTAATTTTTTAAATCTTTAAGTATTAAAATCAAAGAAAGAAGAATGTTTCATGACATACAAATATAGTATGAAATTTAAATTTCATGATCCATAAATAAAGCTTTATTGGAAGATAGCCACGCTCATTTGTTTACGTATGGTCTGCTTTCTATGCTGCTTTCTTGTGACCAGACAGAAAGTTACAATAGGGACTGCATGGCCCACAGAGCCTAAGAAAATTAATCTGTGGCCCTTTACTGAAAACATTTATCTAACCCTGCTGCAATATCTACCTTGCAGTGTTACCATTAGGATTGAATGTTATATAAAGTGTTTAGTGCGGGGAATTAGAGTGAGGAAGCCCTGGGCTTATGCTGCTTCTGAAAATGAATATGGGGCTGTGTGTGAAGACCTCTCAAGGACAGAAAAAAAGACAAACTGGGAAATAATCTCAACATACTATCACTTCCCTCAATTTACAAGAATGAATGCTGGTGTCAGAAGATATTTGTAGAAAAATGGAAATGTCCCTATTTTGTCATTCTGGTCTAACCTAATAGCACCTGGATTATAAATTGCCAGTAACAATTCAGCATCCATTTTAATAAGAGGTAAAATTTGGCCATAGACAATACTTTATTAGTTATTATTTTTATTGTTACTCTATTATTGACTATTTCATGATGGGATGGGAATCTCTATTTAATATATAGAAGCAACTATATTCAATATCCTGTGATAAACCATAATGGAAAAGAATATGAAAAGGAATGTATATATATGTATAACTGAATCACTTAGCTGTACAGTAGAAATTAACACAACATTGTAAATCAACTATACTTCAATAAAATAATTTTTTTTAAAAAAGGAAAGATGCAGATAACCCTCAAAAAAATAAATATATAGAAGCATGTCAGAGTGTCTAATAATGAAAAAATAGTTATTAAAACACATTTCATGATCAAATAATTTGTTACTGAAGTAAGGATGATGAATGAAATGTAAAGATTCACTCCAGGATGGAAGTTCTTTCCCTCTCTTAACAATAGTAAAAGCTATACTACATCTAGTGCTTCTTCTATCAAGTGCTAGGTAGGAACTTATTTTTAATTCTTCTAACAGCCCTCTGAGATAAGTAGGAAACTGGGAATAAGAATAGTTAATTCCATTGATATGGAAATCTAATACAGATATAGGCCAAGGGGGAGTGTGATGGCATCCTTTGGGGTGTATCCCCACTTTTGGTATAGCCACAAGGGCCCTATAATTAAGCCAAAACTCATTTTTAATGGAAACATGTGGCTTTTTCTCTAAATGCATTTCAACTAACTGTTATTATTAAATCAATAACCAGTAGTACCAATACCACTATTATCAGTAATGCTCACTTATTGTTTCAGTCATCAATTTTTATGACCCACTATGTAACAGACACTGGATTTGGCCCTGGGTACACTATGGAAAACAAAATGAAATCGTTTATCCCATGGATCCTACATTTTAATCAGCAGCGGCAGATAACAATCAAATGAAAATTTTTTAAAATGAACTAGAAAATATCAAGAAATATTAAGTTCTATGGTTGACTACACAGTAGGGGAAAGGGGAAGAACACTTTTGATTAGGTGGTCATATTAGAGTAGGCTACAAGAGTTCTAGTTGTAACCTCAGAGAGATTTAAGGTTATATCTCAGAGACCCTCTCAGCTAGATAAAGGCTTTAAGAATCTTAAAGGCCTTGTCCAAAAGACCCTTACGCTTGGCCCAAAGTAAAATGAAGTCCATCTCAAAGAGACTTGTGGGAGTGGCTTTGTCTAATGGAGTCGACTACAATAAGATTTATAAGAAACTATAACTATGGAAGCACCTACAGCTTTGAATGAATTGAACAGAAATCATTTACACTGAAAAGAGGCTTCTGGGCCAACAACTTTAATGAACAGGAAGCAGACTGAGAAAGCTACTCAGCTACAAACGCAGGCCATTTCTAAAGAAAAGGAAGATGACTCACTAAGAGATAGGAAGAGCCTCTTGCAGAAAGGAGAACTGAGCCCTGATCAAGGACTGGAAGCAGGTGCCCATTGGATTTCATAATTGTTGTTGACTAGTGACTACTCTGGGCCTCCCTTTACCTTTTTTTTTTTTTTTTTTTTACAATTATCTAATCACAGGGTGTATGTATACAAAGGAGGAAGGGAAGGTGTCAGACAACTGGTCTCTCAGTTCACTAGCCTTCAAATCAATATAAATTATTCTTTAAAAGCTGTGACTGAGGAACTTCCCCTGAGAAGCCTCCTCTTACCCCACTCTACTTCAAACTAATTTAAATGATGAAATATTCTGAACTTGAGCCTGAACTTGACCTCATGGTGGGATAAGACTTTTGGAGGTCTTGGGAAGGGGCAAGTTCATTCTCCATGTGGGATAATTGTCGGTCATTAGAGTCCAGAACTTTTTTTTTAACTCATCCATCCTCCCTCTCCCCAAACTTCTGGCAACCACTGATCTTTTACTGTCTCTATAAGTTTTGCCTTTTCCAGAATGTTATATAGTTGGAATCATACAGAGTGCAGCCTTTTCAGACTGACTTTTTCCACTAACAATATGTACTTAAGCTTCCTCCATGTCTTTCAATGACTTGGCAGCTCATTTCTCTTTATTGTTGAATAATATTCTGTTGTATGAATGTATCAGTTTATCCATTCATCTTTTGAAGAACATTTCAGTTGCTTCCAATATTTTGGCAATTATGAATAAAGTCTCTTTAAGCATTCATATGCAGGTTTTTGTAAGGACAAAAGTTTTCAACTCATTTGGGTAAATAACCTGGAAGCACAATTGCTGGATCATATGGTAAAACCAAATTTAGCTTTGTAAGGAACTACCATACTGTCTTCCAATGTGGCTGCAGCATGCTGCATTCCCACCAACAATGAATAATTAAGAGTTCCTATTTTTCTACATCCTCACCAGCATTTGGTAGTTTAATTTTGTTGTTTTCTTTGTTAACTCTTTGGGAATTTTTGTAGGCAATCATCTGTGAACAAAGACAGTTTTGTTTTGTTTTGTTTTCCTTCCCTATTTGTATACCTTTTGTTTCCTTTTCTTATTGTAAAAGCTAGGACTTCTACTATGATGTTGAGTAGGAGTGGTAAGAGGGACATCCTTGCCTTGTTCTTGATCTTAGGGGGGGAAAAAAATCTCATTTCTCACCATTAAGTATAATGTTAGCTGTAGGTATTTTGTAAATGTTCTATATCAAGTTGAGAAATTTCTCTTCTATTCTTAGATTACTGAGTGTTTTGTTTTGGGTTTGGGGTTTTTTGTTTGTTTTTGTTTTTACTCATGAATGAGTGTTAGATATTGTCAAATGCTTTTTCTACAACTATTGATAAGATCATATAATTTTCTTCTTTATCCTGTTGATGTGATATAGTGCATTACTTGATTTTCAAGTGTCGAACTAGCCTTGTATATCCAGAAAAAAAATCCCACATGGTTATGTTGTATAATTTTTTTAATATATTGTTGGATTTGATTTGCTAATATTTGATTGAGGATGTTGCCTCTATACTCACGAACAATATTGGTCTCTAGTTTTTATTTCTTGTAATGACTTCTTCTGGTTTTGGAGAATCCAGAATTTTGTCCCCATTTTTTCCTTGATTTCTTGCCTTGAATATTTCTCTTGAGGAGTCCAATTTGATCCTAAATTTGTTTCCTTTCAAATGTGAACTTCTTGATTTTGCTGCTTGAATATTTTTGCGTGTTCTCAGTATTGCCAGTATTTTGAAGTCTCACAGTAATGGGCCTTAGTGTGATCATTTTCTTAATAGTTCTGCTAGACATTTTCTAGGCTCTATTTATTTGGAAACTTCATTGTTTTAGTTTTGGAAATTTTTATTGTATTCTTCATTTACTAATTTCCTCCCTTCTGTTATCTTGTTTGGGGAACTCTTTTTGGTCAGCCTTTGGACTTCCTGGACTGATCTACTAATAATCTTATCTTTTTATGTCTATCATATTTTTCATTTAATTTTGTTCTGCTTTCTATGATACCTTGGTTTTATTATCTAGCTCTTTGGATGAGTTTTTAATGTCTATATTCATATTTCTAGTCTCTAAGAGCTCTAGCTGACAGTTCCATTTTTATAGTATCCTACTGGATGCAGTGACTTATTTATCTGAGACCATAAATTATAGTTTTAATTATAGTCTTCATCTGTTCTCTGCATTCCTGTTTTCTGTGAGTTCTTTTTTTCTCTTTGATGTCTTTATTTTTAGGTGGGGCTTTCCTCTATAGCCTGGGATTTTTGTTAGCTGTTCATTTTTAAGATTGGGGCATCAGAAGCTTGGATTGAAGGTCTGTGTGAGAACATGAAATCTTCCAGCTGAGAGACTTCTCCTTGAGAGTGATTGATTTGGAATTTTTTCATTTCATATTGGGAATCCCACCCCACAGCCCATCCCATTTTCCCCAAAACATAACCCTCCAATCTCCTGGTAGCAGTGTATGATAAGCATTATGGGGGGCATTAGTTGCATAGTTCAGTGTCTAAACATTTATTTAATTATCTGTTTTCAGTTTGGCTCCTCTCTTCTGCCTTCTGCTCTACCTCCTGTCCCTGAGCTCAGTTCATCTTATTCTTTTTTTTTTTTAATAGGGTACCTCTCCATTTACTTAAATTTTCTTTGATTTCTTTCATCAATATGTTGTAGTTTTTACCTCACAAGTCTTGTAGATGTTTTGCTAGAATTATACCTAGGTAATTCATTTGCCTTGTTTTCCATGTGTCCACTGCTAGTATATAGAAATGCAATTGATTTTTTATTTAAAATTTTCCAGCTTTGTTGACATATAATTGACAAATAACATTGTGTAAGTTTAAGGTATATGATGTGATGATTTGATACTTCTGTGTATTGTGAAATTATTACCACAATAAAGTTAGTTAATACATCTGTCATCTCATATAATTACCGTTTTGTGTGTTGGTATGGTGAGAACATTTAAGATCTACTCTTTTAAAGGACTTTCAAGTATATAATATAGTATTGTTAACTATATAGTCACTGTGCTGTACATTAGATTCCCAGAACGTATTCATCTTATAACTGGAAGTTTGTACCCTTTGACCAACATCTCATTTTTCCCACCCTCCAGTCCATTCTACTCTTATTTCTATGATTTTTTTTTTTTTTTTTTTTTTAGATTCCACATGTAAGTGATATCTTACAGTATTTGTTTTTCTCTGTCTGGCTATTTTACTTAGCATAATGCCCTCAAGGTCCATTCATGTCACAGATGAGGGCCTCTTATTCCGATTCAGGATAAACCTGCAGTCTCCTGCCAGACTCAAGATGGCTGAATCTGTTGACTGCACACACCAGGGAAGAAGATTTTACCTGTCTCTAAGGAGACTTCCCACCACCTTCCTGATTGCAGCATACCTTCCCTGCTTTGTGTAATGCCCTTTCCCAGAGCCTGTGCAGGGATCTGGAGAAAGAACTAAGCACGGTTCTCACTGTCTTTCTCTCCAGCCAGTACTTTTATCCAGCTTTCTCAGCAATACTAACTCCTCCATTCACTTTCCATTTACTACAAGTAGTTGCCATTTCAATCTATTATTGTCTCTTCTTGCATTCTTTTTCTTTGCGTTTTTACCATTTTTAATTCCTTTACTTTCACTTTAATGAGGTTTGGGGAGAGAACTGAAATGAAAACCATGTGTTTAATCTTTGTATAATCAGAAAGCTACTGGAATCATTACAAACATACAAAATAAAAATTTAAGGGATAGCGTACTACTTTATTCCAGATATACCAAGGGCATATGATCACTAACCGAAACATGCACTTAATTTAAGCAAAACCAAAATTTGGTCTAAGCATTCATGTTATTAAAGACCACATTTCCTAAACTGTATAATTTGTATAATTCTCTCTCCCTAAAAATGCTATACTAAATAAGGGAAGAATGATTTCCTAGTTGTCTAACATTGACTATGTATCCTTTTCTTATAATATCACTTACATGTGATCTTGTAAAGTCTAAGGAGGCTGAATTTAGGGGTGTCGAAGCCCATACAAATCATAAAGAGGGGAAGTCCTTTCATCCTTGGCACTCCTCGGAGCCTATAAGTACTTTCATTCAAGGGAAAATGAAAATGAAATGATGTAACAAATGATGTCTTTAGATCCCTGGGCACGCAATGGGTCTTTCTCAATATTTTTCCAATATTTAAACTTCTTTTTAATTATCCTCCTCCATT
This sequence comes from Aethalodelphis obliquidens, assembly GCF_003676395.1. Lineage (NCBI taxonomy): Eukaryota > Metazoa > Chordata > Mammalia > Artiodactyla > Delphinidae > Aethalodelphis > Aethalodelphis obliquidens. Next base: position 36,432,496 of record NW_020837952.1, read on the forward strand.
TTCCCTTTTGGTGGATTCTCCACCGTATACAGTGCCCACCTCCCACTAAGAATATTAAGTGAATCAGATCCTTCTCTCCGTCCCCTCCTGTTTCAGTCAGGCACAACCCAACCTCAGAGTCCTGGGAAAGATTATGCAGGTTGAGCCCCATTCATAAGAACACCCTATCAAGATGGTCAATGGGGACTGAAAATCAGCTGGGGTCTGCTTGCCACGCCTGGCACCTATGGGGCTGTGTCTCCCCAGATGGGATGCCATATTCTACAATAATTCATACAAAAATTCAGTTTGGACTAACAGTAGCTGTGGTCATTCAGATCTTCCTCCCAGGGCTTTGCATTCTAAAGACACCCTCATATGCACCTCAGCTGTAGCAGCTTGTGGATCAGACCAATTCTGCAAGGTTACTTTTGTTTTTTTTGTTTTTTTTTTTTTTTTGCGGTACGCGGGCCTCACTGTTGTGGCCCCTCCCGTTGCGGAGCACAGGCTCCGGACGCGCAGGCTCAGCGGCCATGGCTCACGGGCCCAGCCGCTCCGCGGCACGTGGGATCTTCCTGGACCGGGGCACGAACCCGTGTCCCCTGCATCGGCAGGCGGACTCTCAACCACTGCGCCACCAGGGAAGCCCTGCAGCGTTACTTTTGATGTGATTTCTACTTCCCGTTCCTCAGTTATTCTTGGGTCTTATCAGTTCTGTCCACTTACCTCCCATTAATATTGTGAGGCCCCATAACAGTTCAGTAAATTTCACTTTAGGTGAAGAAGGCCGAGTTGGTGATGATCGTTTAAAACCAAAACTGATACAGAGAATGTGTAAATACATGGATGGAATAGTATTGCCTGTTTCTTTTGGGGATGGGGTACTTGATTGCAGTGTGAGAGAAAAGGAGGAGGGTAGGGATATGAAGCAGAAAGGGAGGTTGATAAATTATTGAAAAATGTGAGCTCTGGTTCTTTGTAGTATTCTCTATCAAGGACTTTCCTCCCACCATCTCCCTACCTTGCCTGCCCCCCACCACAGCTCTCTGACTTGCAGCCTAGTGACAAAAGTGTGAGCTACCTAGTGTTTGGAGCATAAAGCCATTTCTCTGGTGGGCTTTATCCTGGGGATGGCTCTGTCCACACTAATAAGAGCCGACAATAGTAATAGCATACAAAATGGTGGGGATGTGAGCATCAAAGCAAAGAACAGTATTCGGCTTGCAACAAGGTCACTTGCTTTAGTGTGGGGCTGAGTAGGAAGGAGGATCTCAGACCACAGGTTTTTTAACTGATCGAGAAACCAGAAAGCAGTGCTTTTTCAAAAAATTGCTTTATGGCAGAACTAGGTAAAATGAGAGTTTGAAAAATGAAATAGAAGAAAATAATCAAAAGTCAAAGTTTTTTCCTTAAGTCTGAGACACCACAGGAACAGAAGAGCCTGATTAAAACGAGCCATTTTACCAGATACATATGTTATATTATTAATTCCAGTGCAGTGTTCAAAAATGGAGAGAAAAAGATTTCAAAAGAGCACTCTTAAAAGTAGTGTGAGCTTGGTGTCCTAGGTAGTGTTACCCATAAAGGGAAGAGCAGATAAGCAAATTCAATTTGGAAAATAATGACCCATACTATGAACTGGGACCCATGTGACAAGCTGCTGATACAAAATATAGCAGAAGTCTGTGTCATAAAGGCTTATGCAATTGGAACCTTTCAAAATGATAGAGTACCTGCTGTTTTGTTTTGTTGGCTTTTTTCTTCTAGTCTGTAAGCCTCACTGGACAATAACATAAAACAAGGAGTCTGTTAAGGAAAAAAATATTTTAAAGTAGATGTAACAGCTGTCGAGGCTAGATGTGAGAAGATGAAAGCATAATGACTGTGGAAGTAGTGAAGGGTGAGGTGTGTGCAGAAATTGAGTATATAAGGAGTCTCCCTGATTGGCACTTCATTAATTGCAGTAGGAAGATCCTCTGGTAATTCACACAGAGGCTAGACTAAAGGTTTCTTGACATTATTCAGTTCACTGTAAGCCATTTGTGGTCCTGATGATGAATACATGTGAAGTTAGCTAAGTAAATCAATTCAGAAGATGCTTGGAAAATGCACAGGTGGACCAAGTGACAATGAAACTGATGACCTATAATATACTGTGATGTATTTTGCTGAGGCACAAATTTGAATCATGGGATCTATAAAGCTGGAGAGCCCAGAGAGTTATTTGGCAGATTTTTGTTGTTGTTAATATATCTTTAAATAAATAGTATCTCTTGCCTTTACATAAAAATCAAGATTTTCTTTCACCCCAGGAAAACATCTGGATGGTAATTGCCTGCGTTTAGAGAATAAATTTAGAATGATGGAATGTCACTTTGGGATCCTTTGGGGGTAGTTCAAAGGGATAAATTGTTATCCTCCAGATTAGTTAAAACTGAGGACAGATTTTGCACCAAATTATAAGAGTATGCTTGTGTTTGTCTGACTTAAAATGTTGGCTCTCTAGTCAACACGAAATGAATTTCATGGAACAAGAAGCAGTAAAACATAGGTATCTGTCCTCCAGAGGAGCTGCAGTAGGAGCCCAACTGGAAGGCATGGCATGTCTGCTGTGAGTCTCACGTTGAGAGTCACAAAGGCAGATGCAGGTTTAATTTGCTTGTTGCTTCTTACATGAGCAGGTTCTAGTAAGCGTGCTCCAATGTTTACCAGCTGCAAGTGGTTCATTACTAAACAGGGATTAATAATTTGTGAAAACAATTGTAGGTAGGTCATCTTTGAGAGTTGGTAAAAATGCTTAGTCCTTTATTAGAAATGGTTCAGAAAATAAAAGACAGCATTTAGTTTTGCTGGTGGTTGTGAAAGAAGGTAAGATAAAGAGTGTACTATTGAATGCAGTAGTAGCTCACCTCAGGGATGTGATGAATTGCATTAACAGTGATATTAGAAATAAGAAAATAAGAAAAAAAGGGTGTTATTTGTTAACTGAGAGAACTTTCTGTAGTCTTAAACTGTGATCATTTAGCACATCAAGGGGAATTCATAGTGTAAACAAGACTTGAAAGGGAAATTTTCAGCTACTTTTGGGATCTAATGGGTTTCAGGTACACTGAGTCATCAGAGTTCACAGATTCGATCTTTGCCAGTTAGTCCCTCACCTAGCATTCCAGTCTGGAACCCTGAGCTAGCTATTTAATATATCTGAGCCTCAATGCTTCATCAGAAATATAGGGTTCAAAACACATACACCTTATAAGGGTGCTCACAGTATTAAAAGGAAAATAATATCCAAGAAACTTTTTTGATCTCTAGACTACCATAAAAAATAACAAACTATGATTATTTCATGATGAATCCATATGCTAATTTCTAACTCTTCCTATCTGTTCCCCCAAACAAATTTCTTAACAAACAAATTTCTTAACAATGTCTACTGGGTCATTTTCAATTAGCTTAGTCCTAGTTATTCTTTGTTAGTCAATGCCAATATACTGCTTTGATGAACAAAACTATATAATTCACACCACTGTCTGGCTTTTCCCTCAATTAGCCCTAACAGAATTGATTATGTCCATTGAAAGAGAGTGTCACATTTCTTCGTCACCTGTTCTTTGTCTATTTTCTGCCATCTCAGCTAATTCCCGAAAAATAAAATATGTTTTAGATTTCTTTTCATCTCTTATACTTTGTGGTAGGTAAAAATAATAGCTTCCCAAAGATGCCCCTGGCTTAATCCCTGGAAGCTGTGAATATGTTACTTTACGTGGCAAAAGGAGCTTTGTGGATGTGATTAAGAAACTTGAGATGTGAGAATATCTTGGGTTATGCCAGTGAGTTCATTGTAACTACAGGGGCCTTGTAATAGGGAGGCAGTAGAGTCAGAATCAGAGAAGCAAGGTGACAACAGAAGCAGAGGTTGGAGTGATGTGGAGCCATGAGCCAAGGAATGTGGGCAGCCTCTAGAAGCTAGAAAAGTCAAGGAAATGGATTTGCCCCAGAGCCTCCAGAAGGAATGCATCTCTGCTGATCCATTTTAGACTTCCGTCCTCCAGAACTCTAAGTGAATCAATTGGTGTACTTTAAGCCACTAAATTTGTGGTAGTTTATCACAGCAGCAATAGGAAACCAACACAGCTATTTTTATTATTTTTATTATTTTTTTTTATTTTTTGCGGTACGCGGGCCTCTCACTGTTGTGGCCTCTCCCTTTGCGGAGCACAGGCTCCGGACGCACAGGCTCAGTGGCCATGGCTCACGGGCCTAGCCGCTCCGCGGCATGTGGGATCCTCCCGGACCGGGGCACGAACCCGTGTCCCCTGCATCGGCAGGCGGACTCTCAACCACTGCGCCACCAGGGAAGCCCATGAGTAATTTTTTATTTGTTGGTGGAGGGGTGTTAGTATTGGTGATATAGGTTTTATAACTGAGTCAGGAAACCAAAAACAAAGAAAATGTCAGTCAGCCAAACCAAGAGCTGCTATCAGGGCTTCTCTATGTCTCACATAGGTTATAACAATAACCAGGAACTTGGCAATTTAGAGACTCAAAGAACCTCAAAACTAATCAAAGCAATACTGAAATAGTTGCTAGAATATTTATCAGCTGAGAAATTTAGGGAAGGACATAAATGGTGTGTAAATATTGTGAACTCTAAGTTATTCAAATCTTCGTTATTTTTTTTTCCCACTCTATACAGCTTCCATTTATACCAGGCCAGCCATATCCCATTTAACTCTTCCAGCAACTCTGGAAGCCTATATGGTTAATATCCTCCATCCTAATGGGGAAATTGGGGCTGAGACAGAACAATTTATGTAACTCAGCCACTCAGCTCATAAGTATTAAGTCCCCACGGAGCCCTAATTACAACAAGTTGCAAATGTAATTTTTAAATGTCAGTCATTTCCTTGTCTTCACAAAGAAAAGGTACTCTTATTTATCTTTTGTGTCCCCAGCACCTAGCCCAGTGACTGCTACGTATGATACACTTAATTTGCTGATGGAATAAATAGATGACATAGCTATTCTGTGGCTAACTCTTAGGTTGAAGAGTGCACAATTCATCAGGTTTGGACCCCCGCTACAGTATCTCATCTAGTAAGTTCAAACAACACTTTGCCCTGTACTCCATGATACCTATGGAAATATAAAAAGACCTTTGTTGAGATTATTTTTTAAATAAATCACTTAATATATAGTAAAATGTGTAGCTATTTAGCTTAAAATGGGTTTCTGGATTAGTCAGAAGTCACTATTAGGTTAAATAATACAATAACAATGACTCCAAGAAGAAAACAAAGCAATAGAGTTTCTTTAACAATGTGGTAAGAAATTCACTGGAGTTAAATGTTTAATCAAAAACATTCAATAAAAGTAGAATTGCTCCTGAAAGCCAGGCTGCATTTTTGGTGAATTAACTAGACAGATTCTACAAACATTTGTCTAAGCCATTATCTGGAAAATCACTTTCAACGCTAATATGATGAAAATATATTATCCACGCTAATAACAATGTCCCATCTGTTTAAACACTTTACAACCTACTGAAAGCCATACCTGCAGAAGGCCTTATGGCTCTGAATTTAAAAACAGTTGCAAGTTGAATGCATGTGGCAGAATTACCTGGTAAACAGGCCCTATGAGCTTCCTGTTAAAAGGGCTTCTTTGGTACTGTGAACGAACCTTTCAAAATAAACTACCAGAACCGGCCATGGGCACATTGTACAGGGCCACGGATTATCTCTAACCAGTGATAAGTGACTGCTCAGTTCTAAGATATTTTATTTTATTTTATTTTATTTCTGGCTGTACCACGTAGTGTGTGGGATCTTAGTCCCTGACCAGGGATCAAACCCATGCCCCCTGCAGTGGAAGCATGGACCCCTAACCAGTGGACTGACAGGGAATTCCCTCTAAGATATTTTATTGTAACTGCTTCTTCAAGACTGAAAGGTATCTGATATGAAAACCCAAAAGATAAGCAAAGAGTACAACCCCAAATAAAGTCTGTTTATAAGCCATGAGTGTTTAATGCTCAACAAATTTAGAACATTTATTACCCATCCAGTTATCAAGGAATATAAAAAATTTGAAGGTGTAAAGCCCATTATTTCAGATTTAAATCACTTTAAGCAAGAAGGTAAGCATTTCTTCCCTCAATGAGAACAGAGTACAGTACAGTAATATTTCAGTTTGGTAGCAAACTGGGAGCAAACCAACCCAGAAATATCCAAGGGATACATTAACCAAATGATTAAGAACATTAATACAATTCAAAATAGTGAAATAGCCCTACAATATGAAAAACACTATTCCCTTTCATAGGGAGAATGTGGGTCAATGTGTGAATACTGGATACTAACATATGTAGTTGGATTTTCACAATAAAGTTTTCAATTTACAAAGCATGTTGTATATGTTAATGAATTTTTATAACAACTCTGTGTGGTAGGTAAGTTTAGAACCAGCTTCATTTTCCAGATGAGAAAGCAAAGACTTATAATGACTTAGTTATTGTCCAAAGTCACAAAAATTTTAAGAGCTACAGTAGAAAATTTTGGTCTAAGGCTAGTGTACATTTCTCAGTCTTTGCCCCTTCTTCAACATCTCAACCAGTCCTGCTGTATTTATCAGTAGAGATTTTAAAGGGGTTACCTACAAATGATACTCCAACAAAGAATAAAGGTCTTAATAGGCTGCAAATTCTAGAAACATTAAATATATCAAATTCAAAAATATTATAGTACCCTTTTGGATATACTAAAAAGGTACTATGTTAGATGGCAGTGTTCCTCATGGTAGACTCAAACTGAGGCCTGAGTAATTCTTCAAAGCCAGCTAAAAGAAAGCAGTAGGAGGGTGATACACCAGACTGTTTAAACAGTATCCAGTTCACTAAATACATGGATATAAATGCAATAACTTTTGATGATATGAATGTACAATCAAACATACCTGAGCAAAAATTCTGGTAAAATATTATCTCTCCAAAATACTGAAAAACAGGAAAAGTGAAAAATAAAAGATATTTTAGAGTGAGGAAAGAATAATTTGATTGTAGCAAGAGGAATACTAGTGAATTCCTAGCGCTCAAGGGGAAGCTCTAAGCATTGATCCAAAAGCATCTAATTATGTCCAGAAAGGTGAGTTTTCTCCACAGTATTGAATGTGATGAATTAGACAGGAGAGAATTGTTGCAGGAAATAAAAGGCCCAGCTCTAGTTTACCATCCAAAGACCTTTATAAGCCTACCTTGTATCAAATTTTCAGTAGAAATTTTGGGACAGATGATAATATCTCTAAATGCAGTTCTAAGAGCTGAAAAATCTCAGTGTTTAACCTAGGGAGATTCTGACTAATTTAGTGTGCTTATCCCAACTTTACTGGATTCATACTTTAGGAAACTGCAGCTGATTTATCTCAGACAAAGCATTGCCCCAAGGAGAACATTTAAAATGTAATTCTTATTTTTTTTATTGTTTGCTTGATTAATTTTTTATTTTGTCAATTGTTTGTATTTTCATGGAATGAAATATGTTTTTAGAAAAGGAATATCCAAAGTACAGCCTTCTGTCATTAGGAAATATGGCTAGCATATGACCTGGAAAAGCTGGGTCATTAGTTGGAGGACACCTGTATTTTTAAGGCCACAGTGAACCTTTCTTTCAGCATGAATTATAGAAGTACAGAGAAAGGAATAAAATGGTATGATCTGACCCAAAATGTTAAGAAGAGTTTTATGGAAGAGATGAGAGTTAAGAAGAACTTTGAAGAATGAATAGGATTTGGGTACATGGAGAGGAATTAGGAAGTTTTTCCAGGCAGGGAGAAAATGAATAACGCCTTTTAGTCAGAAAGGAGCACAATCCAGAACTATGAGAAAACCAGTCAGTCTGAAATAATGAATTATTTTTTCTTTTCATTTATTCAATAAATATTTGTTGAGTAATTACTGTATTTCTAGCAGCATACTGGGTAAGAGAGAAACAAGATAAATAATGCATAGTTTTACTCTCAATAATCTCATTGTCTAGCTAGAGAAACTCTATTAGTAAGAAATTATGTTCAGCTCCTTGAAAAAACAATATGACTGTTGTGGTTTAGTCAGAGATTCCCAACAGGCATGCTACACAGTACATTATTGTTTTGCCGATGTGTTATAGGTGTGACAAGATAAGGTACTTCTACTTGAGAGCAAAAAGAGCATTCTGAATATTCAACTTTGTCTGAGTTGCCTTTTCCTTGTAAGTATCAAATATTATCATTTTCTATATATTTTGTGATGTGAAAAAAATACTGGGAAACAGTGGCTTTACCAAACAGGTTGATATTTTATCATATTTTTTAAAAATCCATAGTACACAGCTAAGCATGGTACTGGAAGTTCCATTACATCATTATAGCTTCTTTTTATGTTTTTGTTTCATCATCCTTCACATATGGCTTTTATTTTCACGGTTGCCACAGACCTCCAAAATGGCTGCTCCATGTCTATCCTCTCATCTGTATTCCAGTTATAAAGAAGGAAGTTATACCTACATTAGGAAAACAAGTTATACCTACATTAGGAAAACAAAACTTATTCAGAAATAACCAACAATGTTCCAGTTATTCTCTTAATCAGAACTGTGTCATGTGGGTAGCCTTGGCTGTAAGAGTCTGTGGAATATAGGTTTTTAGCTGGTTATAGGCTATTCAAAAGAAAAAGTTCTTTTAGTCAAAACAAAGTGGGGTCTGTTGGGTCTGCTCCAGAGAAATACATAAGCAAATAATTTTACTGTAATGTATCAACTTAAGCAATGTATAGAAAGTCTTGGGAAAAAAGTTAAAGGGTACATTAATTCTGCCTGAAGAGGTAATCAGTGTTTTACAAATGGCAGGAAAATTGAACAGTCTTGAGTCTAAGGGATTAACTTAGTGTAAACCCAAATTAAGACAGAACAAAAATCCTGAGGAGGCAACGTATGTATCTGGAAATTTGAGTTCGATAGCCAAAAAGTCAAAGACATCTGCTAATCTCTGCTTTTTTGAGGCCTAGAAACTTGCACCAGCACAAGGATCTGCTCTTTGTGGCTCTTTGTGTTTTTGGATCTGCTCTTTGTGGCTAGGGAGCCAGTGTTAGAAGAAAGATTCTACAAAAAGGATCAATGGCAGACCCCAAAAAGGGTAGTGAAGCACTTCCATTAGGCTGGATACTATAAAAACAAACAAAACAAACATCAAGTGCTGGTGAGGATGTGGAGAAATTGGAACCCTCATTCAGCGTTGGTGGAAATGTAACATGGTGTAGATGCTGTGAAAACAATATGGTGTTTCTTCAAAAGATTAAAAATAAGTTACTCGGCTTCCCTGGTGGCGCAGTTCGCCTGCCGATGCAGGGGACACGGGTTCGTGCCCCGGTCCAGGAAGATCCCACGTGCCGCGGAGCGGCTGGGCCCGTGAGCCATGGCTGCTGAGCCTGCGCATCCGGAGCCTGTGCTCCACAACGAGAGAGGCCACAACAGTGAGAGGCCCGCGTACCGCAAAAAAAGAAAAACAGAAAAAAAAAAAAAAAAGTTACTATGTGATATAGCAATTCCACTTCTGGTTATACATCCAAAGGAATTGAAAGTAGGGTCTCAAAGAGACATTTGTATACCCATGTTTTTATCAACATTATTCACAATGGACAAAAGATGTAAAAAACCTAAGTTGAATAACAGATAAATAGATAAACAAAATGGAATGTTATTCAGCCTTAGAAAGGAAGGAAATTCAGATACATGCTACAACATGAATGAAACTTGAGGACACTATGCTAAATGGAATGTCAGTCACAAAAAGAGAAATATTGATAATTCCACTTATCCAGGGTACCTGGAATAGTCAAATTTATAAGGACAGAAACTAGAATGGTGGTTGGCCAGGGGATGGGGGGAGAGTGAAATGGGAAATTGTTGTTTAATGGGTACAGAGATTTAGTTTTGCAAGGTGAAAAGAGTTTTGAAGGTTGGTTGCACAGCAATATGGATGTACTCAACACTATTGAACTGTACACTTCAAAAATGATTAATATGGTAAAAATAAAAAAGTAATTTAAAGTTGAATGTTTCGCATGGTAATAGACTTCCATTTTTCTGTAGTTTTGCTTTCCTAGGATTTTTGTAGTCGTGTACGTCTAGCCATGATTTTAAAATATCACTCTTTTCTAACAGCACTCTTCTATGTATTTTTCAAAGATTAGCATTATAAAAAAATGTCCTAGAACGGTAGGGGCTGGGGGAGGAAGCAGCGGCAGATGTTGCTTGATGTTCTACCTTGCCTATCATTTTTAAAGCCATAGTGAAAATACTGTTCACACAGTGAGGTGTTATTTTGGAATGGAGGCTATTATTCTAGAGATTGATTCAAAACGTGCCTGGTGGTCAGAAGTGACAAGCACCAGAAGGAGAAGTGAATTGTCTTTACAGAGGTACATTTTTTTTATGGGAAGAATGTGGGTAGAAAGGAGGATGGAAGAACAGTGTTCCTAGCAGAGGTGAGAGAAGATGGCATTTCAGAACATGAACACAGGGCAATATGAAGAGTTCTTAAGGTACATGAGAAACGATTATTAAAAATAAGACTAGAAAGGTAGGCAGAGATGGCGACTGCTCACTATTTGCCAACCAGTTACGTGTATCATCTCAATGAATCCTTACAACTCTCCCATGAAACAAGTGTTACTAATGATTCCTTTTTATAGATGAACAAAGTAAAATTTGGGGATGTAAAAGTAACAGTTACTATGATAAAAATGATTTGCCTCAGGCAGCATGGGATTGATCTGCCTGGTCCATGAAAGTACTGTCTTTTAGGAAAAAGACAATTCAATTTAGCCAACTGATAATATGCATTTATTGGGTGCAAGATAGTCTAAATAATCCTTTACATTGTATATAGCAGTTACCATGCATGAAGAAATTTCCAGCACTAGAAGACAGATAGGTAGGTGGAATTCTTCCCAACGTGGAGGGTCCCATTTAGAGAGTTTGAGTTATCACAGAGCTATGAGTGCTGGAGATATAACTTGAATCTAGGCCCTCTATATTTTTCTACTAAACCTCACTGCCCCATTTCTCTATTTTTTTTTTCATGTTCATCACCTCTTTACACCAGCCAGAGGTTATGACACATCGTTTGGCCTATTAGCAGTCTTTTCAAAGGCTTTGGTGGTAGATCCTAACTTGAAGATAAAAACTAAAGCCCAAAATGCTTTGCGTGGTGATTTCTGTTGTTAATTGCTACTTTTAGTCCAACTAAATGCTCATCCAAAGCAAATGTATAACTTCCATTTTATTTCAGAAATACCTTTAACTTTACCTTAAAATTCTTCTACGATTCCTGCTCTGTGAAACATATTTTTTTTAATTATACAGGAAATTACCAAAAGGCTTTACTGGAACTCTGATGATATATATAAAGAACTATTGATCCAAGTTTAATAAAAGAAATGATTAATATAGAGGAATGAAGAAAGTAGTGACATAGGATAATTCATGGATAATTTTAATTTGTTTATAAATTAAATTATTTTAAAGAGGAGGAAGCATTATTGAGAATTAATGGTAAATGCAAATTATAAAAAATATTAAAATATTTATATTAAATCACTTAAATCCATCCATAATTGTCTGGCTTTAATTAAGCACTTACTGTATACCAAGTAATGACATAAGCACTTTCTATCCCCAAGCCTGGCTACCAAATTGGAGTTGAAATGGTCACAGAGGGCATACCAGGCATGACAGAAAGCAAAGCAGAGGAGCCAATCAGTGTTAAGGGGGTAGGGGTGAGCCCTTCAGCCCCAGGTGCCATGTGACTCTGAGAATACCTAAAACCAAGCATAAGCCTCCCTCACCTCTACTCCAAGGAAGCATAGGCAAAGGAGTCCCTGGGGCAATCAGAAATGGAACAATCTGCATTTTAAAAAGTTAAAGCAAGGGAAAATTGTATTGTGGATGAGAAGGAAGAAGAAGAGGAAGGGAAAGGAAGATAGAACTGTAACGCCAAATGTCACAGAGATCGTGTGGAGAGAGGCAGGAATACAGTGATTTCATTTACCAGTTAGAAAGTCCTCCTTGATTGTATTGGGAGCCTATTTTAATAGAACAGTGTGGCTAAAAGCTGAATTGCAATAGGTGAAGAACAAGCAGAGGAAGAGGAAGTGGAATTGATATGAACCCCTCTTCAAGAAGTTTTTGTTGAGAGAGAGAGAGGAGATAATTTGTGAGGATTTCTACTAATTATGGATGGCCTTTATCTTTTTCATACCATAGGGGCAAAGTTATCTGTTGAGAGTAAGGATCATGGAAGTGGGGCATAGAAGTCGGAGAATGGTTGAGAACTGAAGGGAGGACATGAGCTATGATTTAAAAGGTAAGTAAAATTTACATCAAGATGACAAGAGAATTACTCTGTGTTTATTTCCAATGAGGTATCACCTCACACCAGTCAGAATGGCCATCATCAAAAAATCTGCAAATGATAAATGCTGGAGAGGGTGTGGAGAAAAGGGAACCCTCTTGCACTGTTGGTGGGAATATAAATTGATACAGCCACTATGGAGAACAGTATGAAGGTTCCTTAAAAAACTAAAAATAGAACTAGCATACAACCGAGCAATCCCACTACTGGACATATACCCTGAGAAAACCATAATTCAAAAAGAGACATGTACCACAATGTTCATTGCAACACTATTTACAATAGTCAGGACATGGAAGCAACCTAAGTGTCCATCGACAGATGAATGGATAAAGAAGATGTGGCACACATATACAATGGAATATTACTCAGCCATGAAAAGAAATGAAACTGAGTTATTTGTAGTAAGGTGAATGGACCTAGAGTCTGTCATACAGAGTGAAGTAAGTCAGAAAGAGAAAAACAAATACTGTATGCTAACACATTTATATAGAATATTTAAAAAAATGGTTCTGAAGAACCTAGAGGCAGGACAGGAATAAAGGCACAGGTGTAGAGAATGCACTTGAGGACATGGGGAAGGGGAAGGGTAAGCTGGGACGAAGTGAGAGAGTGGCATGGACATATATACACTACCAAATGCAAAATAGATAGCTAGTGTGAAGCAGCTGCATAGCACAGGGTGATCAGCTCGGTGCTTTGTGACCGCCTGGAGGGGTGGGATAGGGAGGGTGGGAGGGAGACCCAAGAGGGAGGGGATATGGGGATATATGTATACATATAGCTGATTCACTTTGTTATACAGCAGAAACTAACACAACAATGTAAAGCAATTATACTCAAATAAAGATGTTAAAAAATAAATAAATAAAATAAAATGTGTGGGACCAGGGGGAAAAAAAAACTGAATATGTGGACTCAATGCCTATGCTGCAGTGTATTTTGATGTACTATTAGTGCACTCTGCCTAGAAGCAGGGAGTTGTTTGTTCCGTGTGCCACAGGATTCCAGTTCTATTAAAGCTGTATTATCTCCAGTGTTAATGCAAAAAGTATGTGATACACAATTCCCAGACACTGAGAGCACACTGTGACAGACACAAGTGTAATAGAGGGCAGCAACAACTCAAAAATAAATGTATATACTGATTGTCAAAAATAAATGCATATACGGATCTCCCTGGAAGGCCAAAAGGACCTTTTAATGTAAATTGATGGGGTTACAGACACTCTTTTTTAAATGAGGTAAAGGATCCATTTAAAACAATTTCATTAGCCCTGCTTGATATCAGAACCCTTCTATAGTAAATGCATTCATTCATTTGTATCAATTACCAGGTCCTAACTTGGGTAACTGTGATGCATTCCACAGCCCATGAATTGTCTTTAATCTGCCCTTGGAAATACACCAAAGTGCTCCAAAGACTCAGACTAAAATAAAATTGTCTTCAGTTTGCAGAGCAGATCAAAGTATGAGCTGAGAAATGTCATATTAATACAAGCCTATTTTTTTAAATACTAGCGTAGACTGAAATTGAATATTGTAGGTTTTCTCACCATTTACAACATGATCTCCAGCTATTTAAATGCAACTTTGATCCACAAATAAATACTTTTCTTCCCAGATAAGTATATCATGCCATCATTTGTGGGCTAAAAACCTCTGTCAATCAGTACCAGACAGTCTGCCCTTCCACTCTCCGTTGTAAAACTGCCATGGATGACGTCAAGTCGCAATTCCCCTTTGCCCACCAGATAATGAGCTGGCACATGTAGAAAAGATCGATGTCAAACAGAAGGGGGAGATAGTTTTGAAGCTATCACTTTTGGTTGCCATCTGATTCCATTTGCAGAAATCAATCTCCTCCTCCTTGACAACTCTGAATGTGTTATCACTGCAGCTCCAGTTTATTAGATAACCAAGTGCCCCCTTTCACTCTGGAGAACATTTTCCATTAGAATCAAATGGAAATGGAATATTTTTGCAGCAGAGGAGAGAGAATGGGGAACAAACAAGTAATCTATTGTATGTATGAAAATGGAGTATGCATGAGTGTGTATGTATGTGCACATGTGTGACTACAGAGTGGCTACCTATGTATATGAAAATAGCTACAAAGCTGATAGCATCAACAGTTATTTCTGAAAACTGTATGTGCTTGGAGACTGAAGGCAACTGCAAGTGGGTCACAACTTACTGTGTCAAATGTTCGCAGACATACCCATGTGGGTAATAGATGTTAGTCAACTTCAATTCACAGTGCTAATCCAAGGAGCAGGAAAGAAACCCTAATAGCTCTCGTTTGTGGTGGAGTTTTTACATTTTTGGAAGGAACATTGCCTGGTGATCTAAAAATGGATAATACTCCAAACAAAATAATGAGACCACATGCAAGCATCCTAACTACTGAACTTGGCAGGAGTTGACGAGCAAAGAATAGACTCCAATCAAAACCTGAAGGATCATAATTGTAGAAGTCAAGGGCCAAGAGAGGATGGAAAGGATTTGTTTTCACAGAACGCCTGCTTCTGAACACCCATTGTAGCACAGTGTGAGAAGGCTGTGTATCTTGGAAAGGCCCCCAGAAAAGAAAGTTTAATTAGAAAAGGGACTAATCTATGCAAAACTGAGAATTAAGATACTGGTGCAGGTAGAGGATCATATCAAAAGGCAAAGAGGCAGGAAGAAAGCAGAACTGTGTATATATAACATCAAGTTTCAGAAAACAGGACAATTTATGTTGGCAAAGAAAGCAAGTTATTTCTTTTGGTTACATTGGAAATTAGCTGATATCAACCCACACTTCTTGGGGTGAAGGTGTACCCCTCCTGTTCTTAAAGTGTTCTGTTCCTGTCCAGGGCAAAAAGCTGTGTGTATTCTAGTACCAACTTGTTTCAACCACCCCCTAGTCACCCCATTCATGAAGAAGAGATCCCTGCCCTAATATTATGGGGATGGCCAAAGGCACAACACCTGACATCAAACGGATGAGCTTGACAGCAGTTTATTAGTCACGTATACTCACAGCCCAGAGGAGTAAAACACTGCATTCAATTCAGGGCTACATGGAGGCTGCACTCAGAAACAGAGTGAACAGCTGGGGGAGGTGGGCTTTGTAGTACCAAGAGCGTGGGATGACCCCTGGCTCTGTGGGAGGATATAATTGGCTTGTTTGCATAATCCCATAGACTGGGAGGGAACTGAAACTGACTTCTCAGGCATAACCAGAAACTTCAGTTGGTCCTCTTGATAAGAAGGGTTGCTTGGCTAGGAGACCTTATTCACAGAAGCAGAATTGGAAGGGGAGCTTGTGGTTAGGCTATCTGAGGTCCTCCTGGTTTCACCAGATGTCAAGACAGCACATAATATTGGGACTTAATTTTAGGCCTTGCACTACACACCTGAAGAGGGACCTGAAAACTGACAGGAAAACTGCTTCCTCCATTTAGAGCATTCTTATTTCTTAACTCTGCTGGGAATACATAACCTGTCTGACTGAGGCAAATTATCTACCTAATCACCCATCTCTTGCCCCACACTCACAGTTTCCAGGAGGGTGCAAGAAGGAATTGAACTTTTGGTTTCAAGCAATTTGCTTGCTGCTTTCAAGGCTATATGTGAAGCAGAAACAGACAGAAGTAGGACAAGAAGTCCACAAAGTCCTTAATTAAGTAGAGTACGTGATAGCAGCAGCAAGCATTTGAAAATAAGATTTGCTATATAAGTGTTGCCAGGAAACTGCCTGGAGGATGTGGGCACTTATTGCTATTTTTTAAATATACCTTGACAAATTCTCACTTGCCTAGACAATATTAAAGAAGATGGAAAGGAAATTGATGCCCATTGAATTACTCATTGGATAATAACGTTATCCAAAAAAGGTGATAAAACTAACTGGACCACATGCAATACGTGAGAAATGCTCTACTTTCAGTGCATGTGGTGCATTGATTCTTCTATTTGTCTGTAAAATTTCTGAAAATACTCTTGTAAATGTGTATGAGAGCTATGGTTTCTTTCTGAAGATATTCAGCTTAACTTTCAAAGATCTCATACACATTTACAAGAGTATTTTCAGAAATTTTACTCTAGTAATTTGGCATCATTTCTGCACTAAAAGTAAAATACTATCAACTTCAAAATTTTAGCAGCTGCTTTATCAATTCCCTCAAGCAGAAATGATTTGCCATCAGCTGATATTTAAAGTGATCTGTTCCTTCCTTTATTATATCACCCCACTGTATAGTAATTATGCATTTATATGCCTGTCTCCCTTTCTAGAAGGTGAATTTTTTTGAAGAGATGACCTTACTTCTTCCTTATATTAACATCCCCATTGCTGTCACAGTTACCTCACATATAATAGTCTCTTAGTAAGTTTTTGTGTAATGAGTGAATGAGTGAGTGACATCACCCTAAACTCTGAATTTATGTAATTCAAATGCCTATTTGACATTTCCACTGGAATATCCATTAGATACCTCAAACTTAAGATATCCCAAAAAACCTATTAATTTGTATTCCTTCAAATCTTCTTATTCAGTACCTTCTATCTGAGGAAATGATAACACCACATGTGCCACTAAGGCCAAAAATGTGCAAGTCAGCTGGAGGGAAATATTCTCCAACTCCTTAATCCAGTCCAGCAGCATGTTGTGTCTATGTCCAAAGTGTAACACATATCTATTCACTTATTTCCATATCTGTTACCATTACCCTGGTTCAAGCTACCATCATCTTTCATCTGATCTCCTCATTTCTACTCTTGCCCCAGTCTATTCTCCACATAGCGTCTGGACGACCTTTTAAAAGTGTACGTCATATGTCACTTTTCTGCTTGTTACTGTCCATGAAATTCCCATTTCTCCTAACTAAATTACACTACACTTTGGCCTAAAGTGCCTTTTATGTAGATCTTCTCCACTTCTCTTTAGCTCCCACTGTCTGCATCTCCCTCAGTCTCCTCCAGCTCTACTGGACTCAGAGATCCTCAGATTGGCCCAGCTCATTCCGTCATGTTCTTTTATTCATGAGTTGTTTCCTTTGCATGAATTATTTGTCCTCTAAATATGTTCGTGACAAGTTCCTTTTTGTCATTGAGAGGTCAGCTTGAATTCCATCTCCTTATTAATACCCTTCTGATCCCCCAATCTAGAGCAGCCCCTGGATCATTCTCTTTTGCATCATTTGGCCTTATTTTTATTACAGTATTTATGGTCATCAGAAGTTTTCCTATTTGTTTTCTTATGCTGGTCTTTATGGTTCACAGCTAAATTTCCAGGGCCTCAAATAGTGTCTGGCACATAAAAGATCTTCAGTAATTGACATTTGGGAATAAATAAGTTCATGAATGTGTTAAGATACTGAATCAATGAATATATAAGTGAGTTTGTGAATAAATGCATGAATAAAGGAGTTTTATTTCTTGACATTTACATTATCTTGATTATATCAGTACTAATATGAAATATTATGTATTACTAATCATGACCTATCCATCTCCATAAACTTTATATGGCATATATAAATTAATGATATCTGATAAGAACAAACCTTACAAACTTAGATGTATTTAGATTAAGAAAACCCCTTGACATACTTTTTTTCCCACTGTCAAAATTCACATGAATTTTAAAAACTTCTTTTGCAATTGGTTTTATTCTATTTTTCTTACCTTCTTTTTCCTCTAATTTTTACAAGTCTCTAATGCTAGAGAATTCTTTTTGTCCAATTTTCTTCAGAAGCAAGACTATCAGTTAAACAGTATCAAAGAGTAATTTGGGTCTTCTCAGATAATCTGAATAGTCCTATATTTATTGAGGAAATTGAATATCAAGTTAAAATTTTCCAAAAATATGTTAACTTCACTAAGTCCACCAAACATGTAAGAAAGAAAAAATACAAATCTATGCATATTCTGCCAGAAAATTGCAGAGGAAAATCTTTCCAACTCATTTATGGGGCAAGTATTATTCTAATATCAAAATCAGGCAAAGTTATTATAGGAAAAGAAAACTACAGACTAATATCTCTCAGGAAGAAGGATACAAAAATTCCTAATAAAATGTTAGCAAATTGAATCCAACAATATATTAAAGAATAATACATCATGACAAATTGGGATTTATCTTGAGTGTGAAGTTAGTTTAACACTTGAAAACAAACCAATGCAATTCACTGTATTATCAGACTGAAGAAAATATATCATCATCTCACTAGACACAGAAAAATCATTTGACAAAATCCAACACCCATTACTTACTTAAAAAACTGTCAGCGCACTAGCAACAGACACTTTTTAAAAAATTTAATAAAGGCGATCTATAATAAATTTACATCTAACATTATTCTTCATTGTGAAAGACTGAACTTACTTCCTAAGATCAAGAACAAGGCAAGGATATCCACTCACAACCACTTCTATTCAAAATCATACTGGAGGTTCTAACCAGGCAATAAGGCAAGAAAAAAAGTAAAAGCACCCCAAAATGAAAAACTTCAAAAGAGTATGGTGTTAATGTGAAGATAGGCAAATAAGTCAATGTGAAAAAATAGAGTCCAGAAATAGACCCACATATATATATATAGTCATTTAACAAAGGAGAGAAGAATATTCAGTAGAAAAAAAGCATTGTCTTTTCAGTAGATGATACTGGAACGATTAGATTTCCGTATGCATAAGGGGAAAAAAAGAAAGACATTTGATCTATACCTCACACCATATACAAAAGTTAACTCAAAATATATCATAGACCTAGAAATGAAACTGAAAACTATAAAACCTCTAGAAGAAAATACAGGAAAATGTCTTTGTGACTTTAGGTTAAGTAAACAATAGGGAAAACATCTCAGCATCCATGGTTCTTACTTTTTAGTGAAGTTTAAAATGGGGCCAATAAGTTCTTTCCTAAGAGAATAAATTTGTGGATTTTAATAATTCACAGAAATAAATCATTGGATATATTTGGGTTTAGAATTAATAAGAACTCTGAACCAAGGTTGAGTATTGTGTTTTCTAATTTTTCAATTTTTTGTTAGTATCATTGGGCTACAGTCAGCTGTGCATATATTAAATAAAGGAAAGAAGACAAAGAACTAATTTATTGAGCAGAATAAAGTCTACTGTTTCCAAAGGACTGTACCTAGTTCATTGTTTTCACCTCTGCTGTTTTCATCCACTAAAAACCCCTGGCTCCTTCTCAACCTGTATCCACGACTAGTCCCCTTTGGCTTATAGCTCCCCTCAGTGATAACCAGAATAACTAGGAAAACCACCATCTAACAATGTTCCATGAGAAAGCCCAGAGACACTTGGTTTTCCAAAGTTCTAAGGAATGCACTATTGAGTGGGGCACCCGCATCACTGAGAAGCTTGCCATCTGGTGGTAGAAGATGCTGTTACAGACTGATAACAATGGGACATGGTAAGATCTCAAAATAACAGAGACCAACTGGTGGTATTTATGAGAAGGCATGTGGCGGCAACTATAGAAATAAGCAAAAAGACCTCAATGGCAGCCAGAAAACGGGTGGTGCTGACCTACAGAAAGCTATGAAGGTGGTTATATATTGATAGAACACAGTACCCTGGAAGCAAGATGGATCAGCAACACAGAAGGTTATTACTCAGTCTATACAATCAAAATAATTCAAGGATGGATGATCAGGAAGCTGAGGATATCCAATCCAGTAAAATCATGACTCCTTGCCACTTTCTAGCTCTGAGCCACACCTTAGACCAAGAACCCAATGACTGGAAGAAATACCAGGTCCTTAGGAGGAGAACTCTGTAGTAATTACAAGTATTTATTGTAATGATTCCCTCAGTCTTTCCCCAAATGTAACTATGATCATTGATGCAGGTAACTACACTGGGAAAAGGGGAATACTCAAACTGCACAGATATTTGAAAATGTTGGATACAAAATCTGAGTTGATACTGATATTTGGGAACTTGAAACATGATTATGGTGTCCCTGTTAGAATGAGGATGTATGGAGATTAACTAAAGAACTCTGGTCTAGGTCCAGCTCACCAGTAGATTCACTGAGCTCAAGGGTTCACCCAGTGGTCACTTTTTCCAGCCACCAACTAAATAATTAGAATACATATACTTGCTAGTTAGCAGAACTGACACATTAGTTCCTTGGTCTGTGGGATAAGAACTATCAGAGTGGGGAAAGCCAAGAGGAAGACTCTGAAAACTCCCCTCATCAACCTAGCTAAAATAGTTAATGCAAACCAATATTTTATCTGGGTATTGGTGGAGATTGGTGCCTCCCTTAAAAAACTAAATTATGCAGAAGTGATGGTTCTGATTATATATCACTAAGTCTGATCTAGGTACTGACACTGCAGAATGTTTACTTTTCCAGCAACTGAGCTTCTGATTTGGTACCATGCCTCAGTGAAACCAACCAGCACTTGGTGGCAAGTACTGGTGGCTAACATCACTGTCTGAAGGTTTATAAAGTTTGTTCCAGCAACAAGGAATCCCACAAAGTATCACTTCAGTGCAAGGGATTCCTTTCACAGCAAAGGAGGTCCAGCAGTGATACATTACCATGGAATCCACTGGTCCTACCACATACTGCACCACTCAAACTGAGGCATCAGTTTCTGATACCCAGAAAGAACAGGGTCTCATCTTCCAGTCATAGTATATACTCTAAATCAACAATATATGTTGGGGTGCTGTGACCCAAAAAAATAGAGTGCAAGAACCCAGGGATAGAACTAGTATAGTTATTGTTGTGTTCACTGATCCACTTGGGAAATATTTGATTTCCATTCCTGCAACTCCAAGCACTATGGATATAGAGGTTCTGGATCCCAGATGGAAACACTTTCACTTCCATGAAACTTTAAGCCATGGCTAACCCCTAGTCACTTCAGGCTCTTCATGTTGAAAACTCAGCAGACCAGGGAAGGAGACACCATCCTGATGGAGCTATTTGACCCTGATTATCAAGAGGAGGTAGGGCTGCTGTTATACCTGGAGGCAGAAAGAATGTATGTGACACTTAGTTATCCATGGTGGCTGCTTGATGCTGCCTTAATCAATCTCAGTAGTAAATGAAAAGTGTAGCGGCCATATCCTGAACTAGGGGCTCAGACCTCATATAGATGTTAGTGTCACCAAGACTAGCAGAGATACTAGGTGAAATTGAGATGTGATTAGCATGAGTAGTAGTACAGGAAGATGATGAGTATCATTTGTGGTCCCAACACTAACTACAGGGGCAGGGACTTTAGTTTGCCCCACTAATCTTTCTTGAAGTTTTCCCAGGAAGAGACCAGCTAGAGTTTTATAGAAGTAGTTCACAGACGGGTGAATATATTTCATGAAGCAAGTGAAATTGAGTGGCTCAAGGTGTCGACTGTAACTGTCCTCACCAACCCTCTCCGTTTCAGGACTGAGAAACTCATTCTCTCAGTCACTGGCACTATTACCCCTCTATGACTTACAGATGAGTCCTTGTCCAGGGATTACCCTTGGCCAAAGGGAACTGCTTCATTCAAGGTTATGTCACCTCCTAGTGTTAGCCCACACCAAATATTTACCTGGTTAATGAGTTGGCCTAAAGTTCCAACCTCCTTTCCCAAGTATTGGACATATCTGAAAGACCATTCCAGCTTTAGACGTCCCTGTGGAATCAGTTGTGTGTTTTGTTGAAACTCTATCACAGTTCAACTTTCCTCTGCTCAATCCTCCTTCCCTCACTCCCTACAACTATTGTTCTTAAGAGCTCACCTCAATAAACCTCTTGCACACAAATCACTGTCTAAAAGTCTGTTTCTTGGTAAACTAAAATTATGAGAGTGACAGATCATTTTCATCCAATCTGAGATGCTCTTTTGATCAATAAATTTAACTTATTTACATTTATTGCAATTACAGCTGTATTATGGCTGTTTTAGCCATCTTATTTCATGTTACATATTTACCACATTCTCTATTTCTTTTTTCTCTGTTCATGCTTTTTGTTTATTTGAAAGTTTTGCATTTTTTATATATATATATATATATATATATATACACACACACACACACACACACACACACACACATATATATATATATATATTTTTTTTTTTACGGTACACAGGCCTCTCACTTTTGCGGCCTCTCCCCTTGTGGAGCACAGGCTCTGGATGCGCAGGCTCAGCGGCCATGGCTCCCTGGCCCAGCCACTCCGCGGCATGTGGGATCCTCCCAGACTGGGGCACAAACCCACGTCCCCTGCATCAGCAGGCGGACTCTCAACCACTGCGCCACCAGGGAAGCCCTGCATTATATTTTTATACCATTTAAAATTGGGCTTAATTTATTTGACTCATTTATGTTTAATATTTCATTTCAATTTTCTAAATGTATTATTATTTATATCTTCTTCATGGAAAAGATAAGTGCTTAGTAACTTGTCCTACTCTTACTTCATGTTTGTGCCATAGGACTTTACTTCTGGATTGTGATTTATACACATTTTTGGGGCAGATTTTTTAAAGAAGATATTAAATTCTACTAAATTATTTACTCATCCTTAGTCCTCATATCTTGCCACATCCTACCAGAATTCTTGCTCTTGTTTTTAATGAAATACTTCATCTGAGGTTCCTTTTAAAATTAGTAAACTAAATTGATAAAACTTCTGAGGTCATATATGCCTGGGAATGATTGTGTATTACTCTCACATTTGTGTAAAGAGTTAGACAGATATAAAATTCTATGTTAGAGCTTCTTTTCTTTGAAAATATTATTTCATCCTTGTTTTTAAAGTTTTTGAGAAGTCTGACACAAATCCAAATTTTATACTTATGGAAGTAATGTATTTCTTTCTCTGTAAGTTTTTAGAGCATCCCTTTCCCCTGTCTTTTATTGATATTCTTAAGATTCAGTTTAATGTTTCTAAGGGTTTTTTTTTTTTTTTTGGTTAGTTTTACTTTGCTCTATTCATTATTTTTTGTTTGGCATTCTATGTGTTCCTTTAAAATGACAGTTTCTTTTCTTTTTTTAATCTGAGAAATTAGGGTAATTTATTTCTTCAACTATTTCCTTCTATTTATTCATTGTTTATTTTTCTCTGTCTATGGAAAATCCATTATACATCTACTGAGAATTCCTCTAGCTTTCACATGTCTTAACTCTTAATTTTCCTTCTTTCTATCCCTTACTGATCTTTTCCTAAGATATATGAAAAGGGTTTCTAAATCTGATCTTTCAGTTTACTAATTCATGCTTTGGTTGTTTTCTTTCTGCTGTTCATCCATTAAGTTGTCTGTTCAAATTATTATACATTTCATACCCAGTATTTTGAATTAATTCTTTTTTATAAACACCTACTCTGTTATACCAATATTTTTTTTTTTATCTTTTGAAGATAATTTCTTTTCTTTTTTTAAAATCCTTTTTTCATCTGGTCAAGAAATTCTGCTTCTTCTCATACAAGATGTTAAATATCTGTCTTCTGAAGCAATTGTCTTCCTCATATAAATTGCTGTGCTTCCCTCCGGTAACCTTTCCCCTGGACATATCAACCACGAGGCTGATGATGAGTGTGGGGAGAAGTAGCTAAAGTAGCCCAGGCCCTACTTAGCAGCCACCCATAAATTTAGTACTTGGGAATAGAAGTGTCTCAAGGTACAGTCTTTACAAACTGTTCCACACCAGGCAAATTTATTTACCAGGCAAATTTACCTCCACCAATATTATCTTACTGGGATATAATTTTCTCACCTTCAGTTTCATAAAAAGAGGTGAGGATAAGAAGTAATAAATGGCAATGGCCAACCAATCTACTTATATTTCTTGTTATCTACACCCCATCTCAGCCCGATGATATAATACGATCCCATGCCCAAGCTAAAACAGCATGCTGGTTTTCTATCTTGCATTAATTACTGGCTGGACAATGGTTTTCCAAAGCAATACCAGTGGAAGACAGGGAGCAGGGAGACATCACAACTAAAGATTTGTCCTCGTACCTCTCCCTCTCATTGCACCTGGTTCTCTTCTACTTTGGAGGACTGTTTCCCCCTTACACTAGAATATAACCAGCTCTGTTTCCCAAGATTTTTTACAGTAAATGAATACTCCTACTAAGAAATGGAAAGTATTAAACATTTAATAAGTGTGTAACGTAAATATTCTACTTAGATCCATCAACCTCCCTCCCGTTTCTGCGCATCTCTAGGATTGAGCTAGGGAGTGAGGCATAGCAGCTCATGTTAGTTTGTCACCCTGTCCATCATCAGTTGATCTGTGCCATTTAGACATATTTCTTAAAAATCACGTTTCTGAAAGCTCTTTCAATTTCTCAAAATACATAAAAGCACCCATTACTCCGTGAGTTTTCAGTTTTCTGCCTGAAGAATGATATAATATTAATCTATGTACCTTATTTAATAGAAATAGGAACCAAAAAAACAACCTGAGGCTAATTAAGCATAAACTACCTCAAGCTTTAATTCTGGCACTATTTCAATTCTCAGTTCTTTGTTTATGATTCATATAATAGTTCACTTTAGACAAATTAATTAGTTGTGTGTGTCAAGCTAGCTAAATGCATGCTAAATATTTTCCCAAGAGAACTAAGTTGAAACTGGGTGCTATTAAAACCTTCAAATGAACAAAATCTGTTTTTAACAAGTCACACATTATTAATTGGAACTGGATAGTGAGGCATATTTTTGGATGCTTGCCGAGAATAATTATGGAACTTCTTTCTTATTTTATTGGAACAAGACAAGTTAATCAAGAAAAGCTAATCCAGCTCATTATGGCCAAAGCTTGAAAGCATGGCCATAAACTACTCACCTTTCCAGTTCGGGTTAGGGTTGAAAAAGTAAGTGGGATCCAGGGATCATGCTTATGCTATAGTTGATACCTTAGAGAGATCTTTGCCCAATTTATTCATTTTAAGTAGGCAAAACATTGGATATCCAGAAAAATAATATTATTGACCCAAAGTCACACAGCTGGTTAGTGGCAAGGCCAGAATTATGAAATAAATGTTTATTCTGCCATGTCCAAAAATGGCTAAAAAACAATGCTTATTCAGTAAGTTTTATTATATATCTTTCTACATTAAATCTAGATAGTACTTTAAAAAAACTTGTTATAAAATGTGTATAATTTTTTAAATAAAAATATGTTGCCAAATAATGGAGTTATTTCCAGGAATGATTCGTTTTCTGCCATAATATACTTTTTTTCTGATTTGTGTTTGCTTAGTATCCACTCACTCTTCTTCTTTTAGTACTTTAAGGAATTATCTTGCCTCTATTATGCACAGTCATGGTAGAACTCTTATTCAGTGTGTTACTGCTTACCCCCTAACCTAAGCAAGTTTAATCAGATTCTCTCTTTGAAGACTTTAAATCTTGAAAAGCATGATGCTGGTGCAGGAAAAAATATCAGGTGAAGCATGTTCATTTGGAGTAGTTATTGTAATCTAAACCCACAGATCTTCTGAGTGTAGAAGTAGCTTGACTCTTTACTCTTCTCATCACCTTCCCATTGCTCTTCTCATCATCCAGCTAACTGATGTCCATTTTTCTCTGTATGAATTAGCTAGAATTAGTTTCTACTGCTTGCAGTCATTGGGGTCTAACTGATCACTTATTATCTCTGTGTCTGAATCAGGATGTAACCTGAACCACATTGTTGTTTGTAGCCAGGAATGATATTGTTCCAAATAAGAATTGAGCTGGAACTATTCATATGTCCTACTGTTTCATTTGCTTGACCTTATATAAAAAAACCACAAAGAACATATGAGTTGACATAACTGTGAGCAAAACTTATTTATGATTATTAGACATATCTAGCCCTAATACTCACCTTAACTCAGTATCCAAATGAAAAGAAGCAACTGCTCTCATGCTTGAGGCTCAAGAGAAACACAAATGTATTACGGGTACTCTAAGGAAGGCTCATAAGAATAAAAGTCTTAGACATGGAGAGATTTCATACAATCTGCTTGTACTATTGAATTTTAAAATTTTGGTTGCCATGATATCTATTTTAAAGAAATGGAAAACTGAATATGTGTGTTATCAGAGACTCTTCCGAGTCATTCTGTTGAACTGAGAATGAGATCTAATTCTTTATTTGAGGCAACACGTTTATTGGGCATGAAAAGATGGTAAACAATTAAAAATGTGAATGCATGGACTAGATTAAAATGAGAGGTAAAGTTTGCACTAATCTAATAGAAAAAGCATTTGCGTAAAATGCTTTTGCATGGATGAAATTTTACATGAGTCTTTAAAAATTGTTCCAAACCTTTATCCACTCTCCACATCAGAAGATCTTAAAAGATAAAAGGACACACTAACAATTTACAAGTACGCCTGGACTGGAGGGCCTTGATGATTCTATTAACACAGGCTTTGAAGTAGCTTGATATAAAGCACATATGCTGTCTATAAATACAGCTTATGGTTGGCAAATATTCTAATAAAATTGATTTTGTTCATACCAAGGGAAATGGCCTTGCAATGGATGAAACGGCCTTTAAAAATACAATAAGGCATTTAAGTATCTTTGTCTGCTCTCAAAAATTTCAAAATGTCATCCAAAAGAAGTCTACAACTTTGTGTAACCAAATCCCTTTATCAAGTGTGTCAATGTATGTCAAGCCAGGTTGCTCAGGCAGCAAAATCAATGCCATCACAACATCAATTTTCCAAGATTTTAAAACATCTACTTTTGACAAAAAGTCAAATAACAGAAAAGTGTCAATTACCATAGATTAGATAAAAGAACCACAATGACTTTTTCCAGGAAAAAAATATAGCATTGTCTGGCAACTTTTTGCACTATGATAATAAACACCTAACAAATAAAAAAAGGAATTGTGATATCCGGGTTACCTAGGGCATGAGGAAACAGACACTCTCAAAAACCATTGGTGGAGAGTAAAAAGTGAAACTCTTTTTGAAAGAAACATCTTCAACGTGTCTACCCTCTGACATAGCAGTTGTGCTCCTGGGAATTTAGTTCTACAGGAGGCATTTGTGTAGTGATTCAGTGTATTCTCATGTGAGACTTCCTGAATTCAACCCTGGTTCTGTATCATACAAGTTATGGGAAACCTCAGGGCAGGGAACTTCAGAGCCACTGCTGGTAAAAGATGTTCAAACTGGATGTCAGCCCCAACTTGCCACTTCAAACAGGTGTTCCTGCGCAAGGAACATCCTGCATCATCTGAAAAGAGTAGGCAAGGATTATCAACTTTATAGGGTTATTGTGAGGTTCAAATGAGATTATCTGTATAAAGTGTAGTGCCTTGCACACAGTGAACACTCAATAAATGATAGTTGTTATTTTCTTATCATACTCTACAGAAAATCAGTGTTTGAAGAAAATTATTGTGATATTTATTGCAGCACTGCTTATAAAAGTAAAGATTTTGAAGTAATCTATATATCATTCAAAATCTAGTACAGCCTTGACATTCTATAGACTTTCTTTTTCTCCAGTGTTTTATTGAGGTAAAATACACATAACACAGAATTTACTACTTAACTATTTTAAAGTGTACAGTTCAGTGGGATTAAGAATGTGCATGTTGCTGTGCAACCACCACCGCCATCCGTGCCAAGGACTCTTCATCTTGCAAAACTGAAACTCAATAAACTTAAAAAATGATGAGGTGGATCTATGGGTAATACCGTAGAAAGATGTACATGACATATTATTAGAAGGAAAGTTGGAGAGTTGTAGTATAATCTGGATCTATTTTCCAATATGAGAGAGAGAGGGAGAGAGTGTATTTAAGGGATTATCCTGTCAGCACTAATTTTCTGGAAATTGCCTTTCCTCCCATTCAGTGGTTAGTAGAGAAGCGTCCCCGTTAGTACAATGTGACACAGTATAATGATCATCATTGCTATCTCATTATTATGCTGATTAAATGAGTTAATACTTGTATAGCGGTTAGATCACTGCTGGGCACTTAGCAAATGTCACAGAAATGTGTTTTTTTTAAACGCTTTTTATTTTTTCAAATTTATTTATTTATTTTTGGCTTCGTTGTGTCTTCGTTGCTGTGCGCAGGCTTTCTCTAGTTGTGGTGAGTGGGGGCTACTCTTCATTGTGGTGCGCAGGCTTCTCATTGCGGTGGCTTCTCTTGTTGCAGAGCATGGGCTGTAGGCACACGGGCTTCAACAGTGTGGCATGCGGGCTCAGTAGTTGTGGCTCGCGTGTTCTAGAGCGCAGGCTCAGTAGTTGTGGCGCACGGGCTTAGTTGCTCTGCAGCATGTGGGATCTTCCCGGACCAGGGCTCGAACCCGTGTCCCCTGCATTGGCAGGCAGATTCTTAACCACTGCGCCACCGGGGAAGTCCCTCTATTCTTGATACAATGAAAGTTTGGGAAAGATCTTCTCGATATGTGTCCTCTAAGATAGATAGGAGAATAATAGCCACTGAGAAACTATTCTTTTAGTCACCTTGATTTTATAAAACTGCTGCTACTACTACTAAAAGTGACAAAAGCAACATGAAAGTAATAGCTAATATTTCTTGAAATCCCCTGTGTCGGTCACTGGGCCAGTGCTTAACTAGCACTATCTTATGTAATCTTAACAAGGCTATGGAATAGATACCAATATTCCTGTTTCACATGTGAAGAAATGGAAGCTTAGAGGGTTTAAATAATTTTCCCGGCAAGTGTTAGAACCAGGTTATAGGGTCACAGATGTCCTATTTCTAGAGGAGCTTTCTTAATTATCACTAAGCGTCATAACCCCATAATGTACTGCATATAAATGCACACACATGTATGTTTACTGCACACATGTGTGTGCATATGTACTATAATGTAACAAAGAATTAAATCCAGCTATGTGCCAAGTTTTAGAATGCTAAACCATTGACATTTTCTAGACCGTCATCTATACACCTTACTTCTCATTGTATTACACTCATTTATTTATGTGTCATCTCTCCTGGACAGGTACAATTTTTTTCATCTGTGTACACCTCTGGTTTAACAAGTAGTGCATACATAATAAATTTCACTAAATTTTATAATATTGAAATCGAATTTAGAAATGTTTTAAAATAGCAAATCCTATAGTCTCCATTCTGGTTACATTTTTTGAGACCTTTGCCATTGGGATTTGACTCTCAAACCAAACCTCTTGTGTATACAACTTCCTCAGGATTACTTTCCTTGTATATTTTCTGCATTACTCACATATAAAGTGACCAGTCTGCCCCCTCCAGTTACAATGACTGAGTCCTGTCTAGATAATTCTTAAGACATTTTGACATACTCAACTCACTAATTTGTTTTTCCCTAACTAAGATGTTAGGATTAACTCTTTACCATATCTATAAAAATATCTATTTTTAATTTAAGAGTTATACACCATTGAAAAATACCGCTAGTCAAAACAGAACTTCTTCAAAGTAACATTATACAGTCATTCCTCCATTCACATCCCAAAGAAGCCCTTCATACCTTCATACTGTCAGCTTCATTTCCAAAGCTTCACTACAGTGTAAGGACAAGCCTTTAGAGACAACTTATGTATTTCTTCACTCTTTCTCTAGAATGAGTTTCACAATCTGCTTCTGAAACTTAATTGAAAGAAGTGCTTCATAGTATCTTGTAATTTCTCTGCTGTTTTATTTCCTCTAATATACAGCACAAAGACGCAAAGAAGAAAAAAACCATGTACATAGGTGTGTGGTAAGCTGGATTTCTGTAAATCTTTGAATAACTATTTCCAATCTAGGAAGAAACCACAATTACCTTCAGAACTCTTTATACACTTGGGCCATCCCTCTGGGGAGGCTACTCTATTTATATTCTGTTATTCCCCTCAGATAGCATATAAAATAAACTTTGCTCAGAACTTGCCATTGTTTAAGATAAATATTTAAGCTTATATTTTATTCTAAAGCAAAAAGAAAATGATTTTATCTAACAGCCGTAAGGGCAATAGTTGCCGTAATAATAATAATATAATAATAATGACAATAACAATAATAATCTTCTGTTTATTGAGACCTTGCACATTATATGTATCATTTCAGTTAATTCTTACAACAACTTGACTATGTAAATATTTTTATTACCATTTTGTTGCTAAGGAAAACTAACACTCAGATTAATTGCCAAAAGTCACACAGCTAACTACTTACCCATACATATTTACCAGGCCTCTTTGATTCTAACACCTACATTAGGTACTTATTATGGTTCAAGATTTTTAAAAATAATATGGTAGAAATTAGGAATAAATGAATAATCTCCAGGGTAAAGTGAATCATAAAGCTCATAGGGAATATGCTATTACATAACATATCAATTGGTATGGAATTTTAAAGGGTAAAAGGACTCTGATCTGAAGAGGCAAGCACTGATTCATGTAAAGCTAGTGTTTGCTGCTATTTGGTCTACTTCCAAAATGAAATACTAACGAGCTTACCAAGGTTTAAAGACCTCATTTGCCTCCCAACCTCACCTGTTCTATTTTTTCCTTCACTTACTTGTCTTTCCCCTCTTCAACACAAATGTCTTAATCTTTTCCTAACACACCTGTCTCAGGAATTTGATACACTGTTCCCATCTCCCTCAGTACTTACACAGTTGACTCTTTTTTTAAAAATCCTTCAAGTTTCAATATAATTGTCACTTCCTCTGAAATGCTATTTCTGGTCTCTCTACCTAAGCAAGTCCCATCTTTCTTTGCACACTGTTTGTTTCCCTCATAAGTTGTAATTTGCTATATTTTTACAGGGTGCTTACTTGTTTATTGTCTGCATGGAAGCTTACTGGTAAACCTAGTTTCTGTTTTTACAACATTGTACATCCAGGGTCTAACTAAAGCCTGCTCGCTAGTTGTTGAATGAATACATTATAGGTTAAACATAAGCTTATAATGTGGAGTGAATAACATTAAATAATTAGTATTTATATATAATGTTAAGGCAACCTCTGACATGTCAATTTATCATATCTCCACTTGCGATGTCTCATTTTTCCAACATTTCTTATCATAAACAAGCTCCCCTTACAATAGTTACCAAAACTCATAGTTGTATAATCTCACCATGACAGTGAAGTCCAATTGACCTTGACATCACACTAAACCAGTAGTCACTGGGTCAGAGTAACAAGAGGTGATGAGAAAATGAGGAAGGATGATTTATACACTGGAGAAACTTTTGATTGCATAAATACAGGATAAGACCTATTGAATTCATATGGATATAAGCCCATTAAAACATTTTACATATTGAAGAAAAGGACCAGTTGAAACAGATCAGGACACTGTGGGGCCTTCCCAGGGGAAGACCACCTTCCCCCCTGCCTTGTCCCCCACCTTTGTTTATAGAAAACTAGCTTCCTAGGCCTTCTCCGAGTTTCAAAGAGCACATTTAATCAGAGAGGTGAGAAAATACAGAAACAAAGAAAAGCAGTCAAACAAGACAAAATAATAATAGTTTAGCCATAAAACAAAGTCAAGGACCTTTGATTCCTCCTCAAGGGCTATAGATAATATCCTGAGCCATATCTTTGAGTTGTTTTGCAGATACTAAAACCCCCACCAGGTGGAAGAAGTTAACTGCATGCTCACCACCAGCATGTAGACCCCAGACTGGTTGGAACCAGAAGGTTGATGATTGAGATTCCTGAAACATCACCCTGTTACCTCCCCATCAACCAATCAGAGAATTATGCATGAGTTGATCATACTCCCTGTGATCCTTTCCTTCCCACTTTCTTTAAAAATCCTTCCCTGAAAGCCATCAGGGAGCTTTGAGTCTTTTGAGCATGAGCTGCCTATTCTCCTTGCTTGACCCTGAAATAAATGCTGTACTTTCCTTCACCACAACCTGGTGTCAGTAGATTAGCTTCTTTGCTGTGCATCAAGCAAGTAGGCCCAAGTTTGGTTCAATAACACAGTGGGGCATCCAAGGAAACTATTTTCAGGACAAAGATATTTTGTTTTCTTAAGAAAAGAAATGGATTGGCATAAGATAAAATTTCAACATAAGCTGCAAGCACCAAAAGAAGTGATGCCTTCACTGATCGAAGTTGGACTTGCACCCACTGTCCAGGAACCATTTATATTGTAAGTCCCAGGCCTTCTTATTTGATTTAATGTTTTCAAACACTTAGAGGACATTGGGAATATTGAATCTCAGTTCTGAGGGGGAAAAGAAAATAAATTAATTATCATTAATTAATTGATTCAGACTGTATACTCTCCATGTGCATGGTGCTCTGTAAAGACCTGATTGCTCAACCCTGTCTTGTTATTAGCAAAAATCCATAGTCCTGAGCCAAGGACCACAGGTGTTGTAAAGACTAAGAAAAAGATCTGAAAACAGCTTGCTGCTTTGTGTCTGAGTGTTTGTGCTGATAAGGACATCATGCAATAAATCTTCAAGAGAATTAAGTTGTGTCCAACCTAAAATCCAGCATTCCTGACAGATCTTCTGCTCTTGCTTTTGCTATACTTTCCTAATGGATCTGGTGTCTGCTAGGTGCATCTCGCTCTTCTCTTCTCTCCATATACTTACATCTTCAAATTTTTTTTTAATCTATAGTCCACTCCTCTGAACGTCACTCTCATCTGTACAACTGCCCATTCAACGTTCCTCCCTGGAAACATCAAAATTAACATCTGTAAAATGAACTCTGAGTTTCAACATCCCCCAAACTTTACCCTCCTCAGGTGTTTTCTACCTTAGTAAATAACACAAACCTAAGTGACATTCTTGCTCTGTGCTTTCTCTCTCCATATTCAGTCTGCTACCAAATCATATAAGCTCTATCTTCATGTTGTATTAAAAAATACTCCCCGTTCTTCACTATACATGGTGCAAGCCACCATCATGTCTCCTCTGCACACTGGAATAGCCTCCTAATGGTTTCCCAATTCTACTTCACATCATTTATCATGCATTTGCCACATGATAGCCATAATTATCCTTTAAAACATGAATCGTGTAAAGACACTCTGTTATTCACCATAGCTTTTCACCATAGCTATTCACCATAGCTCTGTTATTCACCATAACTTTCTGTTTCATTCAAAACTCAGTCCAAAGATCTGACCCTGACCTACAAAACTCTACACGATGTAACTCTCTGGGTGCCAACCACATCAGCTTCCTGATATTCTTCAAACACACCAAACATGCCCTCCCTCCCTCACCACTCCCAGAATTGTGTTGTTCCCTCTACCTGGAGAGTTTTTTTCCGTATAGTCCCATGGACAGTTCCACCACGTAATTTCCCTAGTCTCCTCTTCAGAGACACAATTTCTTTCCAAGTCATAAAAAATGAAAAGAAAAATCACCCCTCCCTTTTGCTCTATCTCTGCTTTATTGTTTTCTATCTAACCTTATAATAGTATGCAATGCTGATACTATGCAATGCTATATATTATTGACTATCCATCACTCTGTAGTATATGTTTCATAAGGAAAGGAATTTTTTGTTCACCTCAGTATCCCCAGCACCTGGAATAATATCGGGAACATACTAGAAATTCAGAAAATATTTGTTGAATAAATACATTACTCCAGAAATGCACCCTAAATCTGGTTATCTCAGGATTACCAGATGGCTTTTATACCAACTAAATGGAGATTCCTGGGGAAATCCTCAGGCCACCACATAATTTTGAGAAGACCATGCTTCTGGAATTTTATTCCAGCTCTGGCTTGTTATTTGCTCCCTACTTGCTACTCTAATATGCTACGTGACTAAGTGTGGACACTAAGTAACCAATTACCTGCCTTTATGATTTTTACCCTCTATAACCTTATAATAAAGAAGAAGGCAAGGCAAACATTCATTAGATACAACATGGTACTATAGAATTAGATAACAATTAATAAGACCTTCCAATATATATTTTAAAATTTCTTAAGTGCTTTCTCACTTACTTCCTATTATTCAATTGTCTTTAATATATTTCTAGGTCAACTTAATAGTTCCTGTTTTCCTTTTATGAGGATAGTACCAGCTTCTGATGGTACCGACTTCTGGGTGAAAATGCAACTCTATCCATTTTATTAACTTCAACTTAAAAATGCAGACTTTAATTGCTACACAAAGAATGTGCCATATTTTCACCAGAGCTGCTGCATTGCTTGACTACTAAGCAAACTGCACTTGAAGCTACAACTAAATAATCTATGCTGAAATTCTGGTTCGCATTGTGGCAATGGTTACATTTCATGATGTTTTGTTTTGCCCACCAGCTGAGTAGGGTAGTCTTGGGGAGAATTTTTAAGCTAATTAGGCCTGCATATTTCTATGATATCTGCAAACTTACACAACTAATTTTGCCTTCAGATTGTCCTAATTTCTCTCTAACATTCCCAACAGTCCTTTATTTAAGGAATGAATACAGGCTTTTTTCTGATGCAAATTGTCTTCAGACTGTGCCTATACAATTAAATAGAATAGATGTTTGAGATATTTATATAGATTGTTCAAGTTTAGGGCACATTTGTATGATTTGTTTTTGTGTAACATATATGTTACACACATATCTCACATATATGTTATTGATATGTGTGTATGTGTGTAACAAAATTTATTAATTCGTCAATTCAATAAATACTTATGAGCACCTATGTTACAGGCATTGTTATAGTCCTAAGGGTAGTGTGACAAAGAAAACAGACAAAAATACTTTTGGAACTTATTTTCCATGAAGCAGGGATGTAGATAAGACACAGACAAATAACTAAAATATAAAGTAATTAGATGGTGATAACTGTCAAGGAGGAAATGTGGAGCAGGAAAAAGTAATATAAAACATAGGCATAGTGTAATTTTAGGAAGAATGACCAGAGCATGTTTCACAGAGGTGTACTTTGGTAAAACAAGAGTGAGGTGAGGGCTCTGTTCAGATATCTGGGGGAAAGTACTCTAGGCAGAGGAAATAGTTATTGCCAAGGACCAAAAGTGGGTGCCTGGGGCTTCAAGGGGCAGCATGGAGTTAGTGAGACTGGAGCAGATTGAGACAAAAGAAGAGGAGGTCGGAGAGCTTGGGGGAGGGTGCTGCAAATGAAGGTCATCTAGGTTGCTGTTAGGACTTTGATTTTTGTTTTAAGTGGAATGGGAAATCATTGGAAAGTTTCTAGCAAAGAAGTGATGCGCTCTGGCTTACATTTTAAGAGAATTGCTTTGGCAGCTGTGTCGAATAGACCACAGAATAGGGCAAGGGTAGAAGCAAGGACAGCAGGTAGGTTCTTGTCTAATCCAGATGCAAGGTGAGGATAGTTTTGATGGCAACCCTGGAGTCTACAACGGGTCAAATTATGCAAGTAGAGTCAAATGTGGTGATAGACTACATGTGCATTTGAGGGTAAGAAAGGGGTCAAGGATTATATGAAAGTTGTTGATCTGAGCAACAAAATAGATAACATTTTGTTAAGTTAAATGAGAGAAAGTTGAAGGACAAGAAAGAGTGAATGGTATTAATATCATTGGTTCAGGGTAGATCGTGTTAAATTTGAGATGTGTTTTTGACATCCAAGTGGAGATGTCAAGTAGGCTGTTGAGTATATGAGTTTGGAGCTCAGGGGTAAAGTTTGTATTGAAAAAATAAATGTTCAAGATCTAAATGGCATTAAAAGTCATCAGAGTGGATGAGATCACCAAGGCAGTGAATGTAGATTGGGAAGGAAAGAAGTCCATGTCCTAATCCCAAGGACACTACAGCTTTAAGAGGGCAGGGAGGGCTTCCCTGGTGGCACAGTGGTTGAGTCCGCCTGCCGATGCAGGGGACACGGGTTCGTGCCCTGGTCCGGGAGGATCCCACATGCCGCGGAGCGGCTGGGCCTGTGAGCCATGGCCGCTGAGCCTGCGCGTCCGGAGCCTGTGCTCCGCAACGGGAGAGGCCACAACAGTGAGAGGCCTGCATACCGCAAAAAAAAAAAAAAAAGAGGGCAGGGAGATGATGAAGAATAATGTCTATAAAGGTAGAAACTGGAGCAAATGTGTTTTCTGGCAGAGTTATCAGTGTGTCATAGTTCTGGATAGGTGAACTGAGACCATTGAATCTAGCAACACAATTTGTCTTCTACATAAAAAATGTTATTTATCCAGATGACTCCACATGCTGGTATAAAAATGAATCTTCAAAAATACCATGATAAGAGCAATGTAATTATTCATGTAATTCTTTATTTCATCTACTGCTGCCTCAAATTCACCTAGACTGGACCCTGAGCAGAGAGGCTGGTAGATTAACATTGGCATCTGAGAATTTCATACAAATCACCACCTTTAAAATAAACTACTGATATATGTAGAACATTTAATGTTTACAGTGGCTTACAAGTGCATTATTGAATGTGTAACATTCAACATATGGGAATGGTAAATATTATTATTATTAATGTCATTTTACAGATGTGGAACATGAGCCTCTAAAGGAGGCAGTTTCACTTTGCATGTGTTGAAAATGGAATTTAAATACTGTCATTTGGCTCCGCAAGCCAATTTTTTCCTCTTATACCATTTTTTTGCAGAAGGATGAGTCCATTGACTCAAAAAAGTAGAATATGTATGTGTATGTGTGAATACGGGCATTTATTAGTTTGTATATATATTTATGTATATAGTGTGTATATGTGTATATATTCATGTGTAGTTGTGTCATTGTTTATCTGCTTTTCTATTGCTCTGCTCACATTCCTTTAATCATTTTCCCCACAGCCATCAGCAAGCAAGCATTTGGGAAAGAGACAGGGATTGCAACCTCTGCTGTAGCAAATAGAGCAAGTGCTTTGGAACTAAGGGTTAAAACTTCAGCTGTCAAAATTTCTACCTGCATGATCTTGGTCTAGTCACTTATCATTTCCAGCCTCAATTTCTTTATCTGTATAATGTAGATTGTCATATCTACCTAAGATTTTAAACAATCAAAACTCTGTAAGGGCGGAGAGGGATAAATTGGGAGACTGGGATTGACATATACACACTAATATATCTAAAATAGATAACTAATAATGACCTCTGTATAGCACAGGGAACTCTACTCAATACTCTCTAATGGCCTATATGGGAAAAGAATCTAAAAAAGAGTGGATATATGTATGTGTGTAACTGATTCACTTTGCTGTACACCTGAAATTAGCACAGCATTGTAAATCAACTATACTCCAATAGGAATTTTAAAAAATACCACAAAAATAAACCACACACAATGTGTAAATTTGTCCACTTAACTCTTCTAAGGCTAGTCTGGTTACCATTAGTACGTGCTTCCATACACTCCTTAGCATTTATCACACGCTTTTGTAACTATGAGCTTCCTGAGTTAGCATTTTGAAGACAGTAACTTTGCTGTTTTTTTTTCTATTTTCTCCCAAGAATATGGTGAAATGATGCCTATACAATGAAAGAATAAAGCCCATGACATATGTTAAGTGTACAATAAATAATAATATTATTAATGCCATTATTATATTATCCAGCTTCACAAAAAGCAAACCCATAATTTTGGTCCCAATGGCAAGAAAGTTGATTAACAAAACTGCATTACCAGAACAAGCTTTGCATCCAATCTGTACTTTTACTTACCATATGCCCATGTTAACTAATGATCTCCCAAAGTTAATTTAGCAATGCTACTAGAAAAAAAAATCGCTTTTAAGCTAATCCTACAGGTTGGCAAAACTCAAATTAAAGGTATTCGACTTCAGCTGATGTTTATCAGCTGGATAAGATATTCACTTATCCTTAATGTAAATCTCATGACTTCCAAGCTTCCAGGGCCACCTTTTCTTTTAATGTCTAATGAATCTGCACATTAGGTGATCTTAAAGTAGAGCTGAGTACATGGTAACTGCTAAACCAATGCTTGTTAAGAGAATTACAGAATCAATGAATAAATACACGTGACAGCAATAATTATTAGCAAAAACAAAAGATTAAAAAATACAAACATTTTTCTAGGTTATCAAATTCCAGAAAAATGACATCCCTGCTTTTTTTTTCCTACGAAGATCATAATCTTTTTTTTATGCTGTGCATGCATGCTGTGAAATGTTTTTCTCTTATTAATTTCCTTTTTACACCAAGTTTTTAGACAGCTGAAAATTATGAGTTTACAGAACAAGATGTACTTTCAGTTCTTAGTTTATGGCCGAGTACTATGGCATGCACTATTATGAAAACAATTCTAAACTGTGTTTTATTATATTATATTGTGCAATTTATATTCTGAAGATACTATCAACGCCAGAGAACAGACAAATTTAATAAAAGACACAGTGTTCCTATTGTCATAATCGTTATTAAAATGAAACTGTTCCCAGAAGGCATTTACAGTATCTTTTCAAAGATATTCTGCATACTTTGATGCATCAATTGGGGCTTCTAGATATGAATGGCAGCATCATAGATCTTAGAAATATACTGTAGTAAGCTGGAAAGGGAGTGCCTTATAATTATCCAGGCTGGCTCCTTCATTTTACAGGAGAGGACATGGAGGCCGAGAGAGAACAATTGATGCAACCTAATTCATGTCTAAGTTGTGACTAGACCTGAGGTGTCATGACTCCTATCCAAGGATTCCTTCTACTTCTATTGTCATTAATGGTAACAATCTTGTAGGGGATAAGTAACTTAATTATTATCTACTATTATTTTGATTATTTATCTCTTTATGTATTTTTTGTATGTCTCTTGATAGAATATAAGTTTCATGAGAGCAGGAAATGTTCTCATTTGGGATACTGCAGGATTCCCTATGCTTAGAGCATTCTAACACATAGAATTCATTCAATAAATATTTGTTAATAAATAAATAAAAATTTAATAGATATAATAGGTGCTACAAACATTTATTAAAAATGAGGACTGACCTCTAAGAAGTACGGTCTAGAACTACACACACAAACACACACACACACACACACACACACACACACACACACATATATACAACATAAAGCAGAATATACTAAATGGCATAAAGAAGTTGTAAGGTAATTAAAACAGCCATGTGACTCTTGCAGCAAGGAGTATACAAAAATTTCTAAGTAGCGATGAAGCTTAGGTAAAGTTACAAACTAAGATAATCATACAGGATATACCAGAGTTCTGTGACACCCTCAGCTCTGCTGGTTAGCTCTGGGTGCTGGAAGGTAAGGATTCACAGAGTTGATGTAGGGAAACTGAGCCTT
Source organism: Aethalodelphis obliquidens (assembly GCF_003676395.1). NCBI lineage: Eukaryota > Metazoa > Chordata > Mammalia > Artiodactyla > Delphinidae > Aethalodelphis > Aethalodelphis obliquidens. Next base: position 36,472,101 of record NW_020837952.1, read on the forward strand.
AGGATGCTTGTAGGGTGAGTAGAAGCCAATATAAATGGTAAGAATATTTGGGAGACTAACAGGTTGCAGCCTGAGAATGGTTAAAAGATATTTGAGAAATAAACCAACATTTTTTAAAGATGTGGAGTAAAAATGGTAGACAAATGTTAAATAAGAGACTATTGATAGTAAGAGATTGGTTGTGATACATGGTCATGACTTGTGAAGAGATGGTGCAAAGAAAGAAAGGGAAGGAGGGAGGGAGGGAGGAAGGAAAACAGTTTCTAATTTTAGCTACATGATTTCCTAGTTATCTGACCTTGAACAAATTCCTTTCTGTCTGTCTCTAAAACTCATTGTCTCACTGTAAAGCAAGGAAAATAATACTTTTCTTATAAGATGGTTTGACAACTAAAGGAGATGATGCAAGTAAAGCTCTTAACACTATATTGGAACCCAGATAGTGCTCAAAAATGTGTAGCTATAAATATTAATTATTATATATTTTTGCAATAATGATAGCAGTAAAGACACTCTATGAGATAAATTAAATAAAAGAAAAATTGAGACATAGTCCTTGATTACAAGAAACCTATGGTTTAGTGCCACCAGAATCCTGGTGGTTTTAAATCTTGGAAAAAATTGGGTAGAAGATTAACTAATTAGAGAACTTAAATATTAACCCAGCTTGCAAGTAATTGACAGCAAAATACAAGATTACAAATGAATAGAAATAAAATATTTTGACAGAAAAAGAGATAAACAAATATATAGCAATATTCAAAATGTAAATTAAGACTTTTTTTAATTTATTGATAATGGTAAAATGGAAATGGTAAAAACACAAAATGTATTGTACATTAGATGTCATAACTCACTTGATTATGGAAGAACACATTCTTCATTTAAAATAAGTCATGTGCATTATCTGTCCACTGATGTGCAATGTCATTTAAGACATTCCATCATTCTCTGCTTGAGCACTCTTCTATAATCTGATGAGGTGTCCAGGGAAGAGACAATGATAGCCAAGGCATTAAAATGTAATCAAGATATGCAAATTTATATCTAAATGTGATTTGCTGGGAAAAAGAAATTAATCTAGGCATGGTCAAATAAACAATGTGTAATATGGATAATTAATCACCAAATTAGCAGCTACGGTCCCCTGAGGAAATTATGCAAATTGAAAAGGCCCCCATCCACTGACACAATTAGACCACTTAATGGCAAACTCTCAACGAAATAACCCTGGGGAACATCACAAAACAAATAGCCTAATCAACCTTAGTGTCCCAAACTCCATTGCAATGTTTAGGATTATTTAATATTGTTTCTTCCTGGTTTGAACTTATTCAGAAGGATTCCATCAAATTTTGCTAGAAAATATTCTAAGATTCCACACTATGGATAGTCTATTATGTAGTTCCCTCAAAGTCTAGTTTTCCTCTGTCAATCAACTATCTTATTAAAATCTGAAATCATGCAAATGATAAGGATTCCTGAATGAGCAAAGGCCAATTATATGTCTCCTATCAGTAACAGCAAAATCAAGGAAATATTGATGCACTATGGAAATGTATGTCCTCTGTGGCCTGATGTCACCTGCTTATTATATCAGCAACAAAGGATCTCTACTTCCTTGATAATAAATGTTGTCACCTCAGATAAGAGTATTTTGTCTTTAAGAATGTTAGGGTGCTGTCCCATACCTGCCCCTAAAGCATGTACCAAGTAATCATACCTCTGTTCCCTTTACTCCACTTACACAAAAATAGGTGACAAAGTGACTCCTGCAGAACCCTTTGAGATCAGGCCTAAGAGGACGCATGAGACTCTGCTGCTAAATCCCCCCCAAAATGTGACTCCACCTCTAGAAAGATCACAAAGCTGCCTGGATAGAAATAAAAGACGCTCCCCGCCCCCAGAAACGATTGATTGGTTGATTGATTTTATTCATTTTATTTTTGGCCGCGTTGGGTCTTTGTTGCTGCGCACAGGCTTTCTCTAGTTGCGGCGAGCAGGTGCTACTCTTCATTGTAGTGCGGGCTTCTCATTGCGGTGGCTTCTCTTGCTGTAGAGCATGGGTTCTAGGCTGTGGGCTTCAGCAGTTGTGGCTCACAGGCTCAGTAGTTGTGGTGCATGGCCTTAGTTGCTCCATGGCATATGGGATCTTCCCAGACCAGGGATCGAACCCGTGTCCCCTGCATTGGCAGATGGATTCTTAACCACCGCACCACTAGGGAAACCCCCTGAAAAGGGTTTATTAGGTATTTTGTTATTATAGTTTTGCTGCTGAAAAGACTAGTCACAGAGAAGAAATTATAATACCACTATGATTGCTGATGGACTAGTTGTACCTATCATTTATAGATACTATTTATATTGCTTGGCTATATGGTTAGTACTGCCACTTAGCTCATTTATTCCTCCAAACACCCTAACGTGCCCAAGGTCAAAAAACTAAGGATTAGCAAACCAGGGCTACAGATTCTAGTCTCTTAACTCTCCAAACGGCGTGCTAAATACCATGCTTACTGCTATGTCAGGTGATATACATCCAAAATCCCGAAGTCAGGGAATAAAATGAAGCAGTACTGTCCACTCTACTCAGACTCAGCTTTTCCGTGTTCAGAAAACCATACCTGATGTGACAGCAGATGCTACTTACGCTCTCAATGTCCAATCCCTCAGGCTGTCTGGAAGGACTGATCCCCACCCCCGACTGCCCAAGAAGGCAATGAATCCCCTGACCCTGGGAAGTGGGAATTATAACCTTGACATACATTTTTGCTTCTTTAATTCTCATTCTCTATCATATCCCCAAACTTAAGAGTCCTGTAAAAGTCAGATGGCGGCTAGGATCTTCTTCCCTGCAAGACTTATCCAAGAAGTCATAGACAAACATCATAAATTAGAGCAATGACACACCCCTTCTACCTTCATTAACAAATGTAAAAGCCTGCATCTAGAACCACAGTCACCTAGTATTGTTAGCAGTGAAAGTATTATTATAAATCATCTAATCTAGTGATTTTTAAACAATGCTCTGTAGGTCATGAGGGATTCCGAAGTGTACCTTAGGGGCTAACTATGGGGTGAGTGGGAGAGAGCAGGAGTCTGGGTCCCCCACCAACCTTCAACAATGTATGCTTCTCTTACAGACTAGGTAATCGTGCATGATATCCTTTGAAGAAAGGGCTTCACAGCTCAAAATATTTTATTAATGCCCTCCCTCCCTAGTCCAACATTCTCACTTTATCTGAGAATCACTCTGTGCAAGCCAACTCCCTAAGGCCACACCTGAGTGACCAGTGTTCCAGCACTCTGTCAATGCCTGTTGCCACGTTGGTATTAAATCTTGTCTATGATTCAGCAGTGCCTGTGACTCTTTCTATCCAAATGCTAAATATACTAATTTTTATCTTTGAGTTTCAGAGTCAGTCTGGATCAAACATTGATTTGACTAGTGAATCTGATGACCAAGTTCTTTCTTTCACAGTCCAGAAATTCTATGGAGACATCGTCTCTTCTGATTCTGTGCTTTTATACCAACATGATGATTGACGTAGCACACTTCCAATTCATAGCCCCCCATCACTTTCCAATAATGACCTAGGAGTCTTCTGCCTGTTCAAACTACTCTAGTCTTATTACTCAATCACTCTGACCACTGGCTCCATTGCCTGCCTATGGTCTCACTCTAGTCTTTTGGATCTCATCTATATATCTGGTTTCTCCAGCTTTTGAATCTCAATTCTTACTCAAGAACTTCGGCTGGGAATACCAGAGTCCTAGTTTTACCCCTTACCAGCTGTATAAACTTGGACTAGCATTGTTTGACATACACTAGATTAGATAGTTTCTAATCATTGTCCCACTGTTAAAATATTAGTTTTCAAAAATTCTTTGGCTCCTGATTTTATGGTTGGTGAAATTAAGATAATATCTGCTCCACCTTTCTTTAGAGTTGCTGTAAATATGTATGAATATATTTATATATTTTATATGTATATATATAAATATATATGAATATATATGATATATATGAATGTTCTTTGTAAACTGTATTTTGTACCAAAAAAAAATGTATTGTGATTCCCAGACCTCATCTTAATTCTATCATCCCTATATGATAATATAAAGCTGCAAGTAACACCTGGCTATCAGAGTTGCATTACTCAGATGTTTCTTTTAAATCTTCCTAAACTTCATACCCTTGAATTTTCTGTACACTAAGATATGAAATCCCTGGGCTTTGTGACATTTCTTTGATCTGGGAGAAGAAAATAACACAAGAAATCCTATGTAAGGAAAGAGTCAGAAACATCAAAGCAGATAAGTACAGTATGAGAAGAAATGTTCATACTGCAAACATGTTGACTGAAAATCTGTATTGTCACAAAGTAGTGATAGTGACCATATTCTTTCAGAACAAAGTCTAAAGGTAAGGCGCTGAGTCAAAAAAAAAAGAAAAAAGCTGATCAGGAACACTACAAAACTGAATTGGAGATTTGATTGTGTCCCATCTCGAATTAATTTTAAATCTTGTTTTGCATCAGAATCCATACACACAAATACATATGCCAACACACAGATGTATACACACTCTGTACACCCTTCTGCATGCTGAAGAAATCTTTATCATAAAGTGTATAACCCTGGGTTTGCTTAACTGAAGAATATTATTTAAATAAGAACCAGGTGACTTGCTTAATACCCCCCACTGAACACATCTATTGGAATAAGTTGTGATAGAGAGAACTTTGTTTTGTATATTAATTGGGTCAAGCCATGTGTCCTTGATTCCAAGAGAACTTAGTAGAAAAATATTAATCCAGAGAATATTTGTTGTTCTAGTCATATGATGACAAACGTAAATTTAGTATTCTTATTAGTTGACTAAATCTATCAAATTTTTAAGTATCATATAAAGAGAGCCACACTAGAAGGTAACTGCTGCAATCAAACTACTGGAGAATAAAAAAGTAAATAAAGATCTAGGAAATCACTTGAGTAATTGGTAGTAAAATCAGCTCGTTAATTTGTGTTCCTTTGGCAGCATGCTTCTGATTGTTCTCCTTCCTTTCTCCTTTCTTCTGGGTTTTCATCCATTTTTTCTCAACTGTGGCTTTTCAGTAAAATAAGAATTATTATTACTATAGTTATAATAATAATTTTTTATATAGTTGTGTTTTGTTTGAGAGGAGGATAAACAAGAAACCTTTAAGCATACCTGGTATTTAGCTTAGTCTTGGATAGAGAGCAAGACTCATGGAAGGAAGAGTCTTTAAGGGTAGAAGTAGACCTGTTTCTTACAATTTTATTTCTGTATGATGGATACTTTGGATGAGAAGATGACATAGGAGCACCATACTTTGTGGGTAAACAGAGGAATAAGTCCATGTGGTACAATTTTTTTGTTTTTTGAATCCCAAAAATGTACTTTTACGAGAAGAGGAATAGTTGGTGAAGAGGCTTGTCTACACCTCAAAAATGACTACAAGATGATAGAATCTACTGTGGACTTTCGTTTCTTACTGAATAACCTGGATAACTTCATATTTGATTAATGCAGACTCTATAGTGAAAATGTCTGAGATTCCCTAAGGAAATAGCCAATGTGGCTATATCATCAGTGTGGGAAGCAAAAAATCAATAGAAGAGTCATCCAGAACTGAGACATAAAAATCTTTTTTTTTTTCACTTAGGCAAAGAACATAGAATTGATACTCAAATAAAACTGCTTCATATGGTCCAAAAGTACAAACGTCTGTTTGACTTTGAAGCTTTGGTACAAAACTTGACTTGTATATGTGCTTTTCACTTTTCAAACTTCAGCTATCATACTGGAGATGTTTAGGGCTCACCAAGGACTATAATTGTCATAAGTATTTCCTCCTTATTTTGTTAAGACTGTAACAGATAGTTTGTGTGTGTGTATAATTTTAAGCAAATGTCTGTTTTCTTCCCTTTCTTATTCCCTTGTAACGTAAAATAATATGTTGATTGTTTGATTTTATATCATAGTATTTAAGTACTGTTAACTGTACATCATATTTAAATGCAGGATATCAAAAAGAGTAAACATTACTCAAGAGCTTCACTTCCTCTTCTGGGAAAGTAGTTAGTGAGTTTTCTATTATACACAGGATAGTTGTATCATTTTAGGTAGAGTGATGACCTTGGTATTATCTTTATTTGAAGGTTAAGTATGGCTTAAGGAGATTTGTATGGGTGCCCAATTGCAAGGTGTAAACTTGAGGTTAACTTTATGTGACAACTTGACTAGGCCACAAGGTGCCCAGATATTTGGTCAAACATTGTTCTGGGTGTTTCTGTGAGGATGTTTTGGATGAGATTAACATTTAAATTGGTAGATAGACTGAGTAAAGCAGATTGCTCTCCCTAATGTGAGTGGGCCTCATTTAATCAATTGAAAGCTTGAATAGAACAAAAAGGCTGCCCTCCCCCAAGTGAGAGAGAATTCTTCCTGCCTAACTGCCTTCAAACTGTGACATCATTTTTTTTCCTGCCTTTGGACTGGAACTAAACTATTGGCTCTCCTGGTCCCAGCTTGCTAATTTATCATACAAATCTTTGGATCTGCTCACCTCCATAATCATGTGAGCCATTCCTTATGATAAATCTCTTGATGATAGATGATAGATAGACACATAGATAGATAGATAGATAGATAGATAGATAGACATGTATCAATCCATCAATCTATCTATGTCCTACTGATTCTGTTTCTCTAGAGAAGGCTGACTAATACAGATTTTGGTACCAGGAGTGGGTTGCCTCTTCTATTCCTCCCTCTGTTGCAGTGAACATGGTAATCATGGCCTCCACGGAGCATAACTCAAAATGGAAGACATCTGACCTGCATCAGATTTCCCCTAAGTGAGAAACAAACCTTTATATCACACATCACTGAGACAGCTAACACAAAGTATCCTAACACAATATTTTGGGATCTACACTTTATTCTGACTTTAATCCAGAGATTAAAACTAAGATAGGATAAAATGTACAACCCCCAAATATTAAGCCACTTTATCTGATGAGTACAAATAAACCTACAATAAAATCAATAAACCAATATTCCTATAAAATACCCTCACTTATTCACGCAGAACCACCAGGCTCTTTATGATTCCCACATGTTTTCTAGGACATTCCCCCAACATATAAGTGTGTTTGCAACCCAAACTATCAGCTACAGTGCATACGTGATACCCATCACATTCTGCTTTTGCTCTGGATCTTCCTTTTGAAGAGTGATACACAACAAGTCATTTGAAGAGCCTTTTCATTGCTGCTACCCCTTACAAGAACATTGGCACAAAGAAGGCTACCTGTCAATGTTATCGAAGCAACAACATTGTAGAATGTTTGGTATATGTGGTAAGAATTGCCTTCTCCAAAATTTTTTGCTAGCTTTTGTCATCTGGATCCCAAAACAAAATATGCTATACATGAATTTCCAAAATCTCTCATCAAAATAGCTTCTCTAACACTAAGTAATCAAAAACAATAACAAAAGCAGAGAGTTTGAAGGAACAAAAGCTATGCTGGTCCCCTCCATTCATTTTCCTCTCTATTCCTCTATAGAAACTGCTTCTATTTTCTTGATTTACAAAATAAAAGCCCACATTTAGTTTAATGAATGCGCGCATGTACTGATGTATGGTACAGGTAAATATAAGGAAGAAAATAGATACTAAACATTCTCTTTTTCAATGTTAGAAAGTAAAGCTATTTTTAACATTCCTATGACTGGCACAAGACATAAATCTTTTCCCCAATTACTCTACATTTTATCTAATACTTCTTTATACCTGAGTATCATCATGATGAGCCATATATTCTCATCTTTTCATCAGTTTTCTATGACATATAAGAAGAAGTACACTGTCACCTAGTCATATAAATTAAGCTACCTAAGCTTTGAAAGAAATATAAGTTACAAAAAACATCAAAAGAACCAGGGGTATTTAATGCCCCCAAACATCAGAAGGCAGCACAACTTTAATTATATCCCTCAATAATCATTTGTAATGGTTCACCTCAGAGTAATTCCAAAGGAAAGATAAAATCTGCAACAGAGGGAAATGATTTTATATACAACTTGCAATAAATTTTTCCATGATACAATGATTTCATTTTTGTCTAATCATTATTGAAAAGATAATGTCACCAGCACTCAGGAACATTGAATTACTTGAAAGTGAATCCCTTCAGAAGAATATTTTAAGTAAGATAAAATTGCTATGTTTTTCTCTAAATTTCTAAATGATGCCATTATACACTAATGATATATAGAGAGACATTTTCCAAAACATGTATCTATAAAAAAGACCACTACGTTAATCCTCATTAGCTGTCATGAATATGAAACTTAGAATGTTGATGTTTTATTTTATGTACTACTCACCAGTTAATACATCTCAGTGTGCCAAAGGGTATAGCAATGTGGAAATCAACATTTCTCAAATAGCGTTCTTGAAAGACTTACGAGATGACTTAATGAACAATGTGCATTTTTTCTTGGTTTGCTCTCACTTACTATCAAAAAGCATCAGTACCTGCAGAAAGAGATTAGAAATAATAAAATATCTAGGAGCTAATATAACAGGAAAGTTCACAGTGACAGTACAATAATTTATTTTTAATGGTGTTTGCTTAATTAGTTATGATTTCTTTGGATGACCTCCCCATGGTAACATGTTGTCATCCTTTCTGTTCATATCTTTTGCTTTTCAGGAAAGATGTGGGGCATGCGGGCTGATGCCTGACTTTGATTTTGATTGTGTATTTAATGTTGGAATCTGATATTTGACAAAAATCTGCTTATTCTGATTGGCTACCATCACCTCCAAAATTCTACAAGTCAGTAGCTGTTTCACAGAGGTAAGTCCTGAGTATTCAGATTTTTAAAAAATTCCTATACATGCTGTTTTGACATTCCTTTCACTCTTAGAAATTGTAAGGTCTGAGAGTGGGCTTTCAGGTTTTTTCTTATCACATCTTAAAAAAATATATTGCCTAGAATTTCTTTTCACTTAATTTTGATTGTTTTTTCATTCTTGCACTCACCAAGGCTTAGGACAACCTAGAGAACCTAGAGTAGATTTCTATTTATACTCTAAACTGATGGTCTTGATTTTTATTCTGAACTATACTGAAAGGAATAATTATCTCCACCGGGAAAACTAGTTACTGTTTTGGGGTAAGCCATTCTCTGGTTTCACTTAAAATAGTTGCAGTGTGATTTGCTCAGGATGTGTTAAAACTTTCATGGCAGCAGAGTTCAGCATCTTTAAAATTAAGTGGCAGCAGTTTAAACATGTTATAGAAAAGTCAATGACCATTTTTCAGAAGTAGAGTGTAAAAGCAGAAATTAGCAAAATGGGCAAATGTGAGAATTCACAGTTTTCTTAAATCAGTCCTAAGAAAAGAAAGGAGAATCAATACATATTAATTTCCTTTTCTCAGTATGCCTTAGAAGAAAATGATACAAAAAGATTTGTTTTTGTTTCCCTTATCACATGAAAATAGGATGGCCTTAGGTAGTCAGTTGAGAAGCTTAATGAAAGAACTAAGATAGTGAAAATGCTAACTACTTTTTACTCAATTAAGGATTGAGTATCTATACAAAAGACTGCCCAAAGTAGATGTGCATTAAGCTTTCAAATACTAGTAACTTCTAGCACAACACTGAAAGATTTATGAACCTAAAGAGTAAAAATTAGGATATAGAAATTAATTCTGAGAGAATATCAGAAGTTTGATTTTATATACATGCATATATGTGGATATATATGCAAATACATATACATGGTTGAGAGTCAAGTAAATACTTTAATCGGTGCTTACCCAGTTGTAATTGTTTAAATCTTGTTCCAGTTTATCTTTTTTTCTTAGACATTTCCTTTACAGTTTACTTTAGTCAGTATTTACACTGAGTATTTTATTTAGAAGTTTTATGTTTATAGAAAAGCACACAATAGTGAGGTTAACTTACTATTCCAAATGGTGGTAATGATTGGTATTTCAAGCAGAGTTCTAAGAGATCATGGCTTGTTTGAAAGACTTAACATATTTTCAGACAAATATATCACAGAAGCCACCCACTAAATCAGAGACTAACAAAATGTACGTTGGAATAGCTTACCATGCAGATGGGGTGAAATAAATAGAACCCCAGCAGCAAATCAACAGGATGGTCAATGGTGGGGAAGATACAGTAAAGGGATAGATCCTCAAGAGAAACAACCCATAAATTAGTAGTCAGAAGCCTAGAAGAGCAGCAAGATAAGCTAACAGCCTGGGGCAATGTCAAACTAAACTTTAATATTGGAAAGATAAAGTGAGGTAAGCACAAAGCAGTGTATGTGTAAAGTTACAACCTGCTTAGGTATTATAGGAAGTTCTGTACCCGTTTGGCAATAGTATATTTCTCTCTTAATGTGATAAATACACAGCAATTGTAATTATTAAGGTTATGCTACTGATAGTTTTGTTATATACTGATACAGATGATGCTGTCTAGGGAAATGGGATTTGGGAGCTTATGAAGTCATTCAAATTCCACCCTGAGTTCTTGTGCTCTCTGAGGGAGCCCATTATACATTTTGAGAGGAATTGTGCTGGCTAAAGACCCACAGTATCTTGAGAGACTGGCCTTAAATAAATTATGTCTGCCCATTATGTTCTCACATGAGGTTCTTTTCAAGAACAACACCCCATTGCCTCAAGTCTTGTTCCCCTAGAGTCAGAGAGAGACAGCTAGGGTCAATCTCATGTTCTGGTTCCAGCCCTCCCTCAACTCATCAAATGGCTCCCCAATACTGTAAAACACACTCAGTTACATTTCAGGAGACATGAAATGGGAGTCTTCATCAAAACATTGTGTTCTGATATGGGTTCTCTCTGTGCAGAAAACCATCTGTAACCTGTTTCTCAAAGGCAAGCCAGCCTTTGAAATGAGAATAGGACAAAACATCAGCTATGAAAGATACATCCCCACAACTCTTGAGGGAACTCTAGCTTCCCTTCAAGTTTTCCCAGATGATTTTGGGAATTCCATCTGGGCTTATTCTTGCAATTATCACAACGAATTAAAATTATCCCTTTCTGTGATGCCACCGATTATATCATAAGCTTTTTGATGAAGAGGTATCATCCTTGATTTATGTTTTTATTCAAACCCTGCATCTAATTCATGAGAAGGGTCCATCCTCTCTAATTGTAAAATATATCTCTGTTCAAACTCTTTCTCACCAACTTCACTGCTACAACCCTACTCCACGGTCCTCCCATCTTTTGTTTGGATTCATCTAGTAGCCACCTAAGTGGTCTTCCTGATTCTGTTCTTATCCCTCTATAGTCTACCCTACAGAATGCAGCCAGAGCTTTGTTTCTAAAACTTATATTTAAGATATTGTCCTTAATAAGCCCCTAGGTAACTTCCTATGAAAAGGATGATAAAAGCCAAACCCCTTAACCACTTACTTCTCTAACATGTTTCTTTTCATGTTTCCCTAGTTCATACACTTTAGAGAAATGGCTTTCCTTTTCTTTCTTAAACATTCTACATTGTTCCCAACCAGCGTCTTTACCCTTGGCTGCGCCTCTGCTTGGATTCTCTGCTCCAACATTTTTGCATGGCCACTTTCTTCTAGTCACTCAGCTCTCAACTCAAACATTACCCTCCCAGGAAGATCTTCCTTGACTCTTTAGATACAGTTACCCACCCTTCCCCAGTCACTCTTCCTCATATTTTCCTACTTTAATTTTTTCATAACACATGTTGGTATAAATTATCATATTTGTTAATATGTTTATTGTCTATCTCGTCTCACTTGAAGATAAACTCCTTATGAATAGAGACTTTATCCTGTTAATTACTGTATTCTCTCTTCTTGGACCGGTGCCTGATAAATAATAGATGCTTAATAAATATTTTGACTGAATGGTAGAGAGTTTGCTTGTTAATCACTCTCCCTTCAGTGGCTAACATGATACCAGACACATTCTAGGCACATAAGAAATATTCATTGGTTGAATTATTGTGTTCTCTGAGAATTAATCTTCTTGACAATTATGTGATATTATGGGTTGAATTGTATTCCCCAAAAAGATATGTTGAATTCCCAACCCCTGGTACCTGTGAATGTGATCTTATTTGGAAGCAATGCCTTTGCTGATGTAATTAAGATTAGATCATTCTTTATTAAGGTGGCCTTAATTCGATTAGAGACAGACACGAAGGTAGAATACCGTGTGATGATGGAGATAGAGACTGGAGTGGTATGTCTTCACGCAAAGGATTGTTAGTAACATCAGAAGCTAAGGGCATGGAACAGACTTTCCCTCAGAGCTCTCTAGAAAAAAAAACAACTTTGCCAATACCTTGAATTTAGACTTCTGGCCTCCAGAAGAGTGAGAGAATAAATTTCTGTTGTTTTAAATCACACAAGTTGTGCTACATTGTTAGGGAAGCCCTAGGAAACTAATGCATATGGCAAAGAGAAGAAGAAAAGGTTAGGAAAATGAGTAAGGATTAAAATGTGAGATGCAAATTTCCTTTACTACCATTCCCTTTATGTGATGTAAGTGTTCTGGTTTTCCTTACTTACTGGTCATGTGACTTTAGATATACATTTTAATCTCTCTGAGCCTATTTTCTCACTTGTAAAATGTGGTTATAATGCCCATCCCATAGGGTTATTGTGATATTAATATAGTTAACTTATGTAATGAACTTACAACAGTATCCAGTATGTAGTGAATATTCAAGAAGTATTAGGCATTATTCTTACTCAGGGGCTGAAAACTGTGACTGTGAGTAAAGATTGGTGTTATAGCCATTAGCTACATAAATTCTCCATTTCACCCAACATTTTCTTCCTCCAGCAAACATTTATGAGCTCCAAATATTGTACTATTCTCACTTGGTTCCAATGCTAAGTCGAGCTCTTCAGTACAGTTCCCTCAGAATCTTCTCTTTTCAAGCATTAAAGAATCTGGTGTCAGATTTCCGCTTAATATAAGGTTCAGCATAATGTAATAAGAATTATTTTCTGTCTAAACTTAGATAGAAATACTCGTAAGGTAATGACTTACCTGAGTCTGCATGATAATTCACCAGGAAGGTGTTGATGAGAATCTTAAGTAGATCTGGTAAAGCAGGTACATTGCTATCTGTAGTAGATATTGTAATATGCTACACAGGGTCCCATTTAGAACTAAAGGGCATGATCTCCCAGCAGCTGCAAGTGCTCCTGGCTGTCAGTCTCTTCTGGGAATTGCTTTTGTCTGAAGAAAGCCAACTCACCTTAAGCCATGTCATCTTCCATGGGGAAGCTTTGCATCCAAGATTGGCTGTTGTGAGAGTACAAAGATTCAGTCCCTCCTCCCCAGTTCAGGGCAACTCTGAAGGATCATCCCATGTTAGAGTTACCCATGGGGTCAGCTGAGACCTTTTCTGAGTTTGATTAAAGTAACCTTTTCCCTTTGCCCAATCCTATTTACTTCTCTTTCACTCCAGGTTTTGAACCCAAGAGTGTTTCCTAATAGCCTTCTTATATTCAAATCTCTGTGTCAAAGTCTTCTTCAGGGGGGCCGACCTCTAACACCATCTGAAACAAACCAAACAACCTCACACAGGTTGATTAGCTCACATGAGCTTTTATAGCCTAAATACTTTCCAGAAGGAAATTTGAATCTTTGGTCTAAACATCAACAGATGAGCTCATTTGCCACAAGGGGGAAAAAAAAGTAAAAGGGAAAAACAATTGTCCTTAATTTATTCACATAAAAATAAAATGTGAATGCATCCTCCTTTGATTGTATCATAAAACAGTTCAGTCTAACAGTAAAATTTGCAAGTCAAAAATTCTTGCTTTTTATGTTGATAGACACACAAAAATGGATGAATGAAAGGGAAGCAGAAGATGTCATAACCCTTGCTAACACCACCTTTATATTTCTATGGCACATTGACGTTTATAAAGCCTTTCATATGCTTGCTTTAATTTGAATTTTATTCTAGAGCTGACAGGAGCAAAGAACAGGTATCATTATTCCCTTTTCAGAAATAAGAAAACTGAACTTAGATTTTTTTCCTCAAAGTCCAGTGGAAGAGCTAAGAATCCATGCTGATCTTCTAACCAAAAACCTGTTGCTCCTTGACTCTCCCTACATAAAACAACAGAACTGTAGAGGAACATATTCTTCATAAAATAATTAGGGAATAATGAAAAGGTCTTGATTACATGAACAGATACCCATTAGATGGTACTGTCTCTGAATTCATTAGCACTGAAGAAAGGTGAGGGGAATGTTGGAAGGGGATTAGTAAAAAGTTTACCTAAGAAGACTTTGTTGTTGCTGCTGTTGTATCCGGATGCTGAAGCTAGCTTTTATTTTCAGGTATTTGTGCTATGTGTTTTACATGCATTAAATAAATTCATCCCAGAAACAACACTATGAGGTAGGTGCTAAGTAGCATACTGGAAATCAGTGCAATAATTAAGATCAAGCACTGAGGAGGGCTTGCTTTCAAATCTTTTCTCCATGCTTGTGCAATCTTGGTCAATACCTGACATCTCTAATCATCAGTTTTCTCTTCTACAAAGGGATAAGTAAGTGTATAATCATGCCTACTTCATAATGTTATCATGAAGATTAAGAGAGATTAAGCATGAAAGTACATAGCACATAGTACAACCTCAATAAACAATAGTTGTATCCATTTTACAGATGAAAGAATATCAGCACAACAAGATTGGTAGCTCGCCCCAGAACATAAATGCTTGCTAGTGGCAGTGGATTTTCCAGACTATCAGATCCCCTCAGTCTGATATTTCTTTTCTGATGGAACTTACCATTAGGCCATTTTCCTGACATCTTTAAAAGAGACATTGTTAGGACACACAGGAAGGGGTCCCTGTGGCCACATTATAATTGGGACTCAGCTCAATGGGAACTAACAGAGGGACGCTTATGCTGTGAATTTCTTCTCCAGTTCAACAAAAAGCCAACATTTTCTGGGGCCTCTCTCCCCAGTGGGTCTCCAGGACTCTAGTTGGCAGCCACTGTCTTAAGCTATTGATGTCACAGGTGTATGGAGAGGAAGGGGACGGCTGGGAGAGAGGAAAGGGAGGGGTCCTTTGTGGATTGACAGATGGATTCAAACTTAGAAAATACAGAAATCCAATTTTTGAAGGATGATTTGTTAAGGACATATGTCATGTCCAATATATTCATTTTCAAAGCACTGTAGCTTTCCAGTATGGAAATGTGGTGCTTGAATCAAACATGTTTTTAATTCTCCAAAAACACCATTATTAAACTGATCTTAATTAACACATTTTCTATTAACTAGAATGCTCTGAAACTCCAAATCCATCATGCAAGACATGAATTGAATTGGACTGCACACTAAAAACATGCATACTTCAATGTTGTACATTTGCCTAGATCACCTTTAAAACAATTAAATAGTGAATGTGTAACTAAATCACCACACTGTGTTCTCTGTTTAATTTCAAGGTTGAAGTATCTTTCTTTCACAAATGTGGGTAAAACCCTAGAATGCTAGGGGACAGAATGGGAATTAATGGTTCTTTCTGTTTTGATTTTCACATATTTGGTGGCTTTGCATAATTTGAATAATTGTAAGCTTCCAGCATGCTGATAAGCCTCACCTCCATTATTCATTTGCATGAAGTGCTTCTCTTGGAAAAAAAAAATATTCATCATCCCATTCTGCATCAACAAAACTTAGGTTCCTACTAGCTGTCTCTACTCTCTTTTACTAAGGAATCTCATCAGTAAATTCCTATGAGTCTTTTCCTTTCTGTTCTTCTTATCCTGACCTGGTCTATGTTCTATTGTTCTTTATTTCACTCTTCCAGTCTGATTACTATACTTTTAACATTTATTTCAGAAAAAACTTTAATAAATATAACAATTATTGGAAGGAGATTGTTAATTCTATGGTTGCTGATTTACTGCAACATCAAAATTGTATACATGCAAATCCACCTGTGATGAAATACAGACTTACTTCTTAAAATGGAAAATGTTTCTTCCTTTGTCTTGTCCTATAAGAAAAGCATGATGGTTAATTTTATGTACCAATCTGACTGGGCCATAGTGCCCAGATATGTAGCCAAATGTTATTCTGGCTGTTTCTGTGAGGATCTCTTGAATGAGATTAACATTTAAACTAGAGGATTTTGAATAAAACAGACTGCCCTCCAGAATGTGGGTGGACTTCACTCAATCAGTTGAAAACCTGAATAGAACAAAATACTGACCTCCCCCAAGTAAGAGGGATTTCTGCAGCAGATGGCCTTTGGACTTGAACTGTAGGTTAGGCTACTCTGTGGGTCTCCAGACTAACAGCCCACCCTGCAAATTTTAGACTTGTGAGCCTCCATAATAACCTGAGCCAATTCCTGAAAATAAATCTCTCTCTCTCCTCACACACACACATCCTGTTGGTTCTGTTTCTCTGGAGAACCCTAATACAAAAGACAATCATCAGAGAATGACTATGTCTGTTTTACAACTGTAAAAAGAAGGACTAGGTTAGCTTAAATGTCTAGAATGCTTCTCTGAAGAGGTTCAGTTTCCCCAGAACCTGGATGGGGGGGCTAGATCAGGCTCCTCCCTTGGGAACCTCCTCCAGTGGCTTCCATTCCACTTAGAATATACATCATACTCCTGGCTGTGGTCTAGAAAAGTCAGTAGAATCTTCCCTTTGCCTACCTCTCTAACCTCTCCTATTATTGCTCTATGGGGGCTTATTCTCTGTTCCCACCGGAGCTTCAAATTCATCCCCATCTCAGGGCCTTTGCACACCTCTCCCTTGTACACTCTTCTACCATTAAATGAACTTTTTCTCATTATTCAAGTCTTCCTCTCTCAAGAAGATCTTCCCTATCCATCCCACATAGAGAGTAAAAACCTTCATGTCTCTCTAATACTTTACTCTGTTTTATTTTCTTCATAGAGGAAATCAGTATTGGTATTATATTTATTTGTTCATTTTTAATGCCTGTCATTTGGGCACTTAAAAACCATCTAATTACTTAGTGATCTGAAATCATTTATTAATTTATTTATCAATCAAACATTTTACTGACACCATGTCAATAAGGGGCATTATGATTGAAGACTATTCATAAAGATGGTCACATTCAATAGATGAAGAGAGAGGGGAGCTTGTTATGACCACTAAAAGCAGAGAGATCCAAATTCCGTGGGTAAAGTTCAGCCAGAAATGAAAGCTGGAGGAGCAGCTCAGTGGCAAAATGCAGAGAGGGACAAGAAAAGATACTGAAGAGAGAGAGTGACCCAGGCTGTGCCACTGGGAAAGCAGTGCTGAACAAGCCAATCCGGTAAACGTGATGATTTGAGATCATGCAGACATGCAAGACAGCAAGACTCAGGAAGGCAATGGAAAGAGGCATCTGTCTGGAGCAGAAGATAAAATTGATAAATTCATTACTTCCAAAGTTCTGTGTAGTACTGCTGGCAAGGTGATTTTAAATACTATACAGATAGAGTTTTAAAAGAAGTTATTAGTTGGGTATTTGCTAATATGTACTAAAACACCTTAATTAATATATCAAATGTTGGTTTTACAATATTATGAGCTAGAACCATGCTAAATTTTAAAAGCCATCAATTTAACAAAAGAATAAGTTGAGTGTGTAACTTTACATCTAATATGCAACCATGCCCCCAAATATTCATGAAATATGCAAAAAAAAAAAGAGTTTAGAATATGAGGTCAAAAAAAATAGAACATATTTTGCCTCCACACTATTTTCCTGAAATTGTCCCTATCTCAACAGATAAATTTGAGACCTGGATCCAAGGCGTGTTGCCTTCTTCCCGTAACCTGCCATCCAAATTCTAACACTTTCCTAACCGTATTGACTTAGGTTTGGTACAAAGAAAGAGCCTTGGACTTAGAAGTATAAACTATGGCTCTGCCACTTATCAGATGCATAACTTATAGGAAGACACTGAACTCCCTTGATTACCAGCCCCCCTTCTGTAAGAACTGAATATGTGCCTGTTGAGTCTGCTCTCAGTCCATACCTTCCCAGCCACCTTCTCTGGCCCATCACCATCATGTCATTCCTTCTGCTTTCCACTGCCTCCTCCCCAGTTGCTCTCAACTCCAACGTCTATCAGAATCACCTAGGATCTTGGAAAGATGAAGTATCCTGGAACCATACCCAGAAATTCTGATTCCTATAGGACTGTGGTAGGGTCTGATAATCTGCATTCTAGCAAGCACCCACCTTTGTGTTTCTGAAGCAGAGATGACATATTAGGAAATACTCCTCGGCTCACAAAATTAGCATGAGAGCCACAACAAGAGGTACCATAGGTGTCAAGTTATTATCATTGTTGATAAATCATCTCTGAATCAGGGGCCCCTCCCTTCCCATCCTCTCTGTTTCCTAACTCTCTATTCCTACTATTCATTGTCCCACTTTCTCTTTTCTTTCCATGGTGGTTTAGTCTAGCCACACATCTTGGCCTCTCCAGCTCATCCATCACATCTTCAATCCTGATACTGTCTTTGCCCTTTCATCCAGATCATAAGACCCACAGAGAAAGAAAGGTCATTAGTATTGAGAAAGACACATAATGAGCTACACAGTCCACATTTGACCTTGGATGAAGAAATAGCAGACATCCTTGAACCCAAGAGCTTTGGTCTATAGACTTCTGTGTTTCCAGAGTCTGGAGCAAATCTGGCTAACCCTGGGTAATTGTTCAGCTGCCCCTCGCAGCTGCCTCAAAGCTTGTGTATAGATAATCAGTGATGCACTGCTCAAAAAAGCTAATAAGGTTAATATCTACTTCTGGGGGGAAATATAAGGAGAGGAAAGCAGAGAAGAGCCATAATTAAGAGCTTGGAGGTGGTCCTTTTTTCTTTCCCCATGACATAATCTAAAACTGATTAAGGAATCCTTGGCAAGTGCAGGCTGAGATGCTGGGTTTTGAACAGTGTTGTAACAGAACATAAAGAAGGACAGAGATAGCCTTCTCTTCCACCTCCCCTTTGTTGAAGCTTGTTCTCCTCCCCCAAGTCCTCCCAGAAGATCTGAGCACAAGCTCTTTTTATGCATATGCATCCTGCTAAGGCCTGCAGAGTCACAAAACAGCCCGAGAAGACAGTACCCAGCACACAATATGCACATTGTTTTGATTGAGACATTGCTGTTTGAAATGCATTTATTTCTGCCTCTCGTAAATACTCCTCCACAGTAGAAGAAAAGAAATAACAAATGCATTGTAAATAGAGGCCCAGACGTCTGTCTTACACTTAAATTACAGTCACGTTATCCAAATCCTATCCAATTTTTCAATTATAGTCATTAATTGAGGATGTAACCCAGAAACAATTACATCCATGAAATTCTAATGAGTCTCCTGTAGTTAATATAAAAAGAAAACAATGGGAAATGCATGCTGATGCTGGAGTCTAATTCAATTCTGTCGATTAAAATAAAGAACAGCATTTTTGTAACATGTAAATCTGAATCTTTTTCCTCTACCCAGTTTTATTTCTCAGGGTGTGACAGACTCTCTGCATAGATTTGCTTACCTAATAAGTTTATCGAGCTGCGCTCTCTCAATTATGTCCAGAGCACATCTTGAAAAGTCACCAGTGGGGAATATATTTTGCCCAGGGATCCGTCTTTTAGAGAATCTCATATTTCCACATGAAAAGTCCATTCTTTACCTGACTTAAGTGAGAATATCCTTCATATCTTCACTATGACAAAAATAATTATATTAATTATGATTCTGGAAGAGCATGGTGGCAGCCCAATTCTGAATCTTTCTGCTTCTCTTGGAAATAGAGCAACAAGACAATGAAAAGAAAAAGAACAAAAAAATCACAAGCTCCAGTTTCACTTAAAAATAGGAGATAGAGAAAGCCCATAAATTTCAAATTATGTGTGCATGCTGCCAAAAGCAACTGAGACCAGCGGAGCCAGGCAGGAAGCCCCCAGGGCAGCCATGATGCAGTAGTTGGGACGATTGGAGAGTGCTGACACTGCAGAGGCCCATCCCAGAAACCAACAGCAAAATACGTATCTACTCTCCAAGAGGTGAGGGTCCCGAACTGTACGCAAGTGCTCTGAACACAGCATTGAAAGACATTTGGACATGAGCGCTGGGGACAGAAGCAAGACTTGAAATTGGCCAGAGATGAGTGCAGAGGAGAGTGTATTTAGAAAACATCAGTAATAATGTACTTTCTAAAAGTGAGTGGATTACTGTCCCTCAGTAACAGCAGCTGAGAGAATAAGCTGAGGAGATACAGGGCTGGAGGAAGAAGCCCTCCAGAGCCAACTTAGATTCCAAGTGGCAAAGGAAGGATGCCGACATAGAAGTAGCACACTGTAAGGAAAGATTTTTGAGCCCAGGGCTGATTTTCAATATAAACTCACTGCTGAACACTTTTTTTTTTATTTTAAAAACTGAAATGGTTGGCTGAGATAGCTTTTTTTTTTTTTTTTGATCTTAGTTCCTCGACCAGGGATTGAACCCAGTCCCACAGCAGTGAAAGTGCTGTGTCCTAACCACTGGACCTCCAGGGAATTCCCCCTGAAATATCTGTTCTTACTGATCAGTTTCCATATTATACCAGTGTCCATACCATTCTAGTGGGAGTTGTGAATCAGGGAAACTATTCCTGCTCTCACCCCATTCCATTCCATGCTCACATCCAGGAACATTTTGCTCTAATCTATATATGACAACCAAAAAACCAAAAAATAGGAATATAGTGTAAGAAAAAACATGAAAAATTATACAGAAAATTTCCAATACAAAGCAACATTCACTAAAATACTTCTGTACTATATAGCAAATAATTATAATCCATTATTCCAATAAGAATTTTTTTGTTTTGTTTTGTTTTGTTTTTTTTTTTTTTTTTTGCGTTATGTGGGCCTCTCACTGTCGTGGCCTCTCTCGTTGCGGAGCACAGGCTCCGGACATGCTGGCTCAGCGGCCATGGCTTATGGGCCCAGCCGCTCTGCGGCATGTGGGATCCTCCCGGACCAGGGCACGAACCCGTGTCCCCTGCATCGGCAGGTGGACTCTCAACCACTGCGCCACCAGGGAAGCCCCAATAAGAATTTTTTGCACCTATTATTTGCACCTATAAGGAAAGATTACAAAGCAGAAGTACAAGAGTCCTGGAATAACAGTCAGACTATAAGAGGTAATGGCTAGAAAACCAGAAAAGGAAAAAAGAAATTGACAGAACTCAGGAAAAGAAAAGGACAAAGTTATTTCAAAAATGAAAGAAAATGGTGACATGGAAAGTTTAGTAAAGGGTCTGACAAATAGAGGAAAACAAACAAATGAAATGGAAACAAATAAATCTTAAATGATGGATATAGAAGACAGGTAAAGGAATGTGCATAGCTGAAGCTTCCAAGGAAGAAAAACAATGAGAGAGAATTAATACTTTAAAACATATTTTAAAAAATTGTTTGAACTAAAAGATGTGAATCTATATATTGAACCTGTGTACCAAGAAAAACTGGCCCCAGGACATAGCCTAATAAATGTATTGGGCTTTAAAGGCAAAGAAAATTTCATTGGATAGACAAAAACGTCAACCCTCTTATAAAGGAAAAAAAAATAAGATTAGTATCTGCTATGGGCTAAATGTTTTTGTCTCCCTGAAAACTCATATGTTAAATCCTAACGTCCAGTATACTATCATATTAGGAGGTGGGACCTTTGCGGTGATTAGGTCATGAGGGCAGAGCCCTCACAGATGGAATTAATGACCTTATAAAAGCAGCTCTAGAGAGATTTCTAGCCTCTTCTTCATGTGAGGATACAACAAGGAAGTCTGCAATCCAGTAGAGGGCCCTCACCCAACCATGCTGGAAACTTGATCTTAGATTTCCAGTCTTCAGAACTGTGAGAAATAAATTTCTGTCATTTACAGACTACTCCAGTCTCTGATTTTTTTTTATAGCAGCCCAAACAGGCTAAGACAGTATCAGACTTTTCAAACTGTATCTTTTAATGCCAGAAGACAGTGGAGGAACACCTACAAGGTGTTTAAGGAAAGAAAGTATAAGCCATAAAAGAAAATCAGGGTTGGTGATCTTAATATCAGATAAGGTAGAAATAAGACCAAAAAGTGAAGAAAGAGAGAAAGAAAGAAAGAGAAAGAAAAGAGGGAGGGAAGAAGGAAGGAAGGAAGGGAGGGAGGAAGAAAGAAAGAGACACTTTATAATAGTTAAGATTGTGATTCAAAATGGAAATGTGAAGTAATGATTACCTGTATATCAAACACCATAGCACAACTTTAAAAAAGGAGGAGACTGTGGAGAAAATATGGTCTTTTCAATTGTAGCATTTTAATTAATGGAAACAAAGAGACATTTCTTCTACAGTCAGGAAAAAGGCAAGGATATCCACAGTCAACATTACATTTAACATTATACTAGCTCAAAGCCAACACAATTTGCAAGAGTAAAAGTTTAGAGTAAAAAAATCTCAAAAATTGGAACAGAAGTGATAAAACTGTTTTTGCTGATTATCTGATTTTATAACTAATTACCCTAAAGAATCAAGCACACAAAAAAGAAAGCGACAGAATTCAATAAGGTTGTAGGATATAGAAATCATATACAGAAATCAGGAACATTTATTAAATAATAAACACCCAGTTAGGGTATAAAATGAAAGAAAAGGCCCAATCTATAAAGGCAACAGAAAAAAATGTTAAGGAAAAATCCTCTGGCTCATTGTATTTTCAAAAAATGACCTCAGCAATATCTTTCATCCCACATATTCTTAAAATACGACTTAGACACTCCTCTTATCAAAAGAGGTAGGGTCCATGTCCCTCTGCCTGAAACTAGATGGGCTTGTGACTGCGGTAGAAGTGATACTACATGACTTCTAAAGATAGATTATCAAAGGTGATACAGTTTCCGTCTGGTTCCCTTGAGACACTTGCCCTTGGATCCCTGAGCACCATGTAAGATGTCCAAGGCCACCATGCCATGAGTCAGCCCAGACGACATAGGGAAGCCATATATAGGTTTCCAGGTGACAGCCCCAGCTGAGATTCCTGACAACAGTCAGACTCAACTGCTAGATTTGTGAATGAAGATGCCTCCAGATGATTCCTGTCTCTAGCAATTGAGATACCTCAGCCTTTGTTTCTTTTCAGTTGATGTCATGCAAAATGGAGCAAGCTGTCACCATTCTTTTTTTTCCAAATTCCTGATCCATAGAATCTATGAGCATAACAAAATGGTTGTCTTATACCACTAAGGTTCAGTGATTTTGAAGCATTAATAACTGTTTGAAGTACTTAATAGGAAATATTCAAATCCTTTGCAAGGAAAATTTTAAATCAGTTCTGAAAGACACAAAAATATACTTCATCAAGGGAAAGATAAGCCATGTTCTTCCTGTTCTAGGATTTTTGCGGGGGGGAAAGGTATGTTGTTTGCTGATTGTTGTAGTTTGTTTTGTTTGGGGACTAAGAAAAGTGATTCAAAAATGCATAGGACAAATTAAAAAGTAAAAATATTTTGGAAAGTTATGAAAAAATGGTAGAGATATTATTGGTACTAACCCTACCAAGTATTAAATCATATTACAAATTTATATAATAAAACAGTAGATTTACTAATAGAAAGATCAACAAAACAGAATATAAAGTCTACCAATAGATCCAAATATGTATGAAAATTTAGCATATGATAAAGGTAGCATCTGCAAATAGAAATATGTAAGTGCATGGTATTGAGGCAATTGGGCAGCCAGCTAGAAAAAAGACAATATTGGATCTATACCTCTAATCAAACCATACCTCGAACACCAGAATACTCTCTAAATGTTTAAAAATGAAATATCAGAAGTAAAACCATAGAAGTACTAGACTAAAACATAAATAAATTCCTTTATAACTTTAGGGGAAGAAAAGTCTATTTAATTGTAAATTTAAAGAACTACAATCCTGAATCCTGTGGAAGGAAAACCACATTCACAGAAAGACAGACAAAATGAAAAGGCAGAGGACTATGTACCAGATGAAGGAACAAGGTAAAACCCCAGGAAAACAACTAAATGAAGTAGCGATAGGCAAACTTCCAGAAAAATAATTCAGAATAATCATAGTGAAGATGATCCAGGACCTCAGAAAAAGAATGGAAGCAAAGATCAAGAAGATGTTAGAAATGTTTAAGAAAGACCTAGAAGAATTAAAAAACAATCACCTAGAAGAATGAAAGAACAAACAAACAGAGATGAACAATACACTGAACAATAACTGAAATGAAAAATACACTAGGAGGAATCAATAGCAGAATAACTGAGGGAGAAGAACGGATAAGTGACCTGGAAGACAGAATGGTGGAATTCACTGCCACAGAACAGAATAAAGAAAAATGAATGAAAAGAAATGAAGACAGCTTAAGAAACCTCTGAGACAACATTAAATACACCAACATTCGCATTATAGGGGTCCCAGAAGGAGAAGAGAGAGAGAAAGGACCCAAGAAAACATTTGAAGAGATTATAGTCAAAAACTTCCCTAACATGGGAAAGGAAATAGCCACCTAAGTCCAGGAATCAAAGAGAGTCCCAGGCAGGATAAACCAAAGGAGAAACATGCCAAGACACATAGTAATCAAATTGAAAGAAATTAAAGGCAAAGAAAAATTATTAAAAGCAACAAGGGAATAATGACAAGTAACATACAAGGGAACTCCCATAAGGTTAACAGCTGATTTCTCAGCAGAAACTCGACAATCCAGAAGGGAGTGGCACAATATATTTATATTGATGAAAGGGAAGAACCTACAACCAAGATTACTGTACCTGGCAAGGATCTCATTCAGATTTGATGGAGAAATCAAAAGCTTTACAGACAAGCAAAAGCTAAGAGAACTCAGCACCACCAAACCAGCTCTACAACAAATGCTAAAGGAACTTCTCTAAGTGGGAAACACAAGAGAAGAAAGGGACCTACAAAAACAAACCCAAAACAATTAAGAAAATGGTAATAGGAGCATACATATCGATAATTACCTTAAATGTGAATGGAATAAATGCTCCAACCAAAAGACACAGGCTCACTGAATGGATGCAAAAACAAGATCCATATATATGCTGCCTACAGGAGACCCACTTCAGACCTAGAACACATACAGACTGAAAGTGAGGGGATAGAAAAAGATATTCCATGCAAATGGAAATCAAAAGAAAGCTAGAGTAGCAATACTCATATCAGATAAAATAGACTTTAAAATAAAGAATGTTCCAAGAGACAAGGAAGGACATTACATAATCATCAAGGGTTCAATCCAAGAAGAATATATAACAATTATAAATATATATGCACCCAACATAGGAGCACCTCAATACATAAGGCAACTGCTAAAAGCTATAAAAGAGGAAATCGACAGTAACACAATAATAGTGGGGGACTTTTAACACCTCACTTACACCAATGGATAGATCATCCAGACAGAAAATTAATAAGGAAACACAAGCTTTAAATGACACAATAGAACAGATAGATTTAATTGATATTTATAGGACATTCCATCCGAAAACAGCAGACTACATTTTCTTCTCAAGTGCATGTGGAACATTCTCCAGGATAGATCACATCTTGGGTCACAAATCAAGCCTTGGTAAATTTAAGAAAATTGAAATCATATCAAGCCTTTTTTCTAACCACAATGCTATGAGATTAGAAATCAATTACAGGGAAAAAATGTAAAAAACACAAACACATGGAGGCTAAGCAATACATTACTAAATAACAAAGAGATCACTGAAGAAATCAAAGAGGAAATCAAAAAATACCTAGAGACCAATGACAATGAAACACGAAAATCCAAAACCTATGGGATGCAGCAAAAGCAGTTCTAAGAGGGAAGTTTATAGCAATACAAACAAGAAAAACCTCAAATAAACAATCTAACCTTACACCTAAAGGAACAAGAGAAAGAAGAACAAACAAAACCCAAAGTTAGTAGAAGGAAAGAAATCATAAAGATCAGAGCAGAAATAAATGAAGTAGAAACAAAGAAAACAACAGCGAAAATCAATAAAACTAAAAGCTGGTTCTTTGAGAAGATAAACAAGATTGATAAATCTTTAGCCAGACTCATCAAGAAGAAAAGGGAGAGGACTCAAATCAGGAAAATTAGAAATGAAAAGGGAGGAATACAAAACATCATAAGAGACTACTGCAATCAACTCTATGCCAATAAAATGGACAACCTGGAAGAAATGGACAAATTCTTAGAAAGGTATAACCTTCCAAAACTGAACCAGGAAGAAATAGAAAATATGAACAGACCAATCACAGGTAACAAAATTGAAACTGTGATTAAAAATCTTCCAACAAACATAAGTACAGGACCAGATGACTTCACAGGTGAATTCTATCAAACATTTAGAGAAGAGCTAACACCCATCCTTCTCAAACTCTTCCAAAGAATTGCAGAGGAAGGAAAACTCCCAAACTCATTTTATGAGGCTACCATCACCCTGATGCCAAAATCAGACAAAGATATTACAACAAAAGAAAATTACAGACCAATATCACTGATAAATATAGATGTAAAAATCCTCAACAAAATACTAGCAAACAGAATCCAGCAACACATTAAAAGGATCATACACCATGATCAAGTGGGATTTACCCCAGGGATGCAAGGATTCTTCAACATATGGAAATCAATCAATGTGATACACCATATTAACAAATTGAAGAATAAAAACCATATGATAATCTCAATAGATGCAGAAAAAGGTTTTGACAAAATTCAACACTGATTTATGATAAAAACTCTCCAGAAAGTGGGCATAGAGGGAACCTACCTCAACATAATAAAGGCCATATACAACAAAACCACAGCAAACATCATTCTCAATGGTGATAAACTGAAAGCATTTCCTCTAAGATCAGGAACAAGACAGGGATGTCCACTCTCACCACTATTATTCAACGTAGCTTTGGAAGCCCTAGTCACATCAATCAGAGAAGAAAAAGAAATGAAAGGAATACAAATTGGAAAAGAAGTAAAACCGTCACTATTTGCAGATGACATGATACTATACATAGATAATCCTAAGGATGCTACCAGAGAACTACTAGAGCTAATCAGTGAATCTGCTAACGTTGCAGGATACAAAATTAATGCACAGAAATATCTTGCATTCCTATACACGAACAACAAAAGATCAGAAAGAGAAATTAAGGAAACAATCTCATTCACCACTGCAACAAAAAGAATAAAATACCTAGGAATAAACCTACCTAAGGAGGTAAAAGACCTGTACTCAGCAAACCATAAGACACTTATGAAAGAACTCAATGATGACACAAACAGATGGAGAGATAGTCCATGTTCTTGGATTGGAAGAATCAATATTGTGAAAATGAATATACTACCCAAAGCAATCTACAGATTCAATGCAATCCCTATAAAATCACCAATGGCATTTTTTACAGAACTAGAACAAAAAATCTTAAAATTTATGGAGACACAAAAGACCCTGAATATCCAAAGCAATCTTGAGGGAAAAAAACTGAGCTGGTGGAATCAGACCCCCTGACTTCAGACTATACTACAAAGCTTCAGTAATCAAGACAATATGGTACTGGCACAAAAACAGAAACATAGATCAATGGAACAGGATAGAAAGCCCAGAGATAAACCCACGCACTTATGGTCAACTAATCTATGACAAAGGAGGCAAGGATATACAATGGAGAAAAGACAGTCTCTTCAATAAATGGTGCTGAAAACTGGACAGCTACATGTAAAAGATTGAAATTAGAACACTCCCTAACACCATACACAAAAATAAACTCAAAATGGATTAAAGACCTGAATGTAAGACCAACACTATAAAACCCTTAGAGAAAAACCTAGGAAGAACACTCTTTGACATAAATCATAGCAAGATCTTTTTTGACCCACCTCCTAGAGTGAAGGAAATAAAAGCAAAAGTAAACAAAGGAGACCTAATGAAACTTAAAAGCACAGCAAAGGAAACTATAAACAAGACAAAAAGTCAACCCTCAGAATGGGAGAAAATATTTGCAAATGAATCAATGGACAAAGGATTAATCTCCAAAATATATAAACAGCTCATGCAGCTCAATATTAAAAAACAAACAACCCAATCCAGAAATGGGCAAAGACCTGAATAGGGATTTCTCCAAAGAAGACATACAGATGGCACATGTAAAGCTACTCAACATCACTAATCATTAGAGAAATGCAAATCAAAACTACAATGAGGTATCACGTCACACCAATCAGAACGGCCATCATCAAAAAATCTACAGACAATAAATGTTGGAGAGGGTGTGGAGAAAAGGGAACCCTCTTGCACTGTTGGTGGGAATGTAAATTGATACAGCCACTATGGAGAACAGTATGGAGGTTCCTTAAAAAACTAAACATAGAATTACCATATGACCCAACAATGCCACTACTGGGCAATATACCCAGAGAAAACCATTATTCAAAAATACACATGCACCCCAACGTTCATTGCAGCACTATTTACAATAGCCAGGTCATGGAAGCAATCTAAATGCCCATCAACAGACGAATGGATAAAGAAGATGTGGTACGTATATACAATGGAATATTACTCAGCCATAAAAAGGAACGAAATTGGGTCATTTGTAGAGTCTCTAGGATGGACCTAGAGACTATCATACAGAGTGAAGTAGTCAGAAAGAGAAAAACAAATATCGTATATTAATGCATATATGTGGAATCTAGAAAAATGGTACAAATGATCTAGTTTGCAAGGCAGAAATAGAGACACAGATGTAGAGAACAAGCATATAGACACCAAGGGGGTAAGGCGGTGGCCGGTGAGGAATGAATTGGGAGATTAGGATTGACATATATACACTAATATGTATAAAATAAGTAACTAATAACCTGCTGTATAAAAAAATAAAATAAAATTCAAAAAAAATGAATAAAGACATATATTTTGCTGGATATTTCCAAACTCCCTTACAATGGCATTTTGCATACCCACCAGCAGTAAATGAAAGTGCCTGTTTCCCCAGAGTCTTGCCAAAAGTTAATGGTGTAAGTCCTTGATGTTTGGCATGCTGGTGAATGAAAAATGTTATCTCACTATGGTTTTCATTTGTAAATCTGTCATTGTGAGAGTTTAAGCATCTCATATGTTTTGGGGCTATTTGCATTATTTTTATTGAGTTGTCCATTATTAGGCATCTTTTCCCTCATTTTAAAGAAATTTTATAAGGAATTTTAATATTTGTTTTATAAATTGAAAAATATTTTCCTGATTTGTAATTAATTATTGCATTTTAGTTATTTGGTTTTTTAATGCAAAAAGTTTTTAGACTTTTAGGTATACATTTTCAATTTCTCAAAGAGAACATGGCAATTAGAGAATATGAGAGAAATAAAATTCTCTTTAATATATTAGATAATCCAAACAAAACCCTGAGTCCACAAAATTTATACCCCCTAGAGTGTTATCTTCATCACAGCAGGAACTTTGCCAAGCTTCCCCATGGATATGTCTTTACTATGTGGAAGTATGTTAGGAAAAATCAATAATTTTTAATCCGTCCATAACATATTGCCAGTGTTTTATTTATGTGCAAAGAACACTAGGAAGTTATCTTTTGCAAATTCTTTCTACCTTAATAAAAAAAAAAAAACCTTTAATTTTATTCTTTTACTCTATTAGTGAAAGTATAAACTGGAACCATTTTCCTAGAGGAAAGTGTGACGTATCAGTTAAACTTTCATTGTGCATATATTTGATTATAAACATTGACTCTAGAGTACCACTCACCTATATGCACAAAGAGGCATGCCCAGGATGTTGGTTACATAGCTATTGATAACAGCAATAAAACTGAGAATGCTCTAAGTTTCATCAAGAGGGTATCATATAAAATATCATGCAACAATTAAAGGAATTCTATATATCATATGGAACTCTCTGAGACATATTTTCAAGTGAAAAATTATGTGGGAGAACAATATGTACAGTAAAAACCATTTATGCTTAAATACCACATATATATATTTTTTCATTTCCCTCCTTCAGCTTTTCCAAATAGTTAATGGTAACTTTATCTTTCCAGTAGCGCCAGATCTTTAAAAAATGGCTCTCTGTCCTTTCCTTTCTCACATCTAATTTGTCAATAAGTCTTCTTGGCTTTAGCGTCAAACTAGCTTCTGAATTTGTCCACTTTGTACAATCTTCGTATTATAACATCCTGGTCCAAAAGCACATCATCTCCTACTATGATTTTTGGAAGTCTCCTGACTCTGTTTCCACCCTTACCTTCCCTACTGTATATTCTCAAGACAGTAATTAAAATAATCCTGTTAAAGTGCTGATCAGATAATTTCATCCTCCTGCTAAAAACCTTCAAATTCACAAGTGAAATTTCAAATTATTCCTTTGACAGACAAGGCCCTACACAGTCCAGCCCACTCCCACCTACCTCTCTGACTTCATCTCCTACTACTCTCTTCCTTATGGAACTTGATTGCAAAAAGTCCAGCCTCCCTGATGTTTCTGGAATGTACTAGCTAGGCTTCCTCTTCAGGGTCTTTCCCGCTGCTTCTCAGTCTGCCTGGCTGTCTTTTCCAAAGACACCAGCATGATTCACTCCCTCACCTCTGTTAGATCTTTATTCTAAATCCACGATGTAAATGAAGATTCCCCTGTCTACTCTGGGAGAATTATGCTGCCAAAATTCTCTCTTTCTCAGCTATTTTCTCCTTAACATGAATTACCTACATGAATTTAACCTACTTTAGCACTAGACAAAATATGTATTTACTTATTTTGCCTACTGTTGTTTTCTACACACACACACACACACACACACACACCCCTCACAACACATACATGTTCCTAAGCACTGTCGAAGGCTGTGATTTCTGTTTATTTGCTAACTATATTTACTACACTTAGAGTAGTGCCTTCCATAGAGCCAAGGCTCAATACATTTGTTGAATAAATAATTGATTGAAGTAGGTGAATAGATGGATAGCAAAAACAAGTTAATCTTTTTCTGTAAAGCCCTATTACATTGAAGGGTTATTTTTCCATCACCACTCCTAGCCCTAAAGCCCTTTTATTTCACATTTGCAACTTGACTGATGAATTCATATTTACAGCTCTTAAATTACAATTACTGAATTTTTTTCTTTTAAACTAGTCACAGTGAGAAACAAAGAAACAAAAAACCCTTATTTGGTTCAAGAAAGAAAAAAATAGTATCATACAATGAAAATAACATTTATTTTAAGTGTTTACTAAGCCCTAGGTGCTGGAGCTTTGTAAGTATCAACTTACCAAATTCTCATAAAAACCTTGAGCAAAGACACATAGCTATTACATGTAGGACATAGATTCAAATACAGAAAATCTATACCCAGAACCAATGTGCTTAGCACCATCACAATACTGTCTCTATAGTCTTATGTTGTAGAAAGTATTACTACTTCCATTTTAAAGATGGGGAAACTGCACTAGATTTTAAGAACCTTCCACTTTATAAAGCTGTTAAGTATAACCAGAGCTAAAGCCAGGCTTTTACCCATAATGTATACTAACTCTCACTGTGTAATTCTTTAAAAAAAAAAAAAAAAAGACGAAAGTTGTAATATGCTTTAGCTAGATACATCCATCCATCCGTTTATCCATCTAGTCATCTGGATAGTCATCATATATTTATTGAGTAGCAATTATGGCAGCAGATTCTATGCTTCTCAATGGGTATACAAAAGTGAACAGGACAGACATAATCCCCATCTTCAGGGAGTTTATAATCTAGGAAGGTAATAGTTGGGAGTATTTAAGAAGCTGGGAACATGACCACCATTCCACACATCCAAGATAAGCTATTTATTATGATAGCATATTTTGGTGCCCAAAAGACTTATTTAAATTATAACTACCTACAAATTTTAAAATTTTTACATAAGCAGCTACATTAGTAACACATCTTGTGCAATATTAATGACCTTTTTGATATTTACAGATCAAGGATTAACATCACAGAGAACCAAACAGTAATTAGAAAAAACAATATATGATTTTATTTCTAGTTTAAAAATTCCTAACTGGAAACAACAACAGACTTCTGAGAAATTGCATTTTCAAGCCCTGAGTACATGTATTTTCAGAGCTTTTTCACTCATGAAAAATTAGCTGCCTTTCTTTGGTAAGCTCTGAAAATGGGCATTATAAATATAGTAGAATGACACATGATTCCTATGAAAAGAAAAGCAAATAAATAATTCCCCTTCAGCTAAGGGGATCCGTAAGTAAACAGTTCACATAAAACCATGTGCAATTATAGTTATTCTAGTACTTTGGAACTCTTCTAAATGTTTATGTTCTTGCAGGGGTCAAGAGTTGAGCAGGAATTACATATGCTGTCTTCCTACATAATCATATAGAGGCAATCTTATTTCTAATACTGTCCCACGGTTTGGTGAAATGTGGAGGC
The DNA here is from genome assembly GCF_003676395.1 of Aethalodelphis obliquidens. Taxonomy (NCBI): domain Eukaryota; kingdom Metazoa; phylum Chordata; class Mammalia; order Artiodactyla; family Delphinidae; genus Aethalodelphis; species Aethalodelphis obliquidens. The sequence goes on from NW_020837952.1 coordinate 36,504,682, forward strand.
TAAGCATCTGTCATCAATAATGCTGTCGAGAAGATTTGGAAAGCATTTGATTGGGTTTTGGCAGTGTGTTATCTGTTAAAATATTGTTGGAGGCAAACCTGGGAAGTTTTGATGCATTTAAAGGAGACACAAATGTCTCAGCACATGGGCGGCCTGATACTGGGATAGAGAAGTGTTTTATTTAGTAGAGGCACAGATTTCAGTGCAAGTCAATAAAGAAAAGAAGTATTGCTGTGTTTGTATATTCAAGCATATCCGCTAGGCTCCACAATAGGGCACTTTTCAGCGCTCTGAAAAGATGGCATTGGGAAGGAGCATCTGTTGAATGCATTAAGGAAAACTCCTTTTGCACTGAAGGAGAAACTGAAGCATAGGAGAGATTAGAGGAAAGGCCTGATTGGAAATTAGGCATTAAAAGACGTAGAAGTAAGGTTCTGCTTATCAGTCAAAGGAAAATGGGTTTGATAATATTATGCTGTTTCAGCTCCCACGGTGTTAACATTAGGTTGGAAGAAAAGAGAGAAAAGTTGGGGTCGGGTCCAGGTGGGGAAAAAAGGAAGGGGTATGAAGGATGACGAGTCTAATTAAAGATATGACACAGGTCATTTATAAGAAGGGCTTGATGAAACTATCAGGGAACATTTCACATTCCAGCCTCTGGAAATCAGCCAAACTAAGCTGACCATGGATATCAGACAACTGCCTTGGGATCTAGTGGGCTTGTCTTTCAAAGGGTTTCTGGGTTTGTTTCTCAAGTCCTTTCGAAGCTGAGGAAATTCACCAGATGCATCTGTGTTAGTCAGCAAGTCTAATAAACACCCAAGCACAAAGATTTCAAACCAAACTGATTTTTGCATACAGAAATACTGACAATAAGGGGCTAGTTTAATCTGTATCTACCACAGTATACCAATGGAGTGTGATTCTAAGCAGTTTTTATTTAAACATGAAAGAAAATTTGGGGTGGGAAAGGTAAGGTGTGAGAGAGAAAAATTATGCCAACTGAAGATTTCCCTCCATTCATAATACTTTTGAGAGAAATGGTTTAGACTTTTTAAAAAAATGACTTGGGCTGAACAAAGAACCCTAGTATTAAAATTTTTTTAAAAAGCGAAACCCTTTTTAAAAATTTAATTATCTGTGGAATGAAGGAAAGTCTGTGCCTCATTTTTTTCTTTCTACAAACAAGATAACAATTCTGATATCATAAGACTATAGTGAGGTTGTCCTATCAGAATTCAAACAGAAGCAAATGCTTAATGCAAGGTTACAAGTTAAAACTTAATTTGAATTTTTAAAAATAGCATAATATATATATATATATATATGCATATATGTACATATATAGGTAATAATTACTCCTTAAATGAGGCATCTTTCTTCCTGGAAATTTACAAGAAAGAGATAAACACTCATCAATCTGTATTGATTTAATGAAGCCTGATTGGAAGATGAGAAATGACTTAAGTGACTTCAGGAATATGGGCCCTTTTATATTTATATTTTTATTTTATATTGCTTTATGCTCAGTTTATCATTTATGCTTGTAGGTCTTTTATATATTTATTAATATAGTTCAGTGAAATGTGTGTCTGTTTCTTGATCCGCTTGTAAATCAGAAATTCTTTTGCCACTGATAAAAAGAATGAAGATTATTTCATCTACATCTTTCAAGTGCATTTGATTGCCAAATTATTAGTAATGATCTAAAGAGAGAACTGCATGAGAGAAGATAGGAATTGTCTTCATCATCACTCTTTCACATACTCAAAGGGGGAAAAGAAAAAAAAGAATGTTTTCTTTCAACATTTAGTATATACCTAGGGACATGATGCTTTATCAAGAAAGGGCAAGAGGAACTCAGTGCCATAAGTGGAAAACAGAAAGTACTGAGGAAAAACCAATGTCTTATGAAAATGATGTGTGAAACACACACACACATACACACACACACACACACTCTCACACACTCCCTTTCCTTTCTTCCTGATTGACTCTCCTATCTTATTAACACAATTCTGAGACAGATTCTTAAATAATAAGCAGGACTGTGCTAAGAAATAGATTGATTTTTGTCTTGTTTTAGATTAAGGCTTAAAACATACATACATATTCCAAAATAAATCCACTAATGCCCCCTAAATCATGTGGTCCAGTTCCAGGCCAAACAAAATTTCTTTTCAGATCTTTTTGAACCACTATTTTCTTTCATAAGCAAGGAAAACCCAGAGTTGGCTCTAACTACATATATATTTGCATATGTTATAGCTCAAGACAGAATGGTAGCAACTCTTCTGCAGGGAAGAATAGTTAGCAAACTCAAAAACAACATTTTTATTCTCTTAAGTAATTAATTAATGTCTCTGTCTTGATTATAGCTTTAGTAAATGAAGATACCTTTTATTTTTACCTATATATTTGAACTTTTCCCATGTCCTATATCCTAGAATCAAAGTAGATATGTTTGTTTAAACAATAAGCAAACAAAAAATACCCTAGGAATACACATATAATATCATTACATCAAGAAATATAAGCCATCTAAAAAAATTTAATAGTTGAATTTTATAATAATACATTATTGTGCATTAATTTTTAAACTGTCGGAACTGCAGAGAAACATAATTCCTATTTTTTTTCCAGTGGTAAATTAACAAGGGGAAGTGAATAAACTGAAGCAATTAGGCAGACAGAGCAGGCTTTATTAACATGACAGTTAATGTTCATTGAGCACTTACTATGTGCCAGGCACTGTGTTAAGCACTTTACATGTTTTCATTGTAAATCATGTAATCCTCACAACAGCAATCATATAAGGTAGGTAGTTTGACCTCATTCTAAAATAAAGTCACAGAAAACCAAGAGACCAAGTAACTTGACCATGGTCACCCAGCTGCCAGAGCCAGGATTCAAACTCACACTTAGAGTGACTTCGGGACTACTGGGTCACAAACACACCTTCACAAACAAAGATTTCCAAATCTAAACTCATGAGGTTTATTTATAAATATTTGTGTGTTACTGTGTTTTAGAAACTTTTGTGTGGAAAGAGAACCAATGAAATGTTTCATGTGATAAGAAGTACGTGTTGACTGTTGTATTCATCAGGGCTCTCCAGAGAAACAGAACCAGTGGGATGTGCACATAGAGAGAGATTTATTTTAGGAACCAGCTCATGGGACTGTGGAGACTGCCAAGTCCAAAATCTTCAGAGTAGGTCAGCAGACTGGGGATCCAGGGAAGAGTTACAGTTCGTGTCCAAAGGTTATCTTCTGGCAGAATTTTCTCTTCCTCAGGCAGCATGAATCTTTTTCCTATTAAGACCTCTGCTGATTGGATGTGGCCCACCCTTGTTATGAAGGATAATCTTCTTTATTCAAAGCCTGCCGATTTAAATGTTAATCTCATCTTTAAATATCTTCGCAGAGACATCTATCTGGGTACAGTGGCCCAGCCAAGTTGTCATATAAAATTAACCATCACAATTGTACACTTGTATGTGTTTGTATATTTATATGTTATGGTTGAAAACAAATTAGTAAAATCCTTAAGAGGGAAGAAGAATTAGCCAACTCTGAAACAATACTTACTGAGCACCTACTCTTTACTGGATATCGAACTACAATGAAGGTCCCAAGTTTAGAAATTTCCATAATCTGTGTGGGACAGTTCAGGGAGACAGAGACAGCTATGTAATGTATTCAAACAACTATGCTACACTGTGCTGAGTTTTAATGAAGAGGTTCTGACAGAGTTCTGCAAGAAGATGGAAGAAAGAGTAATGGATTCCTTGATGCCCACCCCAGGATCTGAGAAGAATCTCAAAGAGGAGGCACTTGAGCCCCATTGTGGAGGAAGAGGACTCCACCAGGAGGAGAAAGCTGAAGAAGAAAGATATGAAAACACAAACATAGAGATAGGGTTTAAGGATTTGTAGGAAATCTAGTGAAATTGGAGCATGGCATTCATGATGGAGAGAGATTGGAACAACTTTATAAGTCATGGTATAAAATTAGGGCTTTATCTTTAAGATAATGGAAAACTGTTGAAGTTTCCAGCTGAGGGAATGATCCCAGATGTGCTTCAGAAAGACCCTATTAACGGTGGAAGAAGAAACAAAGTGGAGAACAGGGCTATGGAGGCAGGAAAACCGTTTAAGAGAGACAGTTGAACTTTTTTTTTTTTTTTTGCAGTACGCGGGCCTCTCACTGTTGTGGCCTCTCCCGTTGCAGAGCACGGGCTCCGGACGCGCAGGCTCAGCGGCCATGGCTCACGGGCCCAGCCGCTCCGCGGCATGTGGGATCTTCCCAGACCGGGGCACGAACCCGTGTCCCCTGCATCGGCAGGCGGACTCTCAACCACTGCGCCACCGGGGAAGCCCGATAGTTGAACTTTTGAACCAAGAGAACAAGATTGGGGAGCAAACTGGGAGGAAAGACTAAAAACTGACCTTTTGAATTAAAATTGATATACATTTAGTTATGTGTAATTTATAAGGGAGAAGGAATTCTTTCATTCAACAAATATATGTTGAGTACCTACTATGTATTGGACTATAAAGATGAATAAGAGAATATAAGCAAAGGATCACAATGTGTGATAAACATAATAATAGAAGAAAATGTAAAACATGAACATGAAATGAACTTGAGAGAGAAGAGTTAAGAGGGACCAAACAGAGAAGATTACACCCAGGCTAGGTTGTGATAGATGGCTAATAGCATGAGAAGAAAGGCTGGTAAGGAATTCCAAACAAAGGGGTAGAATTCAAAAACGCACTTAGGTGTGAATGAAACTTGTGCTCAGGAGTCACAGAGGGTCAGAAGTATAAAGAATGCAGGAAGAGAATAAGAAAAGGAAGAAAAGCCAGGTTGGTAAGAGCTTTGTTTGTATTGTATTGAAAGACATTAATCAGAGAAATAGTGTGGTCTCATATTTCTGGCAGAAGCACAGAGGGTGGATTTGTGGGGAAAACTAGTTGAGAGTTGTATTAGTTTCTTAGAGCTGCCATAACAAATTACCCCAAATTTTGTGCTTAAGGAATTTAATTTAGGTATCAACAGGGCTACGCTCCCTCTGAAAGCTCTAGGGGAGAATCTTCCTTGCCTCTTCCAGCTTTTGATGGCTCTTGGCATTCCTTGGCTTGTGGCAGCATCACTCTGATCTCTGCCTCCATCTTCACATGGTCCGCTTCCCTGTATGTGTCTATGTGTATCTTTTTCTGTCTCTTATAAGACATTCACACCTGAATCCAGAATTACTTCATCTTGATTCTTACTTCAAGTACATTTGTAAAGACCCTATTTCCAAATAAAGACAAATTCTGAGGTTCCAGGGGGACATGCATTTTTGTGAAACACTATTCAAACTACCACAAGAGGCAATTGCAATAACACAGGCAGAGGAGTGTGAGGCTCTCAGATAAAGGAGAACAGAGGAAATAAAGAGGTAGGTGGGAAGGAGGTCACAGTGACAGGAAGTCATGTTTGGAGGAAGCAGAAGAAGTAGTGAAGTTAGAAGTTGAGGACAACTCCAATATTTCTGGCTGGGGAAACCAGGTGGAGTTTGGTACCAGTGGTTGAGATAGGAACTATATGAGTAAGAACAGATTTGAAAGATGAGTTCTGAGGTGTGGAGAACTTATAAAAGTTCAGTTTCACACAAGATAAAGTGCTTTGAGTGAGGCTATCCTCAAGGGGAAAGCAAAAGTTTTACAGTGACTAAGATGGTTGGATGCATGGTGGTAATGCAATTAACTGTAGTTGGATGAACAATGAAATAAAGATTTTTTTTTAAGAAAATAGTGTTAGTTTTGAAAATCTTAAGTTTGAAAAGTAGATGATGTATATATGCAAGGCAAGAAGTAGAGCACAAAGCAGGAAATAGGCATTTGGTGCTCTGGAAAAGAACTGACAATGTTTAGCAGTTTAACAGCAGAAGGCAAATGTCTCACAGGAGACCAAGACACGTGGAAAACAACGATGAGAGAACAGTGTCAGTGAAGTTAAGAAAGGAGTTTCAGTAAGGGAAGGTCAGTAGTATTAAAACTTCAACAAGATTGGGAATTAGGGATGATCTCTTCACATGTTGTTAGAGATCACAGTTTATCTCTGACCAAGTGGCTGAATTGCTGCACAGGTGCCCACGCCATGCTGCCATCACATGAAGAGTAAATAAAGACTTAGGGAGTGGAGATGCACGATACTGTTACGTAAGAAATCAAGTTGTTAATTTGGATTGCAAGATCCCAAGTAAAAAACTATTTAAGTATACATGCAGAGAAAAGACTAGAAATATACATATCAACTATAAAAAGGTACGAACGTATTTATTGCTCTATTTACTAGTGCCAGTTATTATAAGGGGTTTACATGCGCTTACATTAACCTGTTTAATTTTCACAAAAATCCCCTGAAGGGCTGCTTTTATACACTTTGCACAAGGGGAAACGAACAGAGGTGAGGTCACTTGGCCAAAGACACACGCCTGATGTGTGACTGAACCAGGACTCAAACCTTGAGTCTGTTTCTGGAGGCTGCTCACTTATGCCAACAGTATCCTGCCTTCCATCATCTTAGCATTTTTCTCTACCTGGTGGGATTACAAGGGGTGTTTATTTCTCTTCTTATAACTCTTAAGCATGTTTTCCACATTTTCTACATCCATTTTATAATTTAAAAGATCCAAGTCAAATCTTTTTAAAGAAAGTAGAGCTAATGAATGTCCTTCTTGTGGGATATGGAGGGAAGAGAAGATTATAGTAATTTGATGAGTAACATTTAAGAAAAGCATTGATTTTTCTCAGTTTTTCTTTAGGATGACTTACACCCCTCTGAAGGCTAAGGGGATATAGATTCAGTGGAGAAAGAGAGGTCAAAAATATAAGAAAGAAAAGATAAGGGAGCACACAGAGTGTAAAAGGGAGAGGTGGAAGATGAGTTGTAAGAGCTGAGTGATAGTGTTCCTGCAGGGCAATTGTGGAAGAATGCTCTAAGCTGAGTGGAAGAGTTCAGAGAGGCACTGGGGTATGAAACAGCCAGTCGTGTCCATGGATTACAAGGAGCTAAGATCAGCAGCATGAGAGAGGATATTTAGAAAATGAGTAATAGCCTTGCAAGGGATAAAGATAGCATCACAGGAAAAGAACTGGGGACACTTAGTCCAAGGTATACATTTTGAGGTAGAGGGGACAGGAGTCGAGGAAATCCATGATTTTGCATGTCTCTTTTTTTACTGGATAAAATAAGTTGCTAGATCTCCTGATAGAATCAAGAAGGCAGTGGTTTGGTTGAAGGTGAACATGTGAAAACTTTGGAAAACCTTCAGATGGAAGGGGGAAGTGAGGCACCTGGGGATGGATGAATGTGAATGGCTGAGTAGAAAGAGGGTCCATTCTTCCCACTCTAGCAGTGGTTTGTTCACTTTGGAGCAAACTTCCTGAAAGTAGGAATTCTGTCGTTTTCATTCTGTGGCCCAATGCTTAAAACACAATCCAGGACAAGGTAGCTGCTATTAATGTAAATGATTAGAGTGGAGTTTCTCTAACCATTGTCATCTTATGGGTTAAATGGGGCACAGAACTGGCAGGGACTCTGAGTTCACCGGTGTTTGCTCCTACCTGCTGAATAGAACTTTCCAGCCACTAAGTTTTCAAGTTGTGAGAGTCGTGAAGTGCCCCAAGAAACTAGCCACAATTCTTATAAAAGATTCAAGTTAAACATGTGTGAGGTAGAATGAGCCCTGTCACTGTTCTCAGGGCAGAAGTCTGAGCTAACATTTCTTGGTCCTTTGACAACCAAATATTATGGAAGTCTACTAAGCAGGCTGACTGGCCTAATTTGATTTTCTACTTCTTTTCCACTGCGTGTAATATAATCAGTTTCAAGGAAACTTGTCCACCTCTACCTGATTCCACTGCCACCAGCATGTTTAGAAATTATTGAGAGGGCCAAAATAATGTTTTGATGGCAAGGCTGGTTTGACATGAAGTCAAAACAGATGACTCAATATATTTTTACTCATCGTTTTCTCCACACGATGTCAATCAATTCACTTGACTGGTGTAGGAACTGTGTGTGTGTGTGTGTGTGTGTGTGTGTGTGTGTGTGTGTGTGTGAGCAGGGGTGGTGTATCAAGCAAACAGTTCCGTTGTCCTTCTCTTTAACGAAATTGGTGAAATCAATGATCAAGTCACTGTTGGGTGTTTTGAAAAGCCAGGCTAAGTGGGGAAGTGGAATTCTGTGACTCCTGGACGATGTAGCTTAGTTCCTTTAAAAGGTATTTGTGGGGCTTCCCTGGTGGCGCAGTGGTTGAGAGTCTGCCTGCCGATGCAGGGGACACGGGTTCGTGCCCCGGTCCGGGAAGATACCACATGCCGCGGAGCGGCTGGGCCCGTGAGCCATGGCCACTGAGCCTGCGCGTCCAGAGCCTGTGCTCCGCAACGGGAGAGGCCACAACAGTGAGAGGCCTGCGTACTGCAAAAAAAAAAAAAAAAGGCATTTGTGAGGTTAATAACTACTTGAACTTTGTAGGACAGTTTTCTGAGCAATATTGAATGCTACATATAGATTAAGGTTCTTCTATTAGCAGATGGCCATAAAAGCCTTCTGCTAATAAATATTTATTAAATTTGACTTATTTGAATTTGCAGCCAGGGCCCTGGTCCTAAATTGTAAGCCTTCAAGGAAAACACTGGAAAAGACATTCCAATTAAACATGCCACTCGAAGAAATCATCACATCATGCCTCGAGGAATGTATGCTTCTGGTGCTTATGAGGTCCCAGAGATAACGGGAGCTTCCTGAGCATGCCATTGCTCTAGATCAGTGGCACTGATTCAGTCTCCAAACAACAATGAACTTTTAAAAAGTTACAATCTCCCTTAGAAAAGAAGATAAATGTTTTCCATAACAAGGTACAGAGACCTTGGGCATTGATTTATGCTTTTTCCTTCTCAAAAAGCTGGAGGTGGGTGGGGCTGAGTATAGAGGGTTTTACTTTGGAAATGGATTCAATTCAGATGTGTCACATTTGTTTCCTTCCCAGTATGATTCCTGTGACCAGTCATAAAAGGTACAATCAACCTTTCCTAAATAACTAATGCTAGGAACATTTATTATACCTAGCTCCTTAAATTATGAAAATGACAAGTACATAAAATTTTTCATTCAAGCACTCTGGCTTACTTAGCAAGCATACTGAGCTAAGTAGGAGTTTAATGAGTTCTACTGTTGGGTTATACGCACCAAAATTTAATTAAGTTTCTGATCTAATGCCCCCCTTGTTTCCCTGATTAGGGGAGTCATGAGTGGACCATGTCATTCTCAGAAGGACAGTGCAATTGTGAAATCTGAGCAGTCTATATGGTTTTTTTTGCCCAAATGTTCCTTTCATGTCTCATTAGATTATTATGAGTGTTACAGCTGTGCTAATCTTTTTTTCTGAGAAATGAACTTTTAAAATTGCACATTTAAAAAGTGACTTCTAGAGTTACCATGGCAGCTTCATTATAATGCACAGAGATGAGCATTATCACAGCTCGGTCTGATCTATCCAGGGCTGTCAGGAAATGAGAATTCCACATAAAGTGCATGCTCCAGTAGGGCTCATAAAACTTGCCAGATCAAGTGCCTAGACTTTCAGTTTAACAATTTGAAATGAAAAGCTTTCTGTCATATACGGCACACATCTCTGTTTCCTTCAGTATATTCTTGATGACTCAGGATCTCTGTCATCAATAGCTTATTGTACTTAGAGCTACAAACAGTGCTGTTTGATTTTTTAGTCTCCTTTTTCATCTCAGTTTGCCAGCTGCTTATGATGACCAGGGACACTAAGAGTCGTTTCAGACCCTGAGAGGGTTTTTGCCCCCCACCCCCCACCAAGGATAGATTTATAAAGATATGTCATGTCACCTAGAGAGTCTAGGTCCTTTGCTGGGGACTTGATGGGCAAAAATGGCAGATTTGTACTAATATGCAATGTAGTTGGTTCCTGAACCTTCTTTCTAGAGGCATGATTTGTGTTTTCTCCTGACTTCCTGTGCATAGTCCAAGATAATTACTCCCTACCCACCCCTAGATTTACCATGTTCTGATGGACTATTTCTTACCTCTGCACTGAGTACCTTAAACAGTTCCTTACATAGAAGTTTCTAGATCTCCAAATATGGAGCTAAGACTCACCATTCATCATGAAACTTAAGGATGCAAGCCTGCTTAACCTTCCTGGGCCTGTTTTCTCATCTATAAAATAATGTCATTTAGATAAAATGCAATTATATATTTGGAATACATGGTATAGTCTCCAACTCATAGGAAGAATTCAGTCAATGAAAAAAACTATATGTGTGGAAAATGATAGTGGTTGTAGATAAAAAAAGACTGATAAATGGTTGTATTATAAAGACTATTTTAGGGCCTTGAAATTCTATTATGGCTTAAGTATTGAGCTTCCATCAGTTATTTGTCTGTGTGGCCTCTTTTTGTGTCCATTACTTCTGTATGAAGTCTATAGTAACAACTTTGTGTAGTCCATCCCATAAGTAAACTTGTAACAAAATTAGAGATTAGAGGTGTCTAACATAATGCATTGAGCTCAAATTGTGGGTGTGGCTTAGTAAAAAAAAATGTGACTTTTGTTTCTGAGAGGAGCCATCTCATTATCTCAGACCCTGTGTTTTCTTATCTCTAAAATAAGGATAAAAGTATCTTCTTCCAAGATGTGGTATATATATATAATGGGATATTACTCAGCCATAAAAAGGAATGAAATTGGGTCATTTGTAGAGATGTGGATGGATCTAGAGACTGTCATACAGAGTGAAGTAAGTCAGAAAGAGAAAACAAATATCGTATATTAACATATATATGTGAAACCTAGAAAAATGCTACAGATGAACCAGTTTGCAGGACAGAAATAGAGACACAGATGTAGAGAACAAACGTATGGACACCAAGGGGGGAAAGTGGTGGGGGCAGGGGTGGTGGTGTGATGAATTGGGAGATTGGGATTGACATATATACACTAATATGTATAAAATGGATAACTAATAAGAACCTGCTGTATAAAAACATAAATAAAATTAAATTTAAAAATTAAAAAATATATATCTTCTTCCAAGATTAGAAAAAGATAAAATTTGTACATAGTAAGCACATAATAATGTTATTGTCAGGTATTTAATTTCTAGATGTAATTACATATAAAATAAGGGCTACTGAAAAATAAAATCTGAGTTCACTCTTGGCTGAATGTATGGCTCACCAGAAAGGATGATATATAAAATTATAGAGTGGGGTTGTACACTATCACTAAAGCAGTGGATCAACAATCATATTATAAGTTAGGAGAACACTTCCCTCCCTTGCTCTTCCTTAAGTGTAGAAAACAATTCATTTACAATTGCATCAAAAAGAATAAAATACCTAAGAATAAATCTAACTACAGAGGTAAAAGACCTGTACTAGGAAAACTATAAGACACCAGTGAAAGAAATTGAAGGCCACACAAGCAAACGAAAAGATATACCATGCTCATGGATTGTAATAATAAATATTGTTAAAAAAAAAAATGACCATACTACCCAAGGCGGTCTACAGATTCAGTGCAATATCTGTCAAAATACTAATGGCATTTTTCACAGAACTAGAACAAATAATTCTAAACTTTGTATGGAAACACAAAACACCCTGAATAACCAAATAATCTTGAGAAGGAAGAACAAAGCTGAATTATCATGTTCCCTGATTTCAAGCTATACTACAAAGTTGCTGTGATCAAAACAGTATGGTAATGGCACGAAAACAGACACATATATGAATGGAACAGAATAGAGAATCCAGAAGTAAGCCCACACTTACATGATTAATAAATCCACAACAAAGGAGGCAAGAATATACAATGAAGAAAGACAGCCTCTTCAGCAAATGGTGCTAGGAAAACTGAACAGCTCCATGCAAAAGAATCAAACTGGACTGCTTTCTCACACCATGTATAAAAATAAACTCAAAATGAATTAAAGACTTATGTAAGACCTGAAACCATAAAACTCCTAGAAGAAAACATAGGCAGTACACTCTTTGTCTTAGCAATACTTTTTTTTTTTTCAGATATGTCTCCTCAGGCAATGGAAACAAAATCAAAATAAACAAATGGGATTACATCAAACTAAAAAGCTTTTGCACAATGAAGGAGACTATCAATAAAATGAAAGGCCACCTAGTGAATGGGAGAAGATATTTTCAAATGATACATCTCATAAGAGGTTAATATCCAAAATATACGAAGAACTCATACATCTCAACATCAAAACACACACACACACACACACACACCCCATGATTAAAAATGGGCAGAGATCTTGAATAGACCTTTTTCCGAAGAAGACATACAGATAGCCAACAGACACATGAAAAGATGCTCAACATTATTAATCATCAGGGAAAAGCTAATTAAAACCACAATGAAATATCACTTCACACCTGTCAGAATGGCTATTAAGCAAAAGACAACACATCACAAGTGTTGGAAAGGATGTGGAGAAAAGGGAATCCTCATGCACTGTTAATCAAAATGTAAATTGCTGCAGCCACTTTGGAAAACAGTATGGAGTTTCCTCAAAAATATTAAAAATAGAGCTACCATACAATTCAGCAATTCCAAAGAAAACAAAAACACTAATTTGAAAAGATATATGCACACTGCAGTATTTACAATAGCACAAGATATAGAAGCAACCTAAGTGTCCATCAATAGATAATGGATAAAGAACATGTGGTATATATATAACAGAATATTACTCAGCCATAAAAAAAGAATGAGGGCTTCCCTTGTGGCGCAGTGGTTGAGAGTCTGCCTGTCGATGCAGGGGACACGGGTTCGTGCCCCAGTCCGGGAGGATCCCACATGCCGCGGAACGGCTAGGCCCGTGAGCCATGGCCGCTGAGCCTGTGCGTCCAGAGCCTGTGCTCCGCAATGGGAGAAGCCACAAGAGTGAGAGGCCTGCGTACCGCAAAAAAAAAAAAAAAATTAAACCTTGCCATTTGTGACAACATAGGTGGACCTAGAGGGTATTATGCTGAGTGAAATAAGTCAGACAAAGACAAATACTGTATGATTTCACTCATATGTGTAATCTAAAAAACAATAAATGAACAAACAAAACACAAACGGAGTCATAGATACAGAGAACAAACAGGTGGTTGTCAGAGGGGAGGAGAGTCAGGAGATGTGTGAAATAAATGAGGGAACTTAAGACGTACAAACTTTCAGTTACAAAATAAATGAGTCAGGGGTATGATATGTACAGCATGGGAAATATAGTCAGTAGTAACGTAATACCTTTGTATGGTGGCAGATGGAAACTAGACTTATGATGGTGATCATTTTATAATATAGAGAAATATCGAATCATTATGGTGTGCTCCAGGAACTAACATAGTGTTGTAGGTCAATTATACTTCAAAAACAAATAAACTCGTAGAAAAAAAGATCAGATTTGTGGTTACCAGAGGCAGTGGATAAAGGGAAGAGGGACTGGTTGAAATGTGTCAAAAGGCACAAACTTCCAATTATAAGATAAATAAGCACTAGGAATATAGTGTACAACATGATTAATATAATTAATACTGCTGTATGTTATTTATGAAAGTTATTAAGAGAGTAAATCCTAAGAGTTCTCATCATAAGGAAAAATACATTTTTTTAATTTCTATTTTGTACCTCTATGAGGTGATGGAGGTTCACTAATCTTATTGTGGTAATCATTTCATGATGCATGTAAATCAAATCATTATGCTCTACACTATAAACTTATACAGTGCTCTATGTCAATTATATCTCAATGAAACTGGAAGAAAAAAGAAAAATAGTAAATACATGGAAGAGATTTACATGCATCATTCACTGACCAAAACAATTAAGCTTTCCTCTACTTTCTCCTGCCTTTCTCACTTCCTTCAAGTTTTGCCCAAATGGTACCTCCACAACTTATAGTCCTGTTTAAAATGGCAACTTTCTCCCCACTCCCAACACTGCTCTTTATGGCATTTATCACTTCCAACCTACTATACAATTTACTTCTTGTTGGTGTTTATTGCTGATGTTTCCACACAAGAATGTAAGCATCACCAAAGTGGACAATTTTTTTTTCTTTACTGATTGTATCTTAAATACCTAGAGCAGTACCTGGCATTGAATGATATTTTTGACTATATGAGCAAAGTTTTAGTATTGCTTCTCAGACCCTCTATTTATAATGAAAAAAAGAACAACAAAATATTTAGCATTACTATTTGGGGACTGAAGTTATTAAGTTATTACATACTAATTTTAATAATAAATTAAATTAGCAATATAAATATATAAGGTAAAACAAAGTGAGCCTGTTTTTAATTCATTATTTTGAGCCCTTAATTTTCTTTTTTGCAACTAAAACTGGTAGTTTTAGTTGAATCATACTCTTGTCTTTATTTGGTCATTCTGCAGTAATGTTTTTTGCACAAGGATCTTAACAGAGCCATGAAGAACTTGAGTATCTTTTTGACTTTCTGTTTTTGATTAGATTTCTTCAAGGACATGTTCTTCCAAACCTGTCCAGCTCAGAGAATTTACATGGAGTGCTGTAATCTTGAGGACAGTAAATACCCGTGGTAGCTGGCGTTAGTCACAGGATGGTGCATTTTAAGGGATGAAACATTTTGTGTCTCTAGATAGCTTCACAAAGGTGGCTTAGATCAGTGTTCCTTAAACTTTATTGTAGGCGTCTTCCTCCTTCTCCTACTGCAGGGCCAGAGTCCCTGAGGGAGTCCAGCTGTGTTTAAGTCTGGCGGGTGCCACCTGTCTCTGCCATGCCCCCCAAGAAACAGGCTCAGGCTGGGGGCAGCAAAAAGGCGGAGCAGAAAAAGGAGAAGATTATCGAAGACAAAACTTCTGATCTAAAGAATAAGAAAGGAGCAAAGCAACAGAAGTTTATCAAGGCTGTCACTTATCAAGTTAAACTTGGTCAACAAAATCCACTTTAGGTAGCATAAAGTGAAGCTGAAAAGAAGTTGAAGAAAGATGACAAGAAGAAGGAATTGCAAGAGCTAAATGAGTTGTTCAAACCTGTAGTTGCCGCTCAAAAAATAAGTAAAGGTGCAGATCCCAAATCCATGGTATGTGCATTCTTCAAGTAAGGACAGTGTACTAAAGGAGATAAGTGTAAGTTCTCTCTTGACTTGACTCTGGAGACAAAATGTGAAAGGCGAAGTGTTTACATTGATGCAAGAGATTAAGAGCTTGATAAAGATACTATGGACAATTGGGATGAGAAAAAACTGGAAGAAGTAGTAAACAAGCAGCACGGTGAGGTGGAAAAGAAAAAAACAAAAACTCAAATAGTGTGCAAGCATTTCCTTGAAGCTATTGAAAACAACAAATATGGCTGGTTTGGGGTATGCCCTAGAGGGGGTAATATTTGCATGTATCATCATGCACTTTCTCCTGAGTTTGTCTTTAAAAAAGATAAAAAGAAGAAAAAGAAGATGAAATTTCATTAGAAGATCTAATTGAAAGAGAGCATTCTGCCGTAGGTCCAAATGTTAACAAAGTTACATTAGAATCTTTTCTTGCATGGAAGAAGAGAAAAAGACAAGAAAAGATTGATAAACTTGAGCAAGATATAGAAACAAGGAAAGCAGACTTCAAAGCAGGGAAAGCATTAGTGATTAGTGGTTGTGAGGTGTTTGAATTTCGTTCTGAACTGGTTGACGATGAGGAGGAGGAAGCTGATGATACCTTTTATACCCAGGGAACAGGTGGTGATGAGGTTGATGATTCAGTAAGCATAAATGACATAGATTTAAGCCTGTACATCCCAAGAGATGTAGATGAGACAGGTATTACTGTAGCCAGTCTTGAAAGATTCAGCACATATACTTCAGAAAAGGATGAAAACAAATTAAGTGAAGCTTCCGGAGGTAGGGCTGAAAATGGTGAAAGAAGTGATTTGGAAGAGGACAACGAAAGGGAGGGACAGGAAAATGGAGCCATTGATTCTGTTCCTGTTGACGGAAGTCTTCTTACTGGGGAAGATTTGGATGAACTAGAAGAAGAATTAAACACACTTGATTTAGAAGAATGACACCAAACAAGTCAATGAAAAAATTAAGCCAGCTCAGCATGAGTTGAAATTGACTACATTAATTTTTTTCCACCTAGAATTCAACAGGATGTTTGTTTCCCATGCTGATTCTGGAGGGCTTACTCTCCCCCCAAAAAGGAATATTCTCCCTACATCTTGTCTTCTGACTTTGGCTACATCTCATAGTAAGTTCAGAGTAGTTCATGATAAATTAAAAATATAATGGTCATTGCAGAAAATGATTGATTATTTTAACTGTCCACTCAAGTAGGAAGTGTAACTGCTTTTCCAGCTTTTGATTTTCATTGGGTATGTGTTATTAGAAGGACAACATAAATTTAAATTACCCTTCATTTAATGCAGTTTTTAATGAGTGATTTTCTTTCCTTTGTATTTATATGTTCAAAAGGCTGCCTAAGATATGAGCCTGTACTTCATAAAGGAAACTGTGTATGCAGATTCAGTATTGTATATCTTTGGACAATTAGATGGACATTTAAAATGAAACTTCATTAGTCTGCCAGGATCAGCTGCAATGCCCTGTGTTAAACTGTTTTAAACTATTCCTTTTCTTTTTTGCCAATAAAGTTGTAAATAAAGACCTTGATACATTGAAATCCAAAAAAATAAAAATAAAACTTTATTGTATATGCAAATTACCTGGGAATCTTAAAAAAATGCATATCAAGAGTAGGTAGATCTCCAGTAGGGCTCTAGATTCTGCATTTCTAATCAACACCCAGGTGATATTGACACTGTTGATGCAATAAACACCCTTTGCATAACAAGGGTCTAGATTAAACTTTTTTATTGTCATTAACCTGTTTCCTACCTGAATTAAACTTCAATTTGATTTCTTAAAGGGCAATGAGGAGAAAACTTACACACTTTTTCTTTCATAGTTTAAAACCATCTGGTAACATTTTTACTCAATAATATTAATTATGAATTTCAAGTTTGTGTACAGTAGCATTTTCAAAGAAATAAGAGAGTTAGTTTTTAGGAACGATC
Source organism: Aethalodelphis obliquidens (assembly GCF_003676395.1). Taxonomy (NCBI): domain Eukaryota; kingdom Metazoa; phylum Chordata; class Mammalia; order Artiodactyla; family Delphinidae; genus Aethalodelphis; species Aethalodelphis obliquidens. The sequence continues at coordinate 36,521,816 of NW_020837952.1, forward strand.
TAAAGACAGGTGTAGATTTTATTCTCTAATGAGGTTCAAATTTAGGACTGTAATGAGCCTCGCTGAAAAAGTGAAGCTAAATGGCAGATTTGTTTTGATAGAGACCGAGAATTATAAGTGCGTGCTGGCTTTACATGTCTTTGAAACTCTGTGCTATAAAAACACAGAAGCCAGGAAATGAACCCAGCCAAGTGATTCCACTCTCTAAAGATGTCAGAATCAGTTCTCTGCGATGTCCAAATATTCCTCCTTCAGAAGTGAAGGAGGAAAGGCCTCAATCATCTGTAGCTGAGTAAACCAAGAGCACTTTTTCTTATGTAAATCAGTCACAGTTCCTTAAAGAAAAGCATCCTTCCTCCTGAAGACAGCTGAAACATACATCTCTTATTCTAGTTCAGGCTTTGTTTTCTCTGAAATTGGAGAGGAGGACTATTGAAATTTTGTCTTTATTCTTTTAAGAAAAATGAGCTAGCTTAGAGAACAGAAGAATTGGGGTATGCGTGTGGAAGAGAGACACTCAATGCTAGTGTCCCAAGTACCTCAAGTTTCTCGTTTTGACTCAGAATTATAAAACAACAATTTCTTTGACCCAATTGCCCCGGTTGGGGCTGGTCCGAGTCCCCTCATTGGTCACTGGGAGATCAGGTTCTGCATGTCTGCTCACCAAGCATTCTCCTAGCTATTAGTAACTGTCTTCACTTGGAATTCTCTTTTATGACTCAGTGCAACTCTTATGTTTGGGCTGGGCAACCTTCAAGTTCTTACTTAATCCAACCTGATGCAATCTGAGTGGAAACAGACTGTGCTCCCCTTTTTCTTAAGAAAAAAATTGGTAATATCACTGTGGCTGGAACAGTTAGGGAAACTTTGAGAAGAAAATAAGAAAATCATGGCTTAACTGGGGATTTTAATGTGACAAAGTGTGGGAGTTCTTACGGTCATACGAGTGCACTAACACGGAAGTATTTGCCTTTGAAATTGGGTAAACTGAGCTTAAAATTTGCATGGGGGCAAATTAGCATGTGGTATCTCAAGATCTCATAATTCTCCTTTCAGAGAACATCTGCTTTCTAAAGGAAAGCTGGCAGACCATGCTGCAGGTAAAAGTCGAGATCATTTGTGACAAAATCAACTTCAGTAGTTAATGTAACACTCTAAAGCAGGGGTTCTTAACTAGGTGTTGTACCCAGAAGCTTCAGTGATTACATAGGGCACTTGTACAGTTTACTGGGAGAGGGTATATTAGTTTTCATCAGATTGTCAAATGATTCTGTGATTCTCCCAGAAAGGTGAAGAACCATATCACTTGTGTCTCTCAAAATTTAAAACATTTGTGACTTGGAGCTAAACATTCCATCTTCAGGAATCTATCTGACATAAATAATCATCCTAGTGAACAATTTCTGAATTGTTTGTAATAGTCAAAGAATAGAAAAAACCTTACATATCTATCAATAGAAAATAGTTTAAAATATTATAGCACATTTATATTATGGAATACTATACTGCCGTTAAAAATAATAAGGCTTATATTGAAAACTGTCTCAGATGTCTTGTTAACTTAAGAGTCTTCTGTTCATCAGATGATCAATTAAGCATCCATGATGTGCTAGACACTTTGGTACCAGGGATAAAAATAAGGAAATACTGACCCTTCTCTAGTTTCATTTTACTTAAGGTCTAGATGAGATCAATATGTATTTATGATATGTGGATAAAGATATAAGTGCTAGTGTTTGCTTGCATATGTGTATTTTCATATACATATCAAAAGTTTGGAAAAGTATAAATCAAGAAACAAGATTTTAACACCAGGGATTTGAAAAGGAGGAAGAGACGTTCAATTTTTCTTTTATTTTGTTTGAATTTATTTTAAAATGTCTATTACTTTGGTAACACTTAAATATTTTTAATCATTTACTTAAAACTCTGGGGGAAAGCATTGCTTTTAAGCTGAGTGTATAACTGGTTACCATAGTCTTCATAGTAACAAAAAAATTTGTAGGCTTAATTTTTAAAAAAAAATTTTTGATACTAACAGCCAATTTGACAATCTTTTTGTATTTAAGACAATTTTTAAAACTGTCCACTGGGTCTCTATTCTACTCCCGTGTAATAGTGATTACACATGAAACCCTCTTCTTATCCCTTTTCTTTGGATCTATTGCAGACATATCAAATAGTTTCCCAATCCACAGTGTTATTTGGCATACAAAATACTGACACCAACCCTGGAAGAATTAACAGTTATTTGGGTTAGATTAAAAAGTGTTTTGTTCAGTATCTAACCACCAACCACATGCTCTTGGAGATCTTTTTGGCTATGTGTTTGATTCTCCAAGTACATTTTTTAAGTCTCTAAAACTCAGGGCTCAACATTTGAGTATGATTTATACCATGTTTTACCAAGTCTTTGTGGGAACGTCTACAAAAGATATTGTGCCTATTTCAATGACTGTACAATGACTGATCTTGTCATTCATCAATTCTTCCATGAAAAGAGTACATATGTATTGGTTGAGCTGCACTGGAGGACCATGACAGGAGTCCAGCTGGTGTAGAGGAGTCCATAAATGGTATTTGAGCACTACCTAAAGCATCGTAAAGAAGCATATGAAAAAATGACTCATATGTTAACCTCAGAGATAAAGAGCCCTAATGTTCATCACTATCAGTTCTCTCCTCCTGAGGACACCAGGAGTGTTACACATTCCAGCCACCTTGCAGTTTGGTGGGGCCACACACTAGTTCTGGCCAAAGGACTGGGAATAAACTAATGTACATTAATCCAAAGCTAACATGCTTAATTGATAGAGAAAACCCTTCCAACATACCTTTTCCCTTCCATGGTGATTTCAAAAGCCACCACAGCTGGAGTATGCAGCTGCAAGGTGAAGCTGCATCATGGTAACATCGTTGTCAGCCTGGATCCCTGAGTGGCTTCATGGACACTAGCTGCCCTTGGAGAGTGGCCAGGACCATGACATGAGCAATAGGCCTATGTTACGTTAACAACCGAGGCTTAAGGGTGTTGCTTCCTGCTGCATAATCCAACCTGTTTTGACAAACACAACCATACTTATGTCCAATGAAATTTCAGTTTCTTTTAATTTAGTTTTGTTTAAAAGATTAATTTTTAAGAGTCTGATATGTACCAGGCACTGGTTTGGGTACCAGAAGTACAAAGATGAAAACTCTCTAAACTGAAGGAGCACTTGCATTAGAACCACCTGGAGTGCTTCTAAAAATAAAAAATTCCTGAATTCAGACTTATTGGAAGAGAATGTCTAGGCATGAGGACCTAGAACAAGCTAGTCAAATAAGTCTTGTGCATCTTTATGTTTGGGACTGATCTAATGGTAGATAAGGACACACAGGTTATTTTGATTTATTCCTGTAGATATAAAAGTAGGCTGTTGTACGTGACTTGTGAGAACTATGAGACCCCCGGTGGAGTTCTGCTTAGCAGACTGGACCATAATGGCACCGCTCAGCCGTGTGTTTTGGGCAGGACTATTTCAATGACTATACAAAGACAAATTTGCTTGAAACAAAAGTCAGATCTCCATTTCCAAAATAAATGGAAGAATTGAAGAGGTTTTCACTGTCATGGAACTTTTGCTAATTTAAACTAAAAAAAAAAAAAAAAGAAAAGAAAAGAAAGAAAAACCACTGATTTTTAAGTGACTGACTGAATTTACATTCTTAATTTATAAGTGTATACATTTTAAACACCAATAACAGGGTTGTGATGCAGTGGCTGGGATGGTAATAAATATTTTTAAAGGAGCTTCATAACTCAGGATTTGGGTATAGAAACAGAAACCACTAATTTTTTATTTATTTATTTTTGGCTGGGTTGGGTCTTCGTTGCTTCACGCGGGCTTTCTCTAGTTGGGGCGAGCGGGGGCTACACTTTGTTGTGGTGCGCGGGCTTCTCATCGCAGTGGCTTCTCTTGTTGCGGAGCGTGGGCCCTAGGCGCGCGGGCTTCCGTAGTTGTGGGTCACAGGCTCTAGAGCACAAGCTCAGTAGCTGTGGCACACGGGCTTAGTTGCTCCGCAGCATATGGGATCCTCCCGGACCAGGGCTCAAACCCGTGTCCCCTGCATTGTCAGGTGGATGCTTAACCACTGTGCCACCAGGGAAGTCCCGGGAAACAACTAATTTTTAAACACTCATTGGTTAAAAGAAATTGAAATAGAAGGAAGTCTTACTCTTCTAGCAGGAACATTTCTGCTCTGTCCATGCTAGGAAGATGTTCTTGTCCACATTCTCAGTATGATTATATGAGCTTTCAACACATCCGTGCCTTTGTTCTAGTACTGATCCAAATCAAATGCACTTTGCAGATCAATAAATAATTATCATATACAGAATTTATATGTACCATTCCCATCACTTAGCTGTCTGCATTCTGTTAACTGCGTTTGGGCAGAATTTAGAATTTGAATGAACGTAATTGCAAATAGCTTGTCATGATCCATAAAGGGTTTTATGAAATGGGAATGCAGGAAAGCTCTCTTTTTACCATCCTGACGACAGCAGAAACTGGGATTATCTGGAAAGTAAACAAAAATTTAGCTCAACAGTCTCAATTTCCAGACCTACTATATATTGATTTCCTGTCAAGAAGATGTACAGCTCTTGGAACATGTTGCCTGTATTCTTATTTATTTATATATTTATTTACTCATTCATTCATTTTGCAGTGGGGTAGCTATGGCTGCCAAATAAAATAAGCTTCTGGAGTAGTAGAATATATCAGTGCCTTGAAAATGTGCACCTAATATAGGAAAACACTCCTTTAGGAGGAAGGAAAAAATCATTATGGGGGGTAGATGATTCCTGTCTACTATGAACTTTGCATGTAGGTGAATATGCATGTCTATAACTCACTAAAAAAAATTAAATTTTTGGAATTAGGATTACACAGTAGATGAGACACTTTGTAGGTACAGGGCAGTGGAAATATACCAAGAAATATACACTGCTACCTAAATCCCATTTGATCTCATTTTCTTATACCATTTTTTTTCTCCAGGTTAAAGTGAAATAGGGAGGTGGTCACAGCTTCAACTTCCTACAGACAGCTAAAAAAGCACAATAATAGCAAGACAATAATTTAAGTCAAAAGCTCTAAATATTGGAGATTTGTGGTGGATATCAACATAGTAAAGGCTCTGAGAAGTCCTGTGGGAATGACCCACATTTTCTAAATGTATTCAACTATTTTTTATACCTCCTATTAACTTCCCACAGAATACATGGAAAATAAGGCCTGATTAGCTCCCCAGTCTCATCTGTTGCCATTCCACACCTTAAAATATGGGTCACAGACTCACATCTCTCAATCTCCATTTTTTACACATGCTGTTCTTTTTACCTTATTTCTTTTTTAATTTTCTTTAATTTTTTGTTTGTTCCCCCTTCTCATTATTGCTGTTCCAGCTTTAATGAGCTAAACGTTACCTGTAGTCTAGGTCATAGCTTAGCGGTCATTTTGCCTGGGAAGTTTTTCCTAACACCCCAATTACAGACACCATGCTGTTTCTCCACCTAATCCAGTACTTCTTCATAGCTACAGACACCTTTAGTTATAATTATATTTTTAATGATCTTGCTTCCCTGTTGGATGATAAGCTCCACAGACCTGCATGCTCTGTTGTCTTATTCAATATTTTAGCTTCAGCATCTTGTATGGTTATTGGCACATCTTAAATACTAAATAGATACTTATTAAAGTGAAATGAATATCTTGAACCACTGGTTTAGAGAAATGTTCTTGAGGCTTTTAGACTAAGATACTCACAGATTCTCAGTAATTTATTGTGCTTTTGACCTGAGAGAATTACATTAGTCTATATAAATTGCTTCATTTTTTTTGAATTTTACTTTATTTTTAATTTTTGTTTTATCTTTTTACTTTTATTTTCTTTTATTTTATTTACTTTTATTTTATTTTATTTTATATCTGTGCCTATCTTGAGGTCACAGTATAGTTTACCAGCTAAAGCCAGAGGTTTCTAGACTTTGGGAATTGCAACACCTTGCTCTACTTGGTGTGATTTCATAATATGCTCATTTCTCCCTAAAAAAAAAATGCCACATAATATTTATTTCACATTTACATTTAGATAAATTTATATGGACATGTTTATGCACTATAGCTGCCCTCAAACTACTGCGATGTCCAATGGAATGCTTCCAAGCATCAAGTAGACTTGAGGCTGGCTCCTGATTCTTACTCTGGCTCTAATATCCAGGGAAAGTAGGTTTTGACTCTGAAGACATAGCCAGCAAGAAGCGTAACTAGATAACTGATGTTTCTTAAATGTTTTAATGGCACTGCTCTGGAGTGAGACTATAACTAATGTCCTGACCAGTCTTTGTTCTTGGAATAATTTTATAACTCTGGCATCTTTTTTTTTTTTTTTTTTGCGGTACGCGGGCCTCTCACTGTTGTGGCCTCTCCCGTTGCGGAGCACAGGCTCTGGACGCACAGGCTCAGCGGCCATGGCTCACGGGCCCAGCCGCTCCGCGGTATGTGGGATCTTCCTGGACCGGGGCATGAACCCGTGTCTCCTGCATTGGCAGGCGGACTCTCAACCACTGCGCCACCAGGGAAGTCCCCACTCTGGCATCTTTGAACAGTCTGTCACAGTGCTTCAGTTTCTCTGGACAATGTGATGGTTAATTTTATGTGTCACCTTGACTAGACTAAGAGATACCCAGATAGCTGGTGAGATGTTGTTTCTGGGTATGACTGCAAGGGAGTTTCCAGAAAAGATTAGCATTTGGATTGGTAGATAGAGGGCCTGCATAGAACAAAAAAGTGGACGAAGGGCAAATTTGGTCTCTATCAAATTTGGGATATCCATCTTCTCCTGTCCTCAGACATTGGCTCTCCTGGTTCTTGAGTCTTCAGATTCAGACTAGGACTTAGCCCATTGGATCCCTGGTTCTCAACCCTTTGGCCTTGGACTAGAACCATACCTCTGTTTACCTTGGGCCTCCAGCTTGCAGATGCAGATCATGGGACTTCTTAGCCTCCCTGAGTGAGCCTACCCCTCATATTAAGTCTTTTTCTATCTATCTGTCTATCTGTCTATCTATCTATCTGTCTATCTCCTACTGGTTCTGTTTCTCTGTAGAACTCTAATACACCCTCCTCATAGATAAACTTTTTTATTCGGTCACTAAGTATTTTGACGGATTGTGGTGCTAGGTATTGCACCTAAGAGTAAACGTTGATGATTTCTGAGAAATATGGATATAGATATTGTGAAAAAAGAAACGCTATAGCTATAAGTGAAAATGACATAGATGAGAAGAGAGATTACATTTGGCAGCAGGAGTTGTTACACTGAATTATAAAACAATACTGATCATTTAGTAAAGAACAAAGCAGAGCATGTACTCGAGAGTCAGTAGAAACCTTCCATCTTTGGAACTGTCTCTTTAATGCTTTCCAGTGGTTATATCTACATGTTTGCCTCTGCATAATGAGCGGCATTTTCTGGAATATTTTTATATGATTTAGAAAAAGATATGGCATTTTCTGTGAGATATCTGGAGACCCAGTCTCATAATTGGATGTGAAAATCAATAGACATAAGGGAAAAATAAACAACAACAAAACAGGATTTGGAACAATTATATCATAAAATTTAGAAAAAAATGAATAAAATAATTGAAAATAAAATGCATTAAATTATTCAGAGTGGTTATCTATGATAGGTCATTTCTTCTTACTGCTATTATAAATTTTCAAAATTATTTATAGTGGCAAGGACTTAAAATTTAATGAAGTTTATTTTAGTCATTTTCAATTGTACAGTTAAACTGCATTAATTCATAATTGTACAAAATGTACAGTGCTTTTTCTAAAAAAACATTAAGATGAGTTGTTTAGACTAAATATGAGTGCTGTATGCATAATGTGAGAACTTACCTCTGCACTATCGCTGGAACACGTACTTTTACATGAAAGAGTATTAAGAGTCTACAGAGCCCAGCATAAATGTCCTGAGAGCATTCTGTAACTGCTTACCCATCCCCACCCACCCTGGCCCTATCCCCACCCTCCCCTACCACATATATACCCTCTGTCTGTGCTCTGTTGTATCATAAAAACCTCTCTCCCTCAGTTATGCTCTCTAGCATCTCCATAGCCATACCCATAAAACTACTTTCCTCATCTTTTGAACCTCTCTTCTCGGCATATAATTTTCACCCATTATAATAAAGCACATGGCTGTTGGTAGCAGTACAGGTATACGCATGTATGTTATACTCTCTCACTATGAAACATTTAGACTAAATAATGGAAATGATTGACCTGGTTTATTCCCAATATTCATATTTTATTTATTATTGTAATTAGTTTGATGCATATCAGAAAGATGGAGTGCCATGTGCATTTTCTATGGGTAGGTTTCTGTTCTTATTTTTTTCCCTTTCAACTACCCATTAATAAGTTTTAGTAAATAATAAGAGGAGGGCTGGGTGAAAGGCAGACTCTGTACCATCCATACAACTCTTCTGTAAACCTAAAATTATTCCAAAATAAAATGTTTTTACAAATAAGAGGAGAAGGAAAACCAGAATATGAGGAAGGAAAGAGCAAGGGAGAAGGTGAAAAAATGTGAAGTTTGTGGTTTTAGGGACCAAGAGACAGAAGCCCTTCATACATGAACAGTACAATCATGCCTGCATTTGTGTTTGGCTGACGATTTGTGGCAATCAGTTGTAGTATTGAGGTATGTTAATAAGGGCTTAGGCACCTCCAAATCAATTAAATTCGGTTTATTAATGCATAATTCAACATTGTTGCGTAGAGCAGAATGCTTAGAAGGATTTTTAAATTCTATCTTCTGATGTGGCCTGAAATATTTCAAGGAAACACCCACTGTCAAGTGAGTGAAAATGAATAATTATGGGAGCCCTAAAACCCCACAGTTGAGCAGACAAGACAGCTGCTATTATTAAGCACTCCAAATTGAAAGTATGGATTCTATCATTATAAGAACAAAGACAGTGCTGTGATAATTATGGAAACGCTATAGCTTCCATTTTTGCTAATGTTTTTAGTGGAACATTTAAAGCCACAAAAGGTTAAGATAGCTCAATTTCTGTATCTTGTTACTCACTTAGATGAATGCAATTTTTTTTACCAATTGTAGTCATAACAGAGCTTGCAATCCCTGAAACATCATGATAAGAAAGCGCCAATTTGAGCAAGAAATTAAATGATAATAAACATAGTGTAGACTCAGTGGGGGTGGTATTGTTTAATGTCAGTGGTGATTGAAAGTACCTTTTAGATGACTGAAGCTTTGTTGGCCTCGTCTGCTTATATTAATTTCTCCTTTTCAAAGGCCATTATCTTAAATTGCATGTTGTATAACTTGTGCCACCTCCCTCCATCCCGCAGCACCACTCCTAAAGCAACCTGAGGAAGCGTACTGTAGGAAAGAAATCTTCCCTTGTCTTAGCATCCAAGGAGATTACAATCTTGAGACTGTAATAGGAACGTATTAAACTTTGTACAATTTCCTTTTGTCACGTGAATTGAATCCCGTTGTGCTATTTTCTATACTCCTTTCAATCTTTGTCGCAAAAAGGATCTCCGAAAGTGTTAGCATTGCTTAAGCAACCCTGGCCTGGTTTTAAACCAGTCAGGATCTTACAGTTTTATTGGCTCTGAATTTCTTTCCCTGAGAAAACAAAGCAAGAAGACTGGGACAAACCTACCCAACAGATGACAGAACACGGAAAAGGTCTTTGTCCTTTGGCTCAGGCAGGTTTAACAAGGACAATCAATAATCTTCATGTTGATCATATACAAAAAAATTGAAAGGGAAAGGGAAATGTCGCAACATAAATCCAATCTGGTGACAGTGACTGCACTTCTCTGCAAGAGGGAGACTGAAACACTACAAAGGTCTTGGCTCCAGGTTTTCAGTTTCTAATCACAGACTCTTCCTCAAGTGTCAGACTTTCCACATTTTCATTAACTACCACTCTTACCTCTGAGGTTAAGATGGAGCCACTCAAAGGTTGATGGCATCTACAGACTTTGATATTGCCTTGAAATGACCAACACCAACAAAGAAAACAAAATCACTCTTATTAAGAAGGAGAGGGCTTCCCTGGTGGTGCAGTGGTTGGGAGTCCGCCTGCCGATGCAGGGGACACGGGTTCGTGCCCCGGTCCGGGAAGATCCCACATGCCGTGGAGTGGCTGGGCCCGTGAGCCATGGCCACTGAGCCTGCGCGTCCAGATCCTATGCTCCACAACGGGAGAGGCCACAACAGTGAGAGGCCCGCGTACCGCAAAAAAAAAAAAAAAAAAAAAAAAAGAGAGAATTGCTCCTCGGAACTTGATTTTGTTTTGATCTCTAGAGTGTCTTTGATGTCAGGCAAAGCTGCTGCATACAATGCACAGTCTTTGGAATTTTGGTTGCCTGCAAATTAAACTCATTTTGTTCAAGTTTAAAAGTAAAATATTTTTTGCTGCTTATTTTTATATCCACTTCAAATAATTCCATAGCACCAATAAATAATTTCTCCAAATAAAATCCATAACATTCACACCATTAAAGTACGAAGTGATAAAGAACTACATGCTTTAACTTAGCTGAAACGTAAAATTGTTCATCTTTTATTATGAACTGGTGAACTAAGTGAACTGGTCTATAAGATCTCTGCCTTGTTTCAGAATAATTAATTTGGAGGCACATGTTTTTCAAGTAGTACATGTTTTCCAAGTAGCTGCATGGAACACAGGATTAGAGATAAGGAAACCAAGGTTATAGGTGATAAAATCTTGGGTGGGTGAGCTATTTTCACCACATGATATCAGAGATCAGCATTACCCAGTGGACCATAGATTTACTCTGTGTCCCTTTCTTAGGACCAATTCAGAAATAATCCCATTAGACTTTAGTCCTATCAAAAATCACTAGAGGAACCACTGAATCTTTCTGAAAAAAGATTTACCGACAGACCACTTGTCAGATCCACTTTACTCTGTTTTACACTTACATGCCATGTTGATCCAAATCTGAAATAGACACAGGTTATACAATCATATGGTACTCCAACCAGAGTGGTCACAAAATGACCTAAACGGTATTCCATTCAGATCTTATCCCTTTTTCTCTCAGGATTTTACCTAAAAATAAAAATTGGTGGAACTGAAGAGCCAACCAATAATACCAATAATATTTAATGAGTGTTTGTCCTGTGTTAGGCACCATCTGAACTCTTTACAAGTGAATCTCCTTAGAGTTCTAGGTCATTTATAAGGGAGATCCTATTATTGCATTTTACCAAAAAAATGAAGCTCAAACTAGATACATAATTTACACATGTTATCACAGCTAAGAGACAGGCAATCTAGGGCTAAAATTATTCTTAATCAGTAATTTTCCTGCCTTTCTCTGCTACCCTTGTTCTTTATATTGGGCTATCTTATTAATTGACTAATGGAAAGAATTGTCCAGGGCCTTCTAAAACTTTAGTTGACTTTGACTAAATTTTCATTTTAAAAATTATATGTGTGTGTGTATATATATA
>NW_020837952.1:36533795-36543187 GCF_003676395.1 Aethalodelphis obliquidens
TGTTCATAATTTTTTTTTCCAGGATGCAAATTTATTTGGCATTTGGATAAAACGGTTCTCACAGCATCTTAAGAAGAGAATTAGTGCCAACCCAACCAAAATAAACCCAAACTAAAAACCCTTAGTGAAAGGAAAACATAAACAGGCCTTGAGACAATGGCGTATAGACACCCACCCCCACCAAGCAGGTCAGCAGCTCTCACAGCAGCACAAGACTCTCAGCCAGGGCTGGTCGGGGTTCGTCTGACCATGGAGCACAACCAGATCTCACGATGGTGGGCCTGGGTGGAAGGCCGACCCCACCTCTGCCCTTGCTCCCCCATCTCCTCCCCCAGTGGAGCTCAGCCCCTGGGGCACCAGCTCCTAGGGACACTGCAGGCAGCAGGCAGGGCTGGGAGCAGTGCCGCATGTGGGCAGAGCAACCCCGGACAGAGCCCTGGCCTGTCGAAAATCAGGGCCCCCTCTGTGGTCCCCATGGCCTGCTTCAGGCCACCCCCTCAGTGCCTCCCACACGCCCAACTGGCCCAGCAGTCCTTCGGTCCCCAAGGAAGTCCCCAGTCCCACACATCTAGTGCCAGCTGCCCTGCCCTGTACACATGGGTCCGTGTCCTGGGCCAGAGACATAGGGGCTGGGAGGCACCCTGAGTTGTTGGGGTCAGGCCCCTGTGGGGATCCACGGGGGAGCCCACTCCAAAGCAGGAGTGCTCAGGACCCTCACCTGGCACCAACGAGGCCTGCGACCGCTGCTCTGTGCCCAGAACAAGCAACAATACTTTTAGGAACTGTTAAGGCAACATGATTGAAGTCAGATGCTGTAACTTTTCTGAGGGTTGGGTCTTTTTGTTTACTCCAGGCATCAAAATATCCCCTGTGCTGCCACACAAAAAAATAAATAGATAGCTATAAATATAGGTGGAGATACTGATATAAACACAGACATGCGGACAACCATCTAAACGAGAAGATGGGAAACTGCTTTTTTGTAATCATAACCAAATAAGAGTCTGAAAGCTGTCCGAATGCACATCTCTCAAACTTACAGTTAAAACTGCTCATTATACTCCATTATTTCAGGTTATAATGCAAAGCAACTGCTTGGACACCTGGAACAAGGCTGCTTTAAATAATCTTCAGATCCTAGAATCTGTCAGGATTATTTTTCTCTGTGTGTTGACTCCCCTAGTGCTCTTACCATCAAGATTACCTGGAAACAAGACTAGACCAATGCATGGAAGCTCTCAGTGTAAACCAATTAAACCTGTTTAATAATAGTTCTTGGGCTTCCCTGGTGGCGCAGTGGTTGAGAGTCCGCCTGCCGATGCAGGAGACACGGGTTCGTGCCCCGGTCCGGGAAGATCCTACGTGCCACAGAGCGGCTGGGTCCGTGAGCCATGGCCGCTGGGCCTGTGCGTCCGGAGCCTGTGCTCCGCAACGGGAGAGGCCACGACAGTGAGAGGCCTGCGTAACGCAAAAATAATAATAATAATAATAGTTCTTGCCCTTTAAAAACCTACATAACTTGTAGTGGTACATCAAGACTTGCATAATCTCTCAAAGTCTTGCAACAAAGTTTAAGCATTTCCTAAAAAAACAATAATTATATTACATTGTGTCTGTGCCTGAAACCAGTGTAAATTTTTCAGATAAAAAATTACAAATGAACAACTCTTTAGATAAAACTGTCTCTGCATTTTGGAGTGCTGGGAATTAAGTTTTGTTTTTTGTTTTTTGTTTTTTTGCGTTACGCGGGCCCCTCACTGTTGTGGCCTCTCCCGTTGCGGAGCACAGGCTCCGGACGCGCAGGCTCAGCAGCCATGGCTCACGGGCCCAGCCGCTCCGTGGCATGTGGGATCCTCCCAGACCGGGGCACGAACCCGTGTCCCCTGCATCGGCAGGCGGACTCTCAACCACTGCGCCACCAGAGAAGCCCGGGAATTAAGATTTTAAAAGATAGCAACATGATGTTAGTAAGCAATATACACAATAAATATTGATAAGTAGTATTGTTTGATTGGGGACTAACTGTTGTCATTGGAATTATGGTTTAATTTCCTTTTAGAAATGGAAATGGTAATGGTTAGTAATGAGGTAGCACTGTTACTAGGGGGAGTTTTAAAATTTTACGGAGGACGTTTTTTGGTTATATCAATGATGAATGTGCTAAGGCATTTAGTGAGTGGAAACAATAAATGCTAAGCATCCCACAAATGCACAGAGTTGTCTTATTCAAATTTTAAATATATTCCCAGTCAAGTACAGACATCAGATGGAATCATTTATGTTCTACTCTAGTTATGCATATTATTTTAATATAATTATACTTTCTGTTTATTTCTTAAAATTGTTAAAGCTAGGATATTACATTGACTTTTAAAATTACATTATTGGTAGATTTGTCATCTATTAATTTCATTTCAGAAAAGTAAAAATATTTGTTATAAAAAGATTTTTTTATCTGATAGACTGAGATTTACAGGATAAGCAATGAAGAAAGCATTAATTAGGGTAGAAAAGCATAAGACCGAATCTTGGAAACTTCTAAACTAGAAAATGTCCAAAGAAATGTTATGATGGCAACTTATGAGGGATAAAAGTTGTTGATATCATGTTATAGCACCCAGGCTTGGTTTAATAGCTTGACCTTCTCAGCTCTCTTAGTGACCCACAGAGGCAAATGTTGATATCAGTGATATTTTCAATAGTTTCTAGGAGTACATTTTCAAACTGTTCAGAGAAAAGATTTTTTTCAATATTTGTCCGTGCCACCTTTTTGTTGTGTGTTAGTGGTGGTGGTGGCTTCATGTTCACTTTAACCCCTCTTGAGAATTACTCATAACATTTCCAAATGGAACTCTCCAAAGTTAGAGCAACATCTAAGAAATCAATCCAGAAGTCCTTGTATTAACAGCTCAAACTTTGAGGTATTTACATTCCTTTGTATTTTAGCCCATCTGGACTATATGACTGAAGTCTTGCCAGAAAATGTGACCTTTTGAATAAGCTTCAAATACTCAGTGGGCCTGTTGGAACAAACGCTCATGGGCATCAAAGAACACTCTTTTTAGGCAACGATCAGGATGAAGCCATATGTAACCATCCCTTGTGGGATTCTGTCCATCCTCTAAATAATTCAATTACCTGAGTAATCATAAAGCTTAAAATATGCTTACCTTTGTGTCTCTTTTGCTTATTAAACAAACATTCACATCTAGCGATATATTACAGAATTATCTTCAAAGAACATCATTTCTTTTTTTCTCTGAAGCCAAAAAATTATTAATGCAGATAAGACATAACTCAAGAGAAAGCATCTCATTAATTAAAATCCTAAATTGAACAACATAATAGGATTGTTTCTAAATAGTAGCTTAATAGTAATTTTTATACAAACAGAAATATACATGAACATATGAAGTATCCAATAACTTGTTGCTTGAGTGAATGAGTGCAGTAATTAATCAACGAATATATCTATGGAGTATTTGTAAGTACTAGTTAAAACTCCATTTTGGAGATATGAGTTAAGCTAAAACATAAAGAACATTCCAAATATTTTTATTATAGAAAGATCATGAAAAGATCCTAGTTAATCATATTAATGTAAATAATTATAAAATTTAAATATACTTGGTGCTTTCTATGTGTCCCTGGTACTATTATTGAGATTTCATATCCATATTAAATCAGTTCATCCTCACAACAACTCTATGATGTACATCATTTTACAAACTAAGAATCTTATTAAGTGATTTGCCCTGGGATACGGATAACTTTGGAATTCATTAAAATAAAGAGTCTATTAACTGAACTAATGAGTAAAAAGATCAGGTGTATTGATGAAAATTCACAATTATAGACTTGTGATAGTTAAGACTTTTGCATTAAGTACTGGAAACATAAATTAAGCAAAAAAAAGAAGAAAAGGCAGTGAGGCTCCTTGACTTTTTTCTAGATCCCAAGGGTGATGTCCAGACATGTTGGAAGGACCAGAATCTGTCAGGAGTATAGCAGAATTTTTTTCTGTTCCTCATATTTGCCTCTCTGGTTAACTGCGGCATTTTTCTTTCTCTCTCTGATATCCAGTACACATGACCATCCATGGCTTTCAAACTAATGTGTTTAATTTCCAGCCACAAGGGAAAATTAAAATTCAGTTCAGATGTCAGATTCCTGGAGGAGGACCTTTAACTGTCCAGAGTGAGTCAAATGATAATTCCTGTTCCAATCAACAGTGTGTAGCTATGTAATTCTGTCCACCTTCTATCCTGAGCCATTCATTTACTACATGGTGCGAGCCATGCAGAACCAAGATGGTTGCTGGGAGCTATGCCTGTGACCATGTAGAGTGATAGCTTCCCCAATTTCAGATAAATACCTTAATAGGCATCTATTTAAAGAGTGAGGCATTCAGATATCAAATATTCAAGAGAGAGTCTTGCTAGTTGCTCTAGACAGGTCTCCTAGGCTGGTCTATAGTGTTGTGGCATCATGCAGGTGTATCTGGGTCAGATTGTCAGGTTTTCTGAACAGAAACTACACTCGATCAACTTATCTATATATAGTATTTCAGATCCTAGGGAATTAACGTTAAACTAACTCATAGGAGACAGCTTTAAAAAAATTTTAGCCCCAGTTTAATACAGTGAAAAATAGGCCTGAGTCAAGAATCATGACTGATCCTGGATGTAAGACCTCTCAGGAGACTAAGTTACAGATTAGCTGCTTGTTAAAAACTGGCACAATCACATCAGATAATCATTGGCAGGTGAATTGTCCTTTCTCTAAGGAAAGAACACTTCTAAGTAAGTAGGGCACACCTCTAGGATAAGGGAGCAGTTTCCACTAGTTAGTATAAGATAAACACTAAAATTTCTTGTGTTTCTCCCTTTTGTATGCAGTCTGCCTTCTCAGAATAGCAGTTGCTTTAGTTATATTCCAGACCTAAGGATGCCATTGTGATCCTATTGGAGTATTTCCTAGTCTTGTTCAATAAAATATTTGTGAACATCTCTCAACGTATATAGTTTTTCAGGGGGATCTTCTTTATTCTGATTTTTACCAGTTTTACATCAGAAAGTGACCTTTTATGTGTGTGTATGTGTGTGTGCGTGTGACATGAAATACAGCTTGATTACTATCATGAACATTCTGTAAACAAAGAACCTAAATAAGAAGTGTAGTTAAGAGTCAGGAAGTGGATAGGATCAGAACCAAAGTGCAAATATAAAAATAAGTGAAAATGGTCAAGGATGTGTGCCACAAATACTACTAGTGTAAGAGCAGCCATCTAATGTGCAAACTAGTGTGTCTGGAGATGTCAGGCTGGATCAAAATACAAGATCAAGATATACCTAGGTGGATACAGCATAGTGTGGGAAGGCCAAGAACCAATGGATTGGAATTATGGGGAAGCATTCATATACAACCTACCAAAATAGTTGCATTTGGTTGTACAAGTGGTATACTGCTGGGGGGCACTTCACATGTTAGTCGTAATATATTTGTATAATTATTACAAATTTATGGCAGATAATAAGAACATATCTTGAAGAAGGAGTGCCTTTTTAAAATTCACATGAAGCTTTTATATAGGCTAAAGTGGTACCAGCTATCGTATTTGTACAGATAGAATGCAAATGAGACTAAAGGTTATAAAGGAAACCTAGTTATCTTAACTTCAGATCAATGCTAACTATACTTTTCAAGAGTGGACAACACATTACGTGCTAGTCATGAAATCAGACATTTCATCTCTGTCCACCATCAATGCAGACCACCACGTTATCCACCTAGCTGTAGTAACCAGCACTCGGTAGCTTATGATTTTGGTTAAGTAGATTCTGAACCTGTGATCACAATAGCTGAAATTTCTATTCTCATAGTTTAAAAATGTTCCTGTTTCAGAATTTTATTCAAATTTCTAAAGAAATCCTTCACATTTCTTTCAGCCTCTCCCTTTCCTTGAGGTACACTGTGAGTTTTTAGAATTTTGAATTTTCTTAAAATATGTGATTTGTGTGGTAGAGAGACACCAAAGAGAGAAAGAGATCACAAGA
Source organism: Aethalodelphis obliquidens (assembly GCF_003676395.1). Lineage (NCBI taxonomy): Eukaryota > Metazoa > Chordata > Mammalia > Artiodactyla > Delphinidae > Aethalodelphis > Aethalodelphis obliquidens. Next base: position 36,539,852 of record NW_020837952.1, read on the forward strand.
GAGCAAGCTTTAGTAATGGGGCTCGAGATGTTGAGCAAATGAGGCAAAGGATGCTTCCATTAGCAGTGCTTTGACAGCATCGTTCCTATCACCCCTACTGTGGGATTGACTAACCAATGGTTTATTTTATAATTCGAAAGTCAAACTAAGGGTGAAAGAAAACTCCTTCTGTCTTGCCAATAATTCCACGCTTGGAGATGCACATATTCCCACGGGAGGCATGCAGCAGGTGTGAGAGCGTGAAGCTATTGCTGTTGGCTGTTGATTACTCTCTGTGTAATTTGAAAAGGTTTCTATTCCCACAGCTTTATGTCATATATCAACAGTAATACATTCATAATCATTAATCCAGCCTACTGGAGGTTTGGCCACTGTGACAGATGTCTGCTCAATTTCATATTGCGGGTTCTCACTTATTTCCCCCTCCCCCTGGAAAATCTTTTATATAAAAATCTAACATTAATGTATCTGATATGGTGCTTCCATCCTATAGTGACATTAGTTATCAACCTATAACTTCAAATGAATAGTTAATTAATGATAAGCCAAACACACCAGTACCAATTTAGCACACTTTATCTGCACTACAGTTTATGGCAAAGATTACTAGATAATAAACAAACTCTGAGGTATACTTTTGTTTTTAATAATTGGAATAATCCACTCTTTTGGTTATACACTTAAAAGCTCTATTTTGTCTTAGAGTCTTAAAGACTTTGTCTTACTTTTTTGTGTGTCTTAGACTTGTGTCTTAGAGATATTCCATCATTGGATGAGAAATGTGGAGTAATCCTCAAACATCTCCACCAGGTTCAACAGTAATCCCAAGGCAGAAAATGTTGCCTGTACCACCTAAATTGACAACTCTTTGCAAGGGAAATTCCATGCATACTGAACACGCTCTGTACTTTTATCTGTTATCTGGCGGACTTCTGGTAAATGTATAAGAAAGGAACAACTCTATTTCCCTCTATTGTTTAGTTTCTTAAGAAACTCTTGAGTTTAAGGCATACATATATTTACTTTAAATATTCCTAACAGTAATTGGGTTTAAAGAAATACCTTCAGGGTTCTGATGTTACTTCTATCATTGTAATCCTTTAGCTTTGAATAAAATTGTTGCTATTGTTTTTAAGATTTGCCACTTGATTTGAGTTGTTTTATCCAGTGGGTGCCTCTGTTTTCATTTTCCTTGTATTTTTAATACATTGTACTAATTCCTTCTTTTAAATAATTTTCAGAATCTTAGAAGCAGGCATGGGTGATAATAATGAGTAATATACAAGAGCAGGAGGGAGGGAAGAAGAGAGAGAGAGAGAGAGAAAGCGAGAGAGAGAAAGAGAGAGAGAGAGAGAGAGAGAGAGAGAGAGAAAGCAGTAGCTCTCCACAGAAAGCAAGTAGGTCCTGTGCATACAAAGTTTTTTTTTGGTCTTTTTAGTGTATCATCAGATCACCCAGGAAGCACAGGTCAAAGCTTTAAAAAAAATCTGTCTCCTTCAGTTGTATTTGAATGCTTTTAGAAGAGCTTACAACAGTTCTTCTCCATTTGCATGTTTTCTAATTGCTTTGACAGTAAGTGGGAGGCAAGCTGGAAAGAACTGTGAAAAATATATGCTTGGTATGGATGAATCTGAGATTCCATAAGGAATTCCATTTTCTAGCATCTGAGATCAATTTCTTATAATGCCATTTAATAAACACCTTTTAACGTACCTCTTGTAAACCCTAAAGCTGCCTATTCTACAAAGTATATCTTCCATTGACTCTCATTTATCCTTTACCCCATTACGGAGTGTATTTAGTTGTATTAGTTAATTTATTGAATGATGTTAAGAAATATACCTAAATATTAAGATTGCTTTTTATATGCATCAAAGGTCCTGGGTCTAATTGGAGAACCAGTGACACTTTTCAATTAGAAGAATAGAAATATCTGGAGGATAGAGAGGACACAGAAAAGCATTTTCCATCAGTAGATCAAAGGTCATTTGCCCAGTGGTTAAGGCCATGGACTCTGGCAATAAGACTACCTGGTTGCACATACCAGCTCTTTTGTTTAAATCCCATGTGACCTTGGGTGATATACTTAATACTTCTATACCTTGGTTTCCTCATCTGTAAAATAGGTATAATAATAGTACCTAGCATTACTGCAAGGGTTTAGTGCACAGTTCTTGAACGGTAGGTACTGAGGAGCATTAGCTACTATATAGGATAAGTATACAGAGCATTTTAAAAAGTCAGACTTAATCTATTAGGGGCTTGGATTAACTCCACTTTCTCAAAGCTGGTGGGAGGGGTTTTCATTTGAAACAATGCTCCAACAATAAAACCATGGGAAAAATGGAACACAGCCAGAGCTCCATCACTGAAAGCTCCATCACTTTCCATTACTGAAGGGCTTCAGTGAAGCCTTTGTCATGGATAATGAAGAGATCCATGACCAGGGAACCCTTCTAATTGGAAGATTTGATGGTTTTCCCCCAGGTTTTGAGACTGCTGAAGGGGGAAGTCAGAGGACTCCTAGAATAAATTGGCATATGGGGGAATTATTTGATAGCAAATCTTAAAGAAAAACTCCAGTTGTTATGTTCTTTTTTTCCACTGGGAATCCTAGCCAAACAGAAAGCATTGGCTCTGTGACAGCAGGCTTACAAATCTATCTAGTACGATTTTGAGATCTACAATATTTGTTAAAATCCAACCATTTTGCCCCCCAGTGATGGGAGGGGTGGTCAAATTCTGTCCATTGCCTGAAAGAAATCAATCGTGATCCTCTACATGACCACGCAGGGTCTTTCAGGCCACAGAGTCCATCTTTAGTTGTATGCCTGGAGCCCCCAGATCTCCTTCACTTTTTTCTTTTCTGTTTTTTCCTCCAGTGTCCAGATTCCATCCTGTTTCAATACTTTGTGATCAAACTTCCATCCTAAAAAGAGTATATTGCCTCCTTATACTCTTCAGAAGGGATCAGCTGCAAAATAAACAAAACCTCATTGCTAATATTAAGTGCCCCTTCTAGCAATATCCTAATGCTTGCCTCTCTCCATTGCAACAGTGAGGGCATAAGGAGCATAGGCTAGACAGAAACACATCTCACCACAATTTGACAGAGACACAGAAGGAGAGCGTCTCTAAGATCATGTTCAATTCCACAATTCTTTACTTTCATCTCTACAAAAAAATGCAGCCTTGTTTCTGCTAAAGGCAGGAACCTCTATAATCAGACACAATTTGCCCAGCAATCAGTTGGTAATAAGGGATCAGTGTTCCAGTCAATTTTAAGGAGACTTTTGGATGATCTAAGAGTCTAAATTATAAAAGAGTTGTGGTAAC
>NW_020837952.1:36543287-36592281 GCF_003676395.1 Aethalodelphis obliquidens
TTTTTTTTTTTGCGGTACGCAGGCCTCTCACTGTTGTGGCCTCTCCCGTTGCGGAGCACAGGCTCCGGACGTGCAGGCTCAGCGGCCATGGCTCACGGGCCCAGCCGCTACGCGGCATGTGGGATCTTTCCAGACCGGGGCACGAACCCGTGTCCCCTGCATCGGCAGAAGGGCTCTCAACCACTGTGCCACCAGGGAAGCCCTAACCTTGCTATTTTTTAAGGTAATTTCTATGTTTCACATGACTTAGGTATACTATTTGACACTATTCCTTTTTCTCTAAATTGTATTTCAGTGATATTTTTAAAGAGGGAAGAAAAACTTTATTTTTTCCATTTAGATTAAATAATTCAGTGTAATGCCTCAAAAAGTGAAATCTAATCTCACATGACCTCTAAGGTCTTTTTGGTCTCTACTCTTCAAGATGCTAAGAGTCTATGAAATGCTAAACACGCAACCCAAATCTGCCATGACCAAGTCGATTTCAGATTTCCATTGTTACCAGGCTTGTGGGCTAGATGGATATGAGCTTCGTAGAGTGGTTTATAATTTATCTGGTTGTCTTTCTATGCTTAATCCATCTGTGGGAGTGACAGCTTGACATAATCACTAGCTTCAAATAAGTAATTCCATTTACTATCAGTTTTTAATTTTATTTCCTCATTCCTTTATTGATGCAGTAAAATGCTGGTTAATCTGCAGAGCCCAGGCCAGCCCAATGTTGTCAGTATTAATTTCACACTACTGCATCTTCGTGTTTGGTCCTATACAGTAATTAAAGGAAATCATTATAAAGTTGAAATTAAGCTGGATGTATAATCCTTGGTTTAGTTTGCATGAGACCAATAGATGATTCATAGCAATCTTTATTATTTTCTTCACATAGCCAAGGTTTTCCTTCTCTAGTAAAATATTTAGTCACATGTATTTCTTTGTTAAAGTCTCTTTTATTCTATAATGTGCAACCTCCCCCGCAAAAAACCTATCCTTTAGGAAGATGGGAGTTATCTTTTAACTCTGGTAAAATTTAAATTTGCTAAGAGCAGTGGTTCTCAAAGTATGGTACCCGAGGAGCAGCATTTTAATGACATGGACTCTTAGGTGCTATAAAAAATTACCATAGACTGGATGGCTCATAAACAACAGAAATTTATTTCTCACAGTTCTGGTGACTGGAAGACCAAGATCAGGGTATCAGCATGGTCAGGTGAGGGTCTTCCTCCACGTAGAGACTAACAACCTCTCTTCTCCTTATATCCTCAACATGGTAGAAAGAGGGTGAGAGAGCTCTCAAGGGTCTCTTTCATAAAGACACTAATCTCATTCATGAGGGTGCACCCTCATGAACTAATTACCTCCCAAAGGTCCCACATCCTAATATCATCACATTAGGGGTTAGAATTTCAACATATGAATTTTAGGGGGACACAAACATTCAGTCCATAGCACAGGCAGTCTTGCTAAAATACAGATTCTACCAAATCAGAAATTCTGGGGGACGGGGCCCAGCAACATGTGTCTTAATAAGCCTTCTAAGTAATTCTAATGTATGCCAAAGTTCGAGAACCACTGATTTAGTTTTTAAAGCATTTCACACACTACATCTACTTTGCTCCTCATGACAGCCTGCACAGTGGCTTCACTAACCCCATTTTATAAATGAAGAAAGGGAGGCTCAGAAAATCTCAAGGATTTGCTTAAATTCACAGAACTGATAAATTGTAGAGCCAGGATTTAAATCTGAAATTTCACAATGCTCTTTCCACCGTATTCATGGATTTCAAATAGATCTCAAAGGAAATATGCAGATGCCCAATGTATAAATTAGGTAAAAATCAATTATTGATTATTTTATATTTATTTTTATATGAAAATTATTTTATATTTATTCTTATGTGGGAGTATAACTTCCATAAAACCACAATCATTTACTTCACCCCCTACTCCCTCATGTACACACACACATCGCCTTTTCTCACCAGCCATCCATTAGTGAATTATTCAAATCATAATACACAGACTCCACTTTAAATTCTGTCCAGACTGGGACCTTCAATGTCATGCTGAAGAATTTAAGCTTTGCCTACAAATCAGTGAGTCTGCTCTTCTGGGCCACGGATGGATACTTTGTTATGGAAGGTGGGCTGGAATTTTGCAAGAGATCCACCAATCTAGAAGCACAGCAAGCAGTGAGTTTAAATCGAATGAATAATAATATCTCATTCAAATAAGTAATACAAATCTTCAAATATCTGTAACTAATAAAATACCTATATATCTAACAGAACACTAAATTCCAAGTAATTTTATGTCATCATGGATTTTCTCAAGTGACAGATACCAAAAGTTCAACTACTAGAACATAGGCATTTCCAGAATTTATGGATGTTAAGAAGGAAATTCAGACTCAAAGTTTGATAAGTCTTGCCATTTATCCAACTTCTTTGTTCTCTATTCACCATACCTCCTGTTCTCATTCAAATTCAGGGCTTAATTTGCCTTGATGATCAAAGTAACTTGGATGACCATACAATTAGTCATTCAAACTAGGATATTTTTGAGACTGAGAGAGGGCACTATTAATAATTACACTGGGATAGGTGTTGTAAACCAGGGCAGCCCTAAGCAAAGAGGGGGCTGTGGTGGTCATAGCAGAAACCACTTCCTTCCCTGACTCTCCTCTCTCTTTCTACCCAACATACATACGGTTTTCATGGCTAATACATAACCCTGGTCATGTCACTTGTCTCCTCATTCCCGGACACAATAAAATTGGGCTTCTTTATGCTGACATTTCAAATCCTGCAGGATTTCAGGATTTTTATTTCAACCATTTTCTCCAGTCAAGACCAGCTACATAATTTTTTTGGAAGTTTGTTCCTCTTAATCTCCCTCACCTATTTCTCTCCTCCCCTGACACCCCCTCCCCTCTGGCAACTGCCTGTTTGTTGTGTGTCTATGACTCTCTTTCTATTGAGTTATGTTTGTTCATTTGTTTTTTAGATTCCACACATAAGTGAAATCATACAGTATTTGTGTTTCTCTTTCTGACATATTTCACTTAGCATAATACCTTCTAGGTCCACCCATATTGTTGCAAATGGCAAGATTTCATACTTTATATATATATTTATATATAAATATACACACACCTATATATTTATATGTGTGTATATATATGTATGTATTTATGTATTATGTATCATCTTCTTCATTGATGGGCACTTAGGTTGCTTCCATATCTTGGCTATTGTAAATAGTGCTGCAGTGAACATAGGGGTGCATGTATCTTTTCGAATTAGTGTTTTCTTTTTTTTAAATAAATACCCAGGAGTGAAATTACTGGACTTATGGTAGTTCTATTTTTATTTTTTGAGGCGTCTCCATACTGTTTTCCACAGTAGCTGCACCAATTTACAATCCCACCACCAGTGTTTGAAGGTTCCCCTTTTTCCACATCCTTGCCAACACTAGTTATTTCTTGTCTTTTGGGTAATAGCCATTCTGACAGGTGTGAGGTGATAGCTCATTGTGGTTTTGATTTGTATTTCCCTGATGATTAGTGATGTTGAACATCTTTTCTTGTGCCTATTAGCCGTCTGTATGTCTTCTTTGGAAAAAATGTCTATTCAGATCCTCTGCCCATTTTTTAATCAGGTCGTTTTTTTTGTTTTTTTGGGGGTTTTTCTGATGTTGAGTTGAATGAGTTCTTGGTACATTTTGGATATTAACCCTTTATCAGAGATACCATTTGCAAATATCTTCAGTAGGGAGCTACATAATTTTTGAGGCCCAATGCACAATGAAAATGTAGGGTCCCTTGTTCAAAATTTGTTAGGAATATCAAGATGGCAACAACAGAGCAATAAACCAAGTGTGGAGCCCCGTAGAACTACACAAGTCACACATCCATGGAAACTGGCTGAGCCGCCAATAAAACCAGACTATCTACTAGCCTCTTGGACATCTGATGCTTGCCCCTCTTTCCCAGGTCCTCCTCTGAATTCATTATCCCTAATTTCTGTCCTTTGAAACTAGGTGTAAGGCATTCTGTTTTTTCCTCCATAAAGTTTATCTTAATTCTACTAATTTCTTCTTTCTTAAAATCCCCAATTCTCTTTTGTTTGCATATGTCTCTTAGGTCATGTTATATTGCTTTAATCATCTTATTTTACCTTAATCTTCCTCACCATCTAGTTTCCAGTTCAGTTTAGTTACGTAAACATAATAAGAATTTCAAGAACATTTGCAGAATGTACACATTAGTAATTTTTTAATTCGCTTTCTTTCCAAATATGTAGAACATTATTATTTGCTGACAACAATCCAAACTCCAGCATAAGTTTTCAACATTGCCTAAATATGTATTGATTTATCCTCATTTGGGGGAAATTCTTTAACATATACTTCCACACAACATATTCTATCTAAAATTTCCTTTGTTCTTATACCTTATGGAGAAGGGAAATGCTGTTCACTAGGCATGTATCAAGTGCCAATTAATAAAATAAGAACATTTACAAAATGCATCTCATTTACTGCTTGCAAAACCCATGTACTAATATGCCCACATTACAAATGAAACTAAGACTCCAGGGGTAAGGTCACCTGCCCCAAATCACACAGCCTGTGACACAGTCAGGATTCAGAACAATATCTGCCTGTCTCCTGTCTGTACCTCACACCATCAACACTACTTTCCTAAGAGCAGCTCATTAATAATAGAAGGTGACAGTCTGTCAATTTTACATTCATTTTATTAAAAGGTGACAACAAACCGTCAAGGGCAATGATTGGACATTTTCACAGGGGTGTCCACCTGGCTGCATCTTTCCCCTGTTTTTCTGATAAGGAGATGAGCCATCTTCAAGACAGGGTCAGTTCTGAGGCCACTCTAGGAGATTGGGTGGCCTGGCAGGGGGTCCAGAAGCAGCCCCACAATCCTCATCTCCTCTCCCTTCTGAATATGACTCAATGAATTACAACTTTATCATGTCCCTAATAATGCTCTGCAGCCTCTAAATATTTGTTGGCTAAAAATGAATAAATGGAGACATTATAAAACTCTTGGATTCCCACAGTTGACTCCAATGAGAAACACACTTCAACTAACAACTCCAGATGGAAATAAACACTGAGGATGCCACAAGGGTCCACAAAGCCCCTCCACCACCCAAGACCAGCCTCCCTTAGACAAGGACATTTTCTTTGCAGAGCTTCAAATCTTGATTACAACATATCCTTAGTTGTTGGGTCCTTGGTGATGTTAAAGATCTTGCCTTTGAACCATAGTTCATAATCCTGATTTGCCTAATAGCTGTGCTGTCCCCAGAATTGCCCTCAGAATCAACAAATTACCATTTGCATTTAACGGTTAGGAAATAGCTGCTGCTCAAGAGAGGGAAAAAAAATCATAGTTGTGAGAAGCTCACTTTAGGGCAATTACTCTGGATGGAAGTAAGGGTCTGAGGTCCCTAGGAAATGGGAAGAGTTCGGAACAATCAGAGGAAAGGTTATACTTAACTGACTAATTAGAAACCTCAGTCTCCAAAATGAGGAGGCCCTTGCAAGCTAAACAGTGCTCCTGGGGTGAATAGGGCTTTTAATGCATACTTCAGAAACTTGCCCCCTTCACCCCCTTTCTCTTCAGGGAGAAAGGAGTTATCTTGGAGCTTATCACTTCATTTCTAAGGCAGATCACAGAGACAGCAGAAGAATCAGTGAAACTATTTTTCTCTAATTTTGACACTGATCCATTTTTTAAGTTTCAGCTCTAGAGTCAAATTTCTCTGTAATTTCCCTCAATTCCCAAAGAAAAGGATACAAAACGTTACAGTAGGAAAGATTATGGATTTTGGATTCAGTTCAAATGTTGACTCTTTGATCTACTTGCTGGTAACCTTGGACACATGACTTAAGCTCTTTGAGCCTCAGATAGCTCTGATGATGATCCTTACACAACAAATAAGATTTGTATGTGATGGTACTGGATTAATAAATGTTAGCTCCCTTCCCCTCGCAGCATCCCCACTGAAAGCAGTACCGTTATTAACACATTTCAGACCTTGCTTTATAGTAGGATTTGAATATACATGACTTGCTTCTCTTCCATGATGCAAACTGCTTTTCAAGAAGGGGTGATGTGTATCCTTATAGGCTCAGTATACCTTCTGCAGCATGTGTTCAGTGCATGCTCTTTGCAGGGAATTAAAATATTTTATTCATGGAAAAGGAATGAACTTTGCTTCAAAAGGCAAAGTAGATAATCATTAGTATAGACATTTCTCCAAAGAAGACATACAAATGGCCACTTTTTTTTTTTTTTTTTTGCGGTACGCGGGCCTCTCACTGCTGTGGCCTCTCCCGCCGCGGAGCACAGGCTCCGGACGCGCAGGCTCAGCAGCCATGGCTCACGGGCCCAGACGCTCTGTGGCACGTGGGATCCTCCCGGACCGGGGCAAGTACCCGTGTCCCCTGCATCGGCAGGCGGACTCTCAACCACTGCGCCACCAGGGAAGCCCTGCCACTTTTTATAGTTGTATAAAAAGACAGTCAGCATCACTAATTATCAGGGAAATGCAAATCAAAACCACAGTGAAATCACCTCACACCTGTTAGGATGGCTATTATTCTCTTTTAAAGAAAAGGAAGAAAATAACAAGTGTTGGCAAGTATATAGAAAAGTTGGAACCCTTGTGCACTGTTGGTGGGAATGTAAAATGGTGCAGCCACTATGGAAAACAGTATGGAGTTTCCTTAAAAATTAAAAATAGAACCACTATATGATCTGGGTATTCATCCAAAAGAATTGGAAACAAGATCTCCAAAAGATATTTGCATTCCAGTGTTCACTGCAGCATTCTTTATAATAGCCAAGATTGGAGACAATCTAAATGTCTGTTGACAGATAAATGGATAAAGAAAATGTAGCATATACATACAATGGAATATTACTCAGCCTTAAAAAAGAAGGAAATCCTGTCATATGCTGCAACATGATGAACCTTGAGGATATTATAAATGAAATAAGCCACTCACATCAGGACAAATACTACATGATTCCGTTTATTTGGTATATCTAAAGTAATCAAACTCATAGAAGCAGAAGGTAGATTGATGATTGCCAGGGGCTGGGGAGCAGAAAATAGGGAGTTGCTCCTCAACTATATAAAGTTTCAGTCATGGGAGATGACAAACTTCTAGAGATCTGCTGTACAATGATGTATGTATAGTTAACACTACTGCACTGTACACTTAAAAAATTGTTAACAAGGTAGATTTCATGTTATGTGTTTTTTACCGCAATAAAAAATAATAATCTGTTGCTAGTCCTGATTACTTGTACATCTTCTTACATTTAGTACTTTCTTTAAAAAATCTTGAAGGAATAGAAATATTTTTAGTGCCTTACTACTTTAGTACCCTAGGATTAAAGAAAATCAAAATGTATTCTTCTCTGACCAACACTCGCTTTTAGAACAGTGGTTTTTGACCTGAGTGTCACAACAGTTCAACCAGGAGGGGCGCCAAAAGTAAAAACATATATGGTTGAATGGTTAAGAGCTCAAGCTAAGGAGACAAATCCCAGTCTCATGTCTTCCTGGCTTTGTCTTTTGAGGGAATTACCTGGGCTTTGGGTGCTTCATCTACTCAGATGTAAAACGAAAATAATAATGCTTCTCTTGCAGCATTATTATAATAGTTAAATGAGATAATACATCTAAAGCACCCAACTCAATCAATATAACTATTACTTTTAATTTGTACTCACAATAGAGAAACAACTCAGGTTGCAAATGATTATGTGTGTATGTGCGTATGCATGTATTGGGTTGGCCAAAAAGTTTCTTTGGGTTTTTCCATAAGATGTTACAGAAAAAAAACGAACGAACTTTTTGGCCAACCCAATAATTGGCTTGTTTTATTACAGGTTAACCCTACGAAAGCATGACCTTCTACATTTCTGTTATGGTTCAAATAACTATTTCATGATATATTTATTTTGTCACGTTCAAATTTTTCTCAAAGTGGGTCACTTTAATCATTTCATCTACAAACTACAGACTTGTTTATGACAGATTATGTGTGTTTTTTCTCTTCTTACCTCCCCTCCTCCCCTCCACCCCAATATCTAGCAGAGTAGATTGTCTAATGTAGGCTCAGTAACATTTTTTAAAATGAATTAATTAACATTTTTAAATTTAATTTTAGAAAAACATACTGCAAATACAACATTAGAAGAGAATAGAACTTGCTCACTTCTTCTCCAAGCACTTTATATTCAGAATGCTTTAACTGGACTATTTATGTAAACATTTGCCTTCAAATTCAGAATACTTTAACTGGAATATTTATGTAAACATTTGCTACTGATGGGAGAGTTTATTTTATAGAACTATACAGTCAGGAGGATTATAAGGGGCCTAAACAGTTCATTTATTATGATTTCTAGGTTTATAAAATAGAAAATTAAAACCTGTATTGACCTAGAGGCTTGACTATCGAGGGCCCAAGCTATGGTCTTCTGGTTTCTGCAACCCAGCTGCATTGAATCAAGATCCCTGGCTTCACTACAGCTGAAACCATAGCTGATAAACAGCCTTCAGTGGACTTCAGAGTATTTCTGTCTATGGGAAAGAAATACACAAGTATTTATTCCATTGTACCCTCTGAAAGTCTTTCCCGTCCTCTCCTCTCAAAATTACACACACACACACACACACACACACACACACACACACACACACACACACACACACACACACACACACACACACACACTCTTTTTAAAACACTCAGCCAAGAAACACATGCAAAGTCCATCTGACCACCAGGGGGCCACCACGAGAATGGACAAGCCTATAAGAGACTCCTGTCTTAAGATACTCCCCTTGTTCTATCAATGTAAAACAGCTGTGTGAATTACTAAACCATGAAAAATATTCCCTTCCAGAAACTGCAATCTTTGTTCAAAGGACAATGCTTTAGCTGCATAAAATCACTCTGTTGGAAAAATACAGTGTAGCCCAAGATTTAGATTCAATACATTTTCATTCACTAACTGAATTCAAATAGTTATTTCCCTTCAGTAGTGACAGGATATTTTATAATTTAAAAAAGTTATTATTAATTTTTGATGAGATAAGTGGCATTGTGGTTAGTTTTCTTTTTAAGTCCTTGGCCTTTAAAAATACATTTTAACTATTTGTTTCAAGAAGAGAGAAGAAGTATATGGGAAAATAGATTAAAGAAACATGGCCATGTGCATTATATAATGATCCAAACTATTTTATATACTATATGTATATGTGATATAGCTTTATATTTAAATGGCATAGGTAGATAGATGATAGAGCTGAAAATCTTATGATAAACCTCAACTGTAAATAATAGCTAGATTTGTAGGACATGATCACAGATCTCTGTATCTTCTTTGAGTTCTTTTTGCCTTTTACATAACAAATATGTATGAGTAATAAAGCCAGAACACTATATACACAAAGTGTTCAAAAATTATGCATATTTGAAGGCATTAAAAATTATGTAAATATTAATATATGTTTACATAGCTGCATGATTTCTCTCTGGTATGTTAGAGAATGTGGTCATGTCAAACGATTGCTGGAATTTAATGATGGGTTAGATGTTTTATATGCAAACTACAGGCAAATTCCTTCTTTCCTCCAAGTGTATTTATGTCTTAAGGACTTCTTAGAATAGCGCTTCTAACCAAGGAAGATCCCTCCCACCCAGAGATATCTGGCCATGTTTAGCAACATATTTATAAAACTGTGAAGAAATGAAAGAGATTATCATACAGGAGAGCAATTTCCTTTAGGAAGAAGGAAGAGTATTATGACTGAGACAGGATACCTGAAGGATCTCTTGGGTAACTATCCAAAGTCTGTTTCCTTTTTTTTTTTCTTTTTTTGCGGTACGTGGGCCTCTCACTGTTGTGGCCTCTCCCGTTGCAGAGCACAGGCTCCGGACGCACAGGCTCAGCGGCCATGGCTCATGGGCCTAGCCGCTCCGCGGCATGTGGGATCTTCCCGGACCGGGGCACGAACCCGTGTCCCCTGCATCGGCAGGTGGACTCTCAACCACTGCACCACCAGGGAAGCCCCAAAGTCTGTTTCTTAATCTGAGTTAGATGCATCATAATAATCCATTAAGCTCTCCACATGTTTTATGCAGTTTCCTATTTTATAATAAATTATTTTTTAAATGTTATAACAAATATTCTGTTAAAAGTTTTATTCTGTAATAAAAAATCATTTTATAAAAGCAAACCAGTCATTGTCCAACATTTGCTTGGATATCTCAGGTGATCTCACACACAGAATTGAGGGAATGACATACAAAAGTTGTATGCAGTGCCCATGGTACTATAGAGTAGACATCTCCCATCCAGGTGACAGCATGCAAGCAGAGTTTGAGTTGAATGTTCTTAAATCATACTTTCAATACACATCCTTTGCCTCACATTTACAGTCTCTTACCGATTTTAACTGACACAAACTGGAAAAAAATGACTTTCTAATATAAAAGGTAGGTGTTCCCATAATTGTAGTGCTTAATCACTATTTCTGTGACAGTTTACTACCATTGGAAACTCATATTTCCAATCCGTCACGTGTAATGATAAGTACTGCATGTTTAGCAAAATTACATTAGCATTTCATTAAATATACACAGTAAAATGGGTGACATTTCAAAGACCCTGAAGACTTGTCATTTGCTGGAATTGTTTAGGTCAGTAACTCTAATCACATTGCTCATTTGTAGCCAAGTCTCAATTATCCATGTGTAGCCTATCCACAAGAGACTTGCCTGATAATTCACATCAACAGTCATTGCTTCCTGTCTGTAGATGTGAGTCCGGGGGGCTGGGGGAGGGGATGCTTTAGAAAGCATTTGCTCTGGCATCTAATTCACAGATAAGGAAAATGAAACTGAAAGAGGTTAAATGACTTGTCCAAGGTCAATCATCTGATAAATGGTAAAAACATGGAACTAGAATCCAGGTTGGTTTGATGCTAGGGCCAGAGTTCTTGCTATCAGCACCTTCTGAATAATTTATACACTGTGTTCTTTTTTGGGGTTTTCGGGATTTAACCTGTTTTTAGTAATGTTTACATCACATGTGTTCCTTGTGACCCAAAAATATTACCACTGCCACCACTATGTAGAGAAAATTGTACTTTGATGGAAAAGTACACATTGTCTATAGCACATCCCTCTCCATTTTAAAATCTACAGCTTATCCATCTGTAAGCTGTAGATAGCTGAGAGTAATGCAAAAATAAATCTGGTCTATAGACATGTAAGTTCTATCCAGTGGGCATCCAACTGGTCTCCCTCCTCACTATAGAAGAGGTCAATTTTGCCTCCATTTTCACATTCATTTTGATATTCCTCATTGATAAATGTGTCTATTCTTTGGATCATCTTTTTAACAGGTTAGAGCATCTGCTTGATCCCCTCACTGATTAATGAGTTAAATAAAATTTAATACATGTTCATTTTTACATCTGTATGAAAGTCATGAGTTACCTATGTTTTGAAATTATTTTTTAATTACAACAACTACTACTACTACTATTATGATTTCTACTACCAGTGATACTAATACTACTGAATTTACCAGAGGTTTTGTGTTATCAGAAGTTCACTATAGTCTTTAAATGGGGCTAATGTTTTATTTGCACTAGATCATGTAATCTTCACAAAAATCCTAAAGGTAGGTGAATCTTATTATTAACCCTCCTTTACAGATGAAGAACCTGAGGCTCAGTGAGGTTAATTGACTTGCACAGGGTAACACAGGTGAGGTCATCCCTAGATCTTGATGCCCAGTTGCATCTGACTCCAGAACTCATGCTCTTAATCATAACACTATATTGGTTGTCAGCAACACCACTTAAGCCAAAATATTCTATGTGCTGGAGAATGGAAGCAGAAATACTGACTATATAGAAAGAAGGACAACTCAAGTTAAGCTGATGTTTCGTATCAGTTTATTACATGACTGTCTTTATATTATGCCTGAAATACGAATCTGAATCTTGGCAGGGCAAGGGGAAAATCAGCACAAGGTCAAGGCAATAATATTGAATCCATTTAACTCTTACAAATTTTATTAATTGTTTCAATCATTGTATTAAAAATATTTTGTATACATAAGGTATTACAACTTTGAACAATAAGGTGAAAATATGCAAGAAAAATATACTCCATGTGGCAATAGAAAAAATGTGTTAGGGGCTTCCCTGGTGGTGCAGTGGTTGAGAGTCCGCCTGCCGATGCAGGGGACACGGGTTCGTGCCCCGGTCCAGGAAGATCCCACATGCCGCGGAGTGGCTGGGCCCATGAGCCATGGCCACTGAGCCTGCGCGTCCGGAGCCTGTGCTCCGCAACGGGAGAGGCCACAACAGTGAGAGGCCCACGTACCGCAAAAAAAAAAAAAAAAAGTGTTAGAATTTTGCTATCAGGGGTTATTTCTGTCTTTATTATTAAAAATAATGATGAGACAATATCAGCAAGTCCAATAAAATATAACTGGATTGTATACAGATGCACCTTTATTTATCCAACAAGGACACTATCAAAAGGGCAATTGTAAATATTTTCATGCAATAAAATAATAAGTAGCTCTCTGATATTGTTATTTGTTCTAATTAACCTTTATGCATTGCCATCTTTCTTTGGGCCTTTCATCTTTGCATTTCTGAATGTTACTAAATTTCTCCATCTTCTAGATCTCCATGGCATTCTTTTTATTTTTCTCTTTTGGAGCTAATCACATTCCACCTTTATTTATTGTCAGGGTCATTTTTCCCTGAATTTTTACCTGCAGGGCCACTAGCATGAGGATTGCAAAGTGATGTGGTAGCTTCAAGTCATAACTTCAAGTTCAGTCCACTAATGGATCACATATATGTCCACTAATGCAAACATTCCCCCACTAAGAATTTGGACCTCTAATTTGGCAGAACCAATGGTGATGGGAAACACAAATCCAAAGAAGGGTTGGTCATTAAGAATGATGATGAGAGAGACTAATGTTACTTCTTCCCTTTGGTTTCCAGACTCATGTGTTCTTGCTACTGGGTCAACATAGATCAGTCACAGGTTCAGTCTATATCCCACACTCTGCAAGGTGTTGTCCCTAAGCAGCATTTCCTACAGCTGTCTTCTCAGCCTCATATTTATTCCATTGTTTATCAAGTCTGATGCATTTTGCTTCCTAAACTTTTCTCACACTTTAACCCAGTACTACTGCCTTATTTCAAGTCCTTATCATCTACTTGAATTTTGCAATGCTTCCTACCTGGTGCTTTTCCTTCTTGTCTCTTATCCATTTTCAATGGTGCCAATCATAATCCAGATGAAATGCCCTCCCTTCCAACTTATTTCTATATCTGCATTTGACATACTTCCAATCCCTATTGACTTGTTACTGCATTATTCATTATCCCACCCACAGCTTCAGCTGGCCCTTCAAACTTGACCACTGGCATTGCTTTCTGCTTACTTTGGATGTATTCTTTTACTGTGTTTCAAAACCTCCCTCTGCCTACACCATCTCAAGTTATCCTGGTCTGGTCTACCCTGGATAAGGACCACTAGGTGTGGACTAGAGCACAGTGGACTGTTCTCTTGCCATATGTGCCCTTGCCTGCCAAGAAGAATCTGGACATTTCTTGCCACTGAACTGGTTGTTCCTTTATGCCAGGGATGTTTTATACATGCCATTCCCTCTGTTTAAATGTCCTTCCCTTCTTCCTACTGGCAGGATCACTATTCAAGAATCAGTTCACATATTGCTTTATCTAGTAAGCCTCCCATAGGCATAATAAAAATATTCAGCCAGTCCTATAATTAACACATAGCAGTAATATAATACTTGTCACATTAATAATAATAACACAGCACAATAATAACACAAAACACAAGATTTATTAAATGCCTACTACATGTTGGTCTCTGTGTTAACCACAGGTATTACACTGGCCAATGTAGATCAGTCAACATCCAAACTATGGGATTCCTAAGAAGAAGAATCAGTTCTGTTTTCTTTCAGTGTCTAACATACAGTCTAATTCAAGGCTTCATGATTGGTCTTTGTAAATAATTTCTGAACTGAATTAAATTGTTTGGGACATGCTCAGTTTACCATCTTTCTACACGGTTCACAAAACAGTAATTCTTTCATATTATGTCACTTAACACATTAAAATTTCAAACTTAATTCTTGCCTGAGATTCATTCTTCCAAACAACTGGCTTCAGTCTTGCATAACAATTCAATTCATCCTGATTGTAGTTTTTGCCTCAACAATAACAGCTTCCAGGACAGCAGAAAGGACTTTAATTATTCCTGTAGGGATTGGTGAAGGTGAGGACAAAGGAGAGCAAGCAAAAGCCCCATCGTGTTTGGCACATGGAGTGTTTGCTGTACTTTCTGCAGTGTATGCCAGGGCCTCTGCTTAACTGAATCGAGGATTAACATATTCAACAAGCAAAGAATGACTCAACTCCCTGGGTAGGTGGGTCTCATTCAGTGTATGACAGGTAACCCTGTTATTTGAGTATGAGCTCTTCTTGTTGGGAAATCTTGGTATGGCCTGTGCACAAAGACTTTGCTGCTCACCCAGGTTGAAAACATTTAGTAGTCTGTTCATGGGAAACTGAGAGTCTGCCTTGCCTCCAAGCATTGAAGCTTGAAACAAATTAAGTTTCCATCCTCCATTTGGGTTTGAACAATCTTGAAAGCAGTCTAGTAAACAGGCAGACAAAACTTCACTTGAATTGCAACCCTATTTATAATCTAAACCCTATTTATAATCTATAACCCTGGTGGAATCCCAGACCAGGCTGGGACATATTAGATCTATAATAAAGAATCAAAGAATTGCAGTTTAGAGGTAGGGGTAGGGCAAGGCAGTGCCATTGAATGAAAATGGATGCAATTGTCAACGTGTCTCTATGTGAGAAGGAGGTCAGAAAACTGTGGAGTGTTCAGAAAGTGATCTGTGTCAGCGCAGAGTGGCAATGGGCCTATGTCAATTAAAGAGCTAAGCCAATGTGGAAAGCACGTTTTCAACAAGTAAATAATGCCATTTAAGGAGACTGATTGCTAAAGCAGCCTCATTGCCTAATGGGGGCTAGTCAATCATTCAGCACATATTTGCCACCTGGCCTTGGAGTTGACACTGTAATACATGCAATGCAATGGTGAGCAATAACCTCTGTCCTGGCGCTCCAGTATTTTTATATAGGACACTAACAAAAAAAGACTGTAAAGAGATTTTTTTTAACTCTACGATTTGTAATAAAGGCCTGAAGGAAACAAAAGAAGTGCTGTTCTGTTTCTATTCATACAGTTACTTGGGCAAAGTGTGCAAAGATATTCTGATCTGTGTCTGTGCAGTGCCCTCCCCCCAAAAAACTCCTAACACCCATGCACACACACCCTAATCCTTTATGACACCTCATTTGAGATCTGTTCCAGCCATAAGTTTTGACTGCTCTGGACGTTTCCATCATTCAGCATGGGAGACTGGAGGGTCTGAATTATATTTACGAAGAACACAACTCCCTATTGAGATATGTCTCTAAGCTTAGAGTTTAGAAGTTTAAATTGTTCAGATCAAGATGATATAAATCACATAAAGCATATGACTGACCAGTTTCTCTATTTCATTCAGTCCAGGTAGCCATGGATCCTGATTGCTTAATATAGGTAATAATTATAATGTCACCTTCACACAGACAGCAGTAACTCTCTTAACAGGGTGAAAGAAAAACATATAGAGGGAGAAAAAAAAAGGATTGTAATGGAACCAACATGAAGTTGTAAGAAACATCATCATTGAAAGATAAAAACCTAATAGTATCACAGACCAGAATCAATCCCTACTGACAGATTGATCTATATATTATGTTAATGAAATGTCATTTCTCCAAGGGAACATTCCTCTTATTCCAAACAAAACCCTAATAAAATCTGGATTTAAAGAATCAATTGCCTAGCTGTGTGCCACACATTCTGTGATTGCTCATAATGACATTAGACTGTAAATCCTCCAAAAATAAATATCCATTCAATTGATGTTTTCATGTATTATAAGCATATACAATCAAATTCATTATGCCTTTTATTTCTTCAGCTAGAAAACTTAAAAAATTAAACAGGTAAAATCAGCAATAGCTTTTTAAATTTTTCTTTTGTTCTCTTGCTTGGTTTTTAAATGAACCTGTGGTAAATAGATTTGAATTAATTCATGAGTCATGACACATTATCAAAACTGATCCATGCATAACCCTCTTTGTTTAATTTGTACTGGAGTATAGTTGCTTTACAATGTTGTGTTAGTTTCTACTGTACAGCAAAGTGAATCAGCCACATGCATATACATATCCCCTCTTTTTTAGATTTCCCTCCCATCTAGGTCACCACAGAGCACTGAGTAGAGTTTCCTATGCTATACAGTAGGTTCTAATGAGTTATCTATTTTATACACAGTATCAATAGTGTATATATGTCAATCCCCATCTCCCAATTCATCCCAAACCCCCTTCCCCCTTGGTATCCATACATTTGTTCTCTACATCTGTGTCTCTACTTCTGCTTGGCAAATAAGATCATCCATACCATTTTGCTAGATTCCACATATATGCCTTAATATACAATATTTGCTTTTCTTTTTCTAACTTACTCCACTCTGTATGACACTCCGTAGGTCCATCCACGTCTCTGCAAATGACCCAATTTCACTCCTTTTTATGGCTGAGTAATATTCCATTGTATATATGTACCACATCTTCTTTATCCATTCCTCTGTTGACGGACATTTAGGTTGCTTCCATGTCCTGGCCATCATAAATAGTGCTGCAATGAACATTGGGGTGCATGTGTCTTTCTGAATTATGGTTTTCTCTGGGTATATGCCCAGGAGTGGGATTGCTGGGTCATGTGGTATTTCTATTTTTAGTTTTTTAAGGAAGCTTCATACTGTCCTCCGTAGTGGTTGTATCAATTTTCATTCCCACCAACAGTGCAAGAGGGTTCCCTTTTCTCCACACCCTCTCCAGCACTTATTGTTTGTAGATTTTTTGACGATAGCCATTCTGACTGGTGTGAGGTGCTACCTCACTGTAGTTTTAATTTGCATTTCTACCCTCTTTTATTTTACTTAGTTATTTATTCATTCATTTCAACAAATAAATATCTGTGAACCCAACATCCAGGCCAAGAACTAGAACACTGACGATTGTTTACATGTATCTTTATGTTCCTCCCTATTCTGTCCTCTTGTCTATGGCTCCAACCCATGTTATCCATCATACTGCTTTTTGTACATTTATTCTCTTGTTGTTGTTGTTGTTTTGAGGTATAACTGACATGTTAACTAGACTTCCTGTGGTGATTATACCTTTTTTTTAAAGATTGTTTTTTACTATGAATAGCAAATGGTTAAGCAACTTTTTTATATTGAGCTTTTTCATTTTAAAAAAGGCTATTATGCTTTATACAACTTCTGAGATTTTCTTTCATTCAGCAATAGGTATGCTTCATCATGTTGTGTACAGTTGTGATTCATTCATTTTCACTTCTGTGTAATATCACATTCTTGAATGATTCTTTTTACTCATTCTACTCTTGATGGTTATTTGCATTTTACACAGATTTTTTACTTACCTTTCTTTTTGTTATTGTGAACAATGCTGCTATAAACATTCTTATACATGTCTCCTGACACACATAGGCAAGTGTCACTTGAATTTTTATCTTGAAGAGGACTGACAGGTGATAGGATATGTGAATGTTCGTTTTTCACAAGACAGTGCTAAATTGGTTTCCAAAGTGCTTTTACCATTTTATATTCTTATCAACCATGTATGATACATTATTGATCTACATCTCTCCAACAATCGGCATTATCAAACTTTTCACTGTTTTAATCAGATGGATGTAAAATGGCATTTCCTTGCAGTAATGATTTATAGCAACCTGATTACTAATTAAGTTAGCGATCTCTACACATGCTTGTTGTCTAATGCCTTTTCCATATGTTAAGGCTTTCCATAGGCTTTTTTTTTTTTAACTAACAGCAATGGTGTCAGTCTTACTTGTTTATTTGTATTTATTTATTTACTTTTGGCTGTGCTGCACTGCATGTGGGATCTTAGTTCCCTGACCAGAGATCGAACCCGTGCCCCCTGCAGTGGAAGCACAGAGTCTTAACCACTGGACTGCCAGGGAAGTCCCTCCATAGCCTTTTCCATTAGACAACTGTATGAAGCAGCCTAATGAAGAATAATTGATTCTGGGTAAGAAAGTATTTCTAGCCAAACACTTCCTGATTTAGTTTCTAGAATATTAGCTTTTTCATAAATAATAAATTTATAGGCATTCTATCCATATCTTTTGACCCATAGAGCTGACCTATTTGCCTCTGCTGTGTACTTATAGTTTTACCACCTGATAACTCCAGAAATTCCAGAGTTAAAGTGCAAAGGCAGGGCTTCCGTGATGGCGCAGTGGTTGAGAGTCCGCCTACCATTGCAGGGGACACGGGTTTGTGCCCTGGTCTGGGAAGATCCCACATGCCGCGGAGCGGCTGGGCCCGTGAGCCATGGCTGCTGAGCCTGCGCGTCCGGAGCCTGTGCTCCGCAACGGGAGAGGCCACAACAATGAGAGGCCTGCATACCGCAAAAAAAAAAAAAAAGTGCAAAGGCGAGGAACGGTTTCTGAATGTTACTGATCCTTTCATTCATAGATAGAAATTAGTTTCAATTTCTTGGAGGTTTATGTGAATTATGGAATTGAATTATGTTAAATCTGAGATCTGTTCTTGGGTGGGTGTAAACTTTTTTTCTATGTCTTCGAATATGTCCCTGCTTATTTGGGGCCTGAAATATACAGATCAACATTAGACACCATGCAAAAAGATATTTTTTTTCTTTCCTATTTCACAGGGATTTATTTGATGCCTAAAAGATTTATGAAAGAATTCGAGTAGTCTAAAAACTTCTAAGGAAGATACAAATCACTGTTCTACTGTCATGCTTAGGAGTATCAGGAAACACCTACAATTCATTTCATGTACTCCATCATGGAAACACCAGTTATTCCACATCATGTCCGAAAGGTTGAAGGAGATGGTCTTATATGTTGCATTTTTACCACCTTGGTTATCCAATATCAAAATTCTCATCTTTGCTAGGTATCAGAAAAGGGAGAGCAGGAAGTTGAGAAGAGAATTTAAAAGAATCACAGGATCATGACATGCAAGTTGTCTCCAGTCCAAATTCTAGGGATACTACCTTGCTTGAGGGCCCAGGGCATCCCTTCAGATAAAATGATGACATATCCATATCCTGAGTGATTATACAGCTCCACTGGGGGAAATGTAGAAATTATGTAGTCAAAACTTAATTACTATCTTCTCAAAATAAAGAGATTTCCTTTTTGTAATCAGAATTTGCTATTAATTTCGGCAAAAATTAGAATTAGATTTGTTTCTGAAACTCATTCCAAATGTATTTTTGGAATAATAATCAGCATAGAATTGTTTGTATGCTTTTCAGAAAAAGAAAAAGATATTTCAGTTGCAAATATGTAATATCTCCTCACAAATTTACTTTGTCAGTTTGAACAACAAATAATCTTTAGATTTCTTACATCTTTTATTGTATGATTTTATAACAAACAAAAATAGGTCAATCTGTATCATTTAGTTGAACATCTTATTTCTCCATTTTAACCAATGTAAAATTTTATGATTTTTCCATAAATAGAAATTAACCTTTTTATAGACTGAATAATTTCCACAAATTGGTTCTATTAGTATATATTCCCACTTAAAGTGTCCACTATTAATATGCAACTTGCTTTAAGGCACCTGTTATGTACATAATAAATTGCCTTCAGTAGATGCAAAGAATATTGCACAAGGGTGCCAGGGTGGTAGACGACTGGAACAGAAGAGAAACAGATTGGAGCATAAATAGTCATAGCGGCAAATGGAACCTTGGCAATGGAGCAGTATACCCTGCAGTCGTTCTTCAAACCACATCCAAAGAATCAAATACCTAACACGCAATATGTGGGAAGGTAGGAAGCAGGTACTCAGTGAATTCTGACTTTGAGTTAGAAGATATATCCCTTAGCTTTACACTCTTCAGGGTAAAATAGATTTTTAATCAATAAACCAACAGATATTTATTAAGTATCTACCATGTGCCTAGCACTTTGAGAGAAATAACCAATCAAACAAATCCTATCCTCAAAGAACTCACAATTTACATGAAAAAGAAAGATTTATAAGTATAGAGTTAATGGTTTTCAACTTTTTATTGTGTGCATTCTTTTTCTTTTCTTTGATTCATTTAGTCATTCAACAAATATGTGTTTATCACATACTTAATGCAGGAAGTACCAAGAAGCCCTGTAGGGGATAAAAATATAAATGATATAATTTCTCTCTTCTTAAAAGAGTTTAAAGTCTAAGGAAGTTAAATATGTGCATACAAGTAAACAATAATACCACCAAGTTTGGAGTTGGATAAAATGAGTTGATACATTGAAAATACTCAGAACACAGAAGTGGCGAGTAGGAGAAGGGAGAATTGAATGAAGATGGTCAAAAGCTACAATCTTCCATTTATAAGATAAATAAGTACCTGGGATGTAATGTACAACATGACTGTATTTGACACTGTATGATATATGGGAAAGTTGTTAAGAGAGTAGATCCTATGAGTTCTCATCAAAAGGAAAAAACATTTTTTTCTTTTTGTTTTTTTATCTATATGACAAGATGGACATTCAAGCTCATTGTGGTAACCATTTCATAATATATATGCTGTCACTATGCTGTACACCTTAAACTTATAGAGTGCTGTATGTCAATCATATGTCAATAAAACTGGAAAAAATTAAAATTGATATAAATTAATAAAAACTAAAAATTAAATAACACATTTTAATATGAAGTCAAAGAATAAAATACTCAGAACACTGCTTTATATATAGAAAACTCATTAATTATTGATTATTATTATTTTACTAGTATTATTAGAGCTGGATCTACATAGATGTGCAGGAGTTTGTCAAATGAAAAGATAGTAAATGTTCTTAACTCTGTTTTTACAGCTTCTACCTCTTTCTTAAATTTCAGATCTATATTCTCAACTTCTTATGACCACTTTCTCTGGCTGACAGCATACAGGCAACAGAAGGAAACATACAACATACAGGCAACAGGAGAAGACAAAGGAGGGATTAGGCCATTACTAGAGTATAGAAAGAGAAAACCAAGGATCTAACTTTGGAGATCCTCTAAATTTCAGGGATAATAAAAGAAAAAAAACACAAAGAAGAAAAGAGAGCTAGATCATTCGAGGACAGTAAAATATCACAGATGCCAAGATGAAGACAGAGCCTTTACGGCAAAATGAAGACATTTAAACAGTCAGTCTCCTTCCTATGTACTACAGAAGGAGCTGTTGGGTTTTTTTTTTTTCCCTACTTTAAAGCACACCCAAACATAAGTGTGATATTTTCTGGAAGTCTCTGCAGTTCAAACATGTACAATAATAAAGTACCTATTTACCCCAATCTCTCCCAAACCTAGGATACTTAATCACTCATAGAACTTGTGGGATATATTAGATACACTTCACATCAGCATTAGCAGCCATTATACTGTGATTTAAATTCTGCAGGCAAAATCAACAGCTGGTGAGGGCATTGCTGCTTATATTGCAGAGCCATGCCATCTGTTTCCATAGCACAATTTGCAACATTTCTTAAATGACATATTTCATGATCATTTCATATGTGGGGTTCATGATAAATTCTTCTAGTAGTATCTCTGGGGGAATGAAGATTGGCATTTATTATAGTTTTGAAAAAAACCCTATCTCACAAGATGATATTACTATATATCACTGAAATTAAAATAGCAATATCATACAAATATCTATAACATACAGGCATAATGCTTGATGCTGAAAGCTGCTAGGGTAAAATCACATCATCAGAGATAATTCGCATTCATGGTCTCCAACCTCGGTTATTACTAAGCTATGTTTCCTTGTGTTCATCACCAGTTTCCTTTCACTTTACCCTCAGGCTATATTAGAAAATTTTACTCCTCCTCAAAACCCAGAATGGATGCCTCCTCCCTCACCCTTACTTATGAACATTATATTTTACTTGATCAAGATGAGACAACAAACAACAGCTCTTTCCACCTTTGTCTCCTAGAGCCTAGAGTGTATTTCATCATCTGCATCCTTTCAGCATTCCTTCCTTTCTTAGTGAAAGAGGATGTCCTCTTTCTAGTTAAAGTTCTCTCTCCTGTGAATTCCAATTTCTCCTCAGAAACCTTGTTTATCAGTTACCCTACCTCCTCCCGGCCCCCACCCCATCTCCTCTTCCTCCTCTTCTTCCTCTTCCTGTTCCTCCTCCTCTTCTTCCTCTTCCTGTTCCTCCTTCTCTTCCTCCTCTCCCTGTTCCTCTTCTTCCTGTTCCTCCTCCTCTTCTTCCTCTTCCTGTTCCTCCTCCTCTTCCTCCTCTTCCTGTTCCTCCTCCTTTTCCTCCTCTTCCTGTTCCTCCTCCTCTTCTTCCTCTCCCTGTTCCTCCTCCTCTTCTTCCTCTCCCTGTTCCTCCTCCTCTTCTTCCTCTTCCTGTTCCTCCTCTTCTTCCTCTCCCTGTTCCTCCTCCTCTTCTTCCTCTCCCTGTTCCTCCTCCTCTTCTTCCTCTCCCTGTTCCTCCTCCTCTTCTTCCTCTTACTCTCTTTCATCTTCTCCTTCACCCTCTTCTTTTTCTTTTTTCCTTCTCTTTCCTGGATCATTCCCTAAAATTGATATACATGTTTATGTATATATGGAGAGTTAAGTCTCTCCAGTCTTGAATAAAGAAATGCTTCTCTGTGACCCCATACTCCCGCCTACTCTGCTTTTTTACTATGAAATTCCTTTAAGAATTTCCTGCTACATGCAGTCTCTACTTCCTAATAAGCAGTTTACTCCTCACCCTGATGTGATCTGGGTTTTTTGTTCCCTGTGCCCACTGGAATCGCTCTTATAAAGGTCACCAAGGGCTTTTGTATTTTCAAAGACAATGAATGATTCTCAGTTCTTATCTGACATGACTGTCTGCAGCATTTGACCCATTTAATTAGTCTCTCCCCATTCTGAAAACTCTTTCCTCTCTATATCTCTGAAAAACCATGGCTCTTGGTACTTTGTACATTTATAGATGTCAGGCCCTCTTGGCTTTCATGGGACTTGATTTTCTTCTCTCACCTTGGTTTGACTGGTGCCCTGGTTCCAGAATATATGGAAAAGACCCATTGGTTTTGTACTTGCAGCAGAGCTGCCAATGTATTCAACATTTTTCTATCACAACTGTTATGTTCTGAACTCCTGCCTTTAACAAAGGAATCTAGACAATGCAGGCCAGACCCCTACCAGGGAGAGACGCAGAAAAGAATGTAGGAATTGATCTGTATTCTGTAACTACTGATGTATAATTAAGTCTTCTCTATGAGTAATTAAGATGTGCTACTTGTTTGGCTTTCCATCCCAGGTCAGTAGTGATAAAATGATGAGAAAGTATGGGGCAATTAGGGGCCCCCATAACATGTAGTTTATTATGGCGTTTGGGAGTTCAAGCCAAGGAGTAGCGGGAGGTGAAGATGAATACACATAGAAATCAGCCTAATCATGAAAAGCCTTGTATGTTATGCCAAGGAAGTGATTCTGTGCATAATAAACAAAGAAAAAAATGTACGGAAGTTGTAAAAAGACATGTTATTTTTTATACCCAGACATTCTGAATCGTCTGGTCTGAGTTGAAGGTCAGGAAAAAGTTCTCATGTAATTCTGAAGAAAACCTTCAGTTGAGAATCCTTATGTGAAGGAGTTTGGATTTTAGGAGAAAATTATATAACTAATATAATTGACATGATTAAAAATTCATGATTACCAACTTCAGTAGGGCTCTCAGCACCACTTAGCAATCTCTCCAGATCTCCCCAAATAGCTTCAACCCTCCTCACTCTCTACAAGTTGTAGCCATCAAATACAGACTTCCTCATTTTCCCCCAACCGAATTCACAAAACATGTCTGGATCTATCCTTTACTGTTCTTCCTCCTGTAACTATAGAATCAGTGTCCCTTCCCTCTCTAAGACTCATCTCTCCCCCTGAGTTGTGGATGCCATTCCCTCCCATTCTTTCAGGGACTCCTTTTCTTTAGGAACAATTCCTCATGCTTGATTCTTCTTGATTCTATTTCTTTTTTTCCCACTAGATCTTTATTATTAACATTCAGAAGTGCTTGCAACACTAGTCACCTTGAAGAAGTCGCATGACTGTGTAATTCTCTCCAATTACCATTCTTTTCTTACCTATCGTTCACAGCCAACTGACTTTAAGAGTTGCTTCTTTTTACTTCCCATTCTGTCTTCTCTCAGCACAATACTAAAACTTCTCTTGCTAAGGTCAAAATGACCAATCTGTGGCTAAACATAATAGATACTTACTTCTCAGACCGTTTAGACCTCTCAGCAAAACTCAACACAACTAGCCATTACTTCCTCTGAAAAATCTTTTCTCTGGGCATTTAGGATTCTACCTTTCTTATTTTTCCTTCTATTTCTTTAGTCCCTCCTCAAGATCCTTTTCTTGGCTCATCCTTCCCTACTTAACCTCTAATTGCTATAATTCCCCATGGCTCCACCTGGGAATTCTTTTTTCTCATTCTACATTTGCCAGCTTTTTTTACCTTTTCTACTATCATGATTTTAAATACTATACCAATACTAACAGGTCCCAAATGTATGCCTTTTCTAGATCTCTCTTCTAAGTCCAGACCTATATATCCAACTGCAATCTCACACACAACTGTATTTTTGCTCTTCTTTTCAATGTGCTTCTCTACCCACATTGCTTCATGGTCCAAAAGCCAGGATGTCACCTGTAAAAACACTTTGCCAGTTTATGTCTCCTCAATACATAAATATATCTTAAATATACCTACCTCCCTATGATACCATAATTGCCTTAGTTTAAGCCACCATAAAGACTCTAAAACATAGAGCTCCCACACTTCCAATTTTGACTATCCAAATCCATTATTTTAACACGGCAACAGAAAGAATAAAATACCTAGGAATAAACCTACATAGGGAGGCAAAAGACCTGTACTCAGAAAACTATAAGATACTGATGAAGGAAATCAAAGACAACACAAACAGATGGAGAGATATACCATGTTCTTGAGAGGTATTGCATATGGAGCTTGGTGAACAATTCAACTGGAAAGGAGGAAACCTAAATGCCTGCCAAGTTTATGGTTGGGGAACAGAAATGGTGATTCTCTTAATAACATCGGAAAAATACAAGGAGAGAATTTTGAAAGAAGGTGATGAGATTAGTTTGGGACATGTTGAGTTGAAGTCCTTGTGGAACATCCCACAGGGCTATGTCTAGTTGGCATTTAGATACACATCATGATAGATTGGAAGTTGTTAGAATATAAGTGACGGGAATTTAAGGATTCAAGCTGAACCAAAGGGAAATTAATAAGTCTGCATATTGAACTTGAGGCCATCAGCTGCCTTCTCCACTCATGTCCAGAATATCCACAGCTACATTACATACATGTGTTTGTGTGTATATATATTATACATATATATGTGTGTGTGTGTGTGTGTGTGTGTGTGTGTGTGTGTGTGTGTGTATCCATTGAGAAACTATATAGTTTCCAAGAAATACCTCTAGATACTGAGATTTGAGGATTACACAATAAAATAAACTAGTTCTCACATGTTCAACATAGAGGAAGTCCAGTGGTCAACAAGCCCCATCTAAATACAGAGAGTGCCCATTATTTCCAACATTTAAGGATCAATAAAGGTTTGAAGAGAATCTACAACATGAGAGACAGAGTCTGCAAGATAAAAGAGAAGAAAATATTTTTTTCAATACTATCACTAACATACTCAAAGTGGTAAATGGACATACTGCATCCTTGAAACAAAACATGATATTATAAAGAGGAAAATTCAGCAAACAAGATAAAAATTCTAGGAATTAAAAAGAAAGCTGAAATTAAAATTGTTTTAGGACATTTGGATATAATGTCAATAAACAAATGAAAATATAAAAATAGAAGGAAAAGATGATTGCAGGATTAACCTAGGAAACCTAACAATTTATTGGTAGGAGTTCTACAAAGAGACAACAGAGAAAAATGGAAAGAAGGAAATTATCAAAGAAAAAACATTAGAAAACGTTCCAGATATGAAAAGTATAATATCTAAGCTCAAAGCATCCACCAACCAGTCAGAACAATGAATTTTTAAAAGACTTCCACTGATACAGTTCATTGTGAAAATTTAGAACACCAAAGGCAAAGATCAGGTTGTAAAACTTCCAGAAAGATTAAACTATGTCACAAACTAAGGAACAAAATCAGAATGACACTGGAGTTAATAGCCACATTTGAATTTTTAAAGAATTGAGCTATGCCTTCAAAATTCCAAGGAAAAAAAATTTCAACCTGGAATTTTATATCCAGCCAAACTAGGTGAAGCATAAAAATGGGATAAAGAACAACTAAATCAACTAAAGTTTGGAACTCTGTACCCATAATTCAAATATTATCCAATAAGCTCTACCATCTCCAGCAAATGATGAGGCTGTAAAGAGACTGCTGTCTATTAAGGTTACTCTGCAGTTGTTAGAAAAACTACATCAAGACATTTTTTTTCTTATTACTCAACATTTCATTCTTACTTGACAATAGGAATTGGCCTTGCTAATTTTTTATAGTGGAATAATGCCTCAAACAACAAGTGTGTCTCAAATGTCTACAATGAGTCTGAGCTAAAGTCTGGCAGGACAGTATTTTATTTGAGTGACTGTTATACCCATATCTACACTTGTTTTATCATTATCATCATCATCGACATCATTATAGTTTTAAATCACAGAATATTCTCCACCAGGATTTAGGAAGTTGATGTAAAAAACAGATTTCTGCTCTGATTGAAGACACAAAGTGTGAGTCCAACAAGGCTTGGAATGCTGATCGACTACTTTGGAAGCCATTTTAGGCAACTTGGAAGCCATCTTAACATTAGCATTCTCTCTGCACCTGGCATTGCTTTAACAGGCACACCCACTTCATAAAGTCAAAACAGCAATGGTTTTCCAAGCCCTAAATGTAAAGTCCCCTAGTACTTTAACTTTGATGAATATAGGACAGAGAGAGTCTCCCAAATGGAATGGCCTTGCTGATTACAAAGTGGTGACTGGGGAGATTTGAATATGAAGATATAAAGTGCTGTGATTCTTTTCTTTTTTAAAAAATTTTTAAATTTTTAAAATATTTATTTACTTTCTTTTCTACCTCTTTCTCTTTTTCAACAAAATAAGACTTATTTTTTCCCAAAAGTCTTCTTACCAACTCTGTAGGGAAAAATCTGTGCTTCAATGGAAAACTACACATTTCTATAAATACCCTTTTTATCCTTATCAGATTCTGATTCAATGGGAGCTATTTTACAACTTTATGAGTTCTAAGTAACTGATAGCAACACAAAATGATTTTTGTCTGTACACATGCAAATGAATTCTGTCCAGTGGAGGGGCAGCCCTCCCCATGCTTCAGAAAAATCAATTTCACCTCCATTTATACATTTATTTCAATATCTTTAATCTACAAATTTATCTATTCATTGGATTCATTTTTGGATCAGTTACAACATCTGCCTGTTTCTCTCACTATGAGTTAAACAAAATCTTTAATGTGTTCATATTTATATATAGTACCTGATTTTCATTTTTTTAAAAATCTTCTCAGGGAGGTGGATTTCTGGAATGGTGAAATGAAGACCTTAGTGAACTTGCTGTCCCTCTAAAACAATGAAAATACAGGCAAAACACCTAAAATCAACCATTTTCTAACCCTGAAAATTAACCAAAGAGTAAACTAAAAATCATCTATGAAAAAAAAAATTACTGAACCTTAGTGAGACAATGGGTTATTTGACAATCTAACTTAGGACTATTCCCATCCCTTTTCACTCCCCAGCTCAGTGCACCCTAGTCAGAAGCTGACCACATTGCTGACAATGGAGAAATCTGACCACTTGTGGAATTCCAGTAAAACCATCATCCAAGAAAACAGTCAATAATCTGTCCAAAATTGCAGAGACCTAGAAAATCTCTATTTCCAGAGTATGTTAGCTCTTTGATTTGACTCAGAGCTCAGGTTAGCTGAGGAAAGGCACTTCTAACATAGAAGTTCTAACAAACTTCTAGAAGCAACTGCTTATGGTTGTGATTTCAGTTATGGAAAACATGGACCTCACCTGGAATTTAAAAGGAATTACTAGAGAAGCAGATGGCAGTAGAGGAGTTTGACATATTTCTGAGCATCTAAAAGGCCATTTGCATGCACAAATCTGGGTGCATGAGCAGGAAATACATAGGAAAGAAGAAAGTACCAGTCACTCACCTCCAGCTGACCTTGAGGAAGAAGTAAAACTATTTCTATTTGCAAGTGGCATCATCTTGCATATAGAAAATCCGAAGAAATTCATTATAAACTATTAGTACTAATAATCAAGTTCAACTTTGTACCTGGATATAAGCTCAAAGTATAAAAATTAATTGTATCTCTATACACAAGCCACAAATAATCCAAAAATGAAATTAAGAAAACAACCCCACTTATAATAATAGCAAAACATATAAAATAAATAGGAATAAAATTTTAAAGTGCAATGCTTGTACACTGAAAAGTATAAAACATTTAAAAATTAAAGATCTAAATAAATGGAACAACATCTTACATTCATGGATGAGAAAACTTAACATTATTAAGATGTAATGCTCAGCAAATTGATCTACCAACTCAATGCAGTCCTTTTCAAAGTTTAGCTGATTTTCTTGCAATAATTGACAAAATGATTCAAAAATTCAAGGGACTCGGAATAGCCAAAACAATCTTGAAAAAGAAAAACAAAGTTAGAGGACTTGCACTTCTCATTTTCAAAACTTATTTACAGTAATCAAGACAATGTGGTGATGGCATAAGATTAGACATATAGATCAAAGGAACTGAATTGACAGTCCAGAAAAAAATCTTTATATTCATGCCCAATTCACTTGCAGCAAGGGTGCCAAGACAATTCAGTGGGCAAAGGACAGTCTTTTCAACAAATGGTGCTGGGAAAACTGGATGCCCACAGTCAAAAGAATGAAGTTGGACTCTTACCTTACACCAAATAAAAACATTAACTAAATATGAATTACAGATCTAAATAGAAGAGTTAAAACTATCAAACTAGAAGAAAACATAGGAGTGAGTCTCTGTGATCTTAGGTTAGGCAATGGTTTCTTCCATATGACGTGAAAAGCACAAGCACCAAAAGAAAATAGATAAACTGAACTCACCAGACTTAAAAAGGATGCTATCCAGAGTGTGAAAAGACAACAGAATGAAAGTACTTGGAAGTGCATATGACAAAGGTTTTATGTACAAAGTATATAAAGAATTCTTAATAACTCAATAATGGAAAGACAATCTGCTATAGACTGAATATCTGTGCCTCTCCTCCAAATTCATATGTTAAATCTTAATGCCAATGTTGTGGTATTTGAAGGTGGGGCCTTTGGGAGGTGATTAAGTCATGAGGGCAGAGTCCTCATGAATGGAATTACTGCCTTCATAAAAGAGACCCCAGAGGGTTCCCTCACCCCTTCCGCCATGCAATGCACAGAAGACAGCCTTCTAAGAACCAGGAACAGGTCCTCACCAGACACCAAATCTGCCAGTACCTTGATCTTGGACTTCCCAGCCTCCAGAACTGTGAGAAATAAATTTTTATCATTTATACTATATTCACTCTATGGTATTTTTGTTACAGCAGTCTGAATTGGCTGAGATATAACCCAATTTAAAAATGGGCAAAGAATTTGAACAGACATTTCTCCAAACAAGATATAAATGGCACATAATCACATGGACAGATGCTCTACATCATTAATCACTAGGAAAATACAAATTAAAACCATTTCACACCCATTATAATGGCTAAAAAGACAGATGATAAGTGACGTTGAGGATGGGGAGAAATTGGAAACCTTATACTTTTGCTCATGAAGATGGAAAACAGTGCAGGCACTTTAGAAAACAGAGTTTGGAACTTCCTCAAAATGGTAGCTATGGAGTTATCCTAAGATAACTGTCTATATCAATGCTAGATAGATACCCAATAGAAATTAAAACATATGTCCACACAAAAACCTACTCATGAATGTTCATAGCAGCATTATTTATAATGGCTAAAAAGTGGGAAAAAAGCCAAATGTCCATCAACGGATGAATGGATAATCAAAACGTGGCATATTCATGCAGTAGAATTTTTCTTAGCAATAAAAAAAAATGAAGTACAGATATATGCTATAAAATGAATGAGTGTTGAACATATCATGCTAAACGAAATAAACCAGTCACAAAAGACCACACATTGTATAATTCCATTTATTTGAAACATCCTGAATAGGCAAATCCATGGAGATAGAAAACTGAATAGTCGTAGTTCCTCAGTTGGGGAATGAGAAAAGATTGCTAATGAACATGAGTTGGGGTTTCTTTTGGGGGGGTTGTAAATGTTCTAAAATTAGACTTTGGTGATGGTTATACAACTCTGAATATTCTAAAAACCACTGACCTGTAAGACAAACATGAAAACCCAGTTAGTAGTAAATAACAACAGAAACAAAAACAAATGCTTGCGAAAACAGCCCAGTACCACAATATTTTAAACAGCTGAGAAGAAGGCAGAAACTATATCTCAGGGCATGAAGGGTGAAATCATCTAATACAGGTCCAAGCACCCAGAGAGTGTCCAGTAAGTCTAAACTGATGATTCCAAGTTCCTTGATCTGGCAAGGTCCTCCTGAGATCATAACATCCATCTCTCTGCCCCATAAAACCAAGCCCAGATAAGAGGGTCATTTTCAGTGCTGCATTGAAAGCCATACAAAAAACAGTTTCACAGCCTCTCTTGGTATGGTGACAGGATCCAAGTGAGATGCTAAGTGGCAGGGGCAAGAGGTTCTTCTCTGCGCCTTTGTAATCATGACATCAAGTGCTCCGATAAGCAGCTCTTGGTAAGAGATGGAGGTAGGACGATAGAGGTTCAGCTAAATGCTTCAGAGGAGAGCATTTAAGCTAGTGAGTGAGGTTTAGAAGATGCAAGAAAGAGAGGATAAAGCCAACAGCAGGCAGACAGAGTACTGAACAAGAGACAAAGTGACAGAAGAAAGGATAAGTCAGAGAAATTTTGATAAGGCTGAAGAGAGGAAAAATAGAACCAAGATTAAAGGGAAAATGAGAAGAAAGAGGGTTTTTTTAACACTCCTACCTTTCTTTTCTCCCAAATATTGATAAATATGGAGCAAAACAAGACATTTGGCCCTTCCATATGCTCTTTGCTCCATCAGAAGAAGCACTTTAGGGCTTCCCTGGTGGCGCAGTGGTTGAGAGTCCGCCTGCCGATGCAGGGGACATGGGTTCGTGCCCCGGTCTGGGAAGATCCCACATGCCGCGGAGCAGCTGGGCCCGTGAGCCTGCGCGTCCGGAGCCTGTGCTTCGCAATGGGAGAGGCCACAACAGTGAGAGGCCCGTGTACCGCAAAAAAAAAAAAAAGAAGGGGCACTTTAAAATGCAATACTCAAAGTGATGGAAAAATATACAGTAGAATTGGGTTAGCAATAGAGTAGTCCAATCCTGTACCATACAGTAATCCTGGAATAACACGTGAATTCCTTAGTATTTTCTCACAAATTTGCTAAGAAATAAATACAAACTATTTTCTTCTATCCAATTCATAATGAGTATTAATGGTAAAAATAAGCATACAAAATAAAACAAAAATTGCATATGGTAAAGTTGGTTATTGACTAAAAATTGACAAAAGCAAAACTTTTTAATAAAATTTCTCTCTGCAGAATTTGATTTAGAATAAATAGACTTGGTAGATAGAGTGTCCATAAAACAAAATTTCCAATTGTAGATGGTATAATTGATATGAATAAAAAACTTGATGAGCAAGAATTCATTTCCATTGAAAATCTTACATGGAAAATAATGATTCTGATGAGAATAATTTCAACAAAATAAAAGTGAACATTAAAAAGTTAGATATGATTGAGTGCTAGGTAGGAAGTTGATTAAGGAATTAAATTGACCTAGCGGGAAAAAAAGAGTCTTCTCAGTGCAGATTTCTTTTGTTAGAGTGTATTCTTCTCCATGTGCTCTGGATACATTTCTGAATGTGTGTGTGCTGACACATAATGAGCCCCTCAGCATCTATTTCTGAGGAAACTTGATTTAGTTACTCTTCTTATAAACAGTTTAAATTCAAGAGAATAAGCAGCCCATCTTCCCTGGGCTTGGCATGAAGAGCAGCAGATGATCTGATAGGTTTTATTGCTTCTAATTTTGGTGACTAATATAGAGGTTCTGTTTTGAAAGCACCCAGATCTGGCTCCATTCTGGTTTAGCTAAAAACAAATTTGGAACAAAATGTACTCTTTCCCAAGAGCCAGGCCCTCAGAACCCTACTAAGGATAATTTTGAAAGGCATAAGCAAACCAAGAATAGTTCAGAGTGACCATGAAGCTTGCCAAAGGCTTAAAGAAAATCGAAGTGGCCTAATTAAATTCAGACAGTGGGGCTAACAGAAGTCCTTAAATGTCAAAACGAGGGGTTCTTCCTATTCCCTGTCTTAAGATTTCCCTATGAAGGAACTACTGCTGGAGAAATAGTCCTGTCTTTTGTTCATGCCCCCTCTTACTTTTCTTTATGTGATTGGTAATTGAAAGAAGGAACGGGGAATCCTCCACTTAGCTCCCTCCTCTAACTCTTTAGAAGCCAGTTTTCCCCCCAGGAAGATGCTATCTGTACTTCTTGTTGCTATAAAATTTACAGGGGCACATACCACTCCTGTCACTTTTACCATGTCAGGAAGACAGTGATTTTTCTACCTCCGCCCTGTGAACAGATTGATAAACCTACCCCATTCTGGTATATAGAATTAATAAGTTCATTTGTCACATATGTAAGTCATTCTCCAATCCACACTTTTGTCTCAAATAAAGCTGATATTTTGATGATTATCCTGACTCCCATTTGTTAGATGGTTTCAAACTCAGGCGGGGAAGAGAGGAATATTATTTATTGACTGCCTTAATTCCAACACACACCCCACTTTTTCCTCTTTTCCCTCTTTAGCTATTTCCTTCCGTGGAAACCTGCGGAATTTGTTTATGGTGTGTGTGTATGTGTGTGTATTTTGTTTGTTTTTCTCTTTATTTTTAGGCAAAGAAAATAAAGGCAGGAATTTGGGGTGCAGTTAGCATTTTGGAGGTCTTGTAGAAATTTGAAGCCACAGGCTTCTTTAAATTTTGAGAACACAAAATTCTACGGAAAAAAAAAGGAGATGGAAAATGACAAGAACCTGAAGTAGGTGGGGCAGGAGACGTGTTTACCAGGAACAGGCTTATTTCATGCAGGAAAAACATTTTAAATAAATAGGACATATTTCAACATGTAATCTGTGGGTGATGTAAAATAACAGCATTCTCTTGAATAAATTTCCTCTTAAAATCTCACAGCACACCCATATATTTGTGTGTGTGTGTGTGTGAAATTGATCTCAGATTTGAAAAATTGGTTTGAATCTCCTAAGACAGAACTTTTAAATAAAATGGGCATTATTATTCATAGTATTACTACCTGGCAAACAAGTTGGTAGGTTTTCCTGTATCCCCAGACTATACTGGTTGTATTCAATAATGTAATGGAAAATACACTGCAAGGGAAGTATATGTACTCCAGGGACTAAATTTCTACTTATACTTGTCTTCACCATTAACATCAATAAACATCTAAAATTGTTACAGCAATTAAATACAGAAAACAATACAAAATCTTTGAGAAACAAAGGGAAAAGCTCTGAAATATGAAGATGAAGAGTGCTTCTCTGGGTACACCGAGTGGCCCAAGAGGAAACTGTAAAGTGGGTGAAGTTTGTCTCTCAGCTGTCACTTCCTCTGGGTTCCTCTCTTTAGGTATTTTATAATCTCATGCCACCCTTTCAGGACTTTGAATTTGGCCTATCTTGGCTGATACAAGAGGAAGAAAGCTTTTCCCCAAACACTCCAGTCCATTCCACTTACTTCTACACGTCCCTCAAGAATTAGCTGAAAGGTGTCCTTCTCTGAGTTAGAGAACCTGCTCTCTGTTTCCACAACGTCCTATGCATACCCAAATGGGGGAAAATAGAAGGGATATCTTAGCCCAAAGGATAAACTGTGGGTTTAACTTTTGCAGGTGAAGGAAGAGTGTGAGCAGATAGTGGCTTCTGACAACCCCACAGTCACCACAGACGCACTTGTCTGCTGTGCTTTAACCAGGACTGGTCTCACTCTGTTATTCCATTCCAAGCTGAGAGAAGTTGAGAGATAAAAGCCCTCTACATGGGTATTCCTATCCATAAGAAGAGCATCCATATTCACAGAAAATCCTCCAGCTGTTTTAACCTATATCTAATGCAAAGTTTCACTGAGATTACTAACAGGTGCAGAACCAATTAACTGATTTGAATTTTATCATCGTCACCGGCATTGTCAACAGACACTTAATGAGTATCCCTCGAGCACTGTACACTGCACTTTATGCTAAGAGCTCATCTTCCTTCCACTGGAGCACATTTTAAGTAGTCATAAGTTATTCAAATATATAAAGAGATCTGTTTATACACATAAACTGAATAGGGAAAGAGATTATGCTATAGATTGAATGTTTGTGTCCCCCCAAAATTCATATGTTAAAAATCTAAGGTGATGATATTAGGAAGAGGGATCTTTGGGAAATAATTAGAGTATGAGGGCTCTGCCTTCATGAGTGGGATTAGTGCCCTTATAAAAGAGGCCCCAGAGCGATCACTTGCCTATCCTGCCATGTAAGAACACAGCAAGAAAGTGTTGTCTATAAACCAAAAATTGGATCTTCATCAGATGTCAAATCTGCTGGCATCATGATCTTGGACTTCCCAGCCTCTAGAATTGTGAGATATAAATGCTGTTTATAAGCCACCCAGTTTACAGTATTTTTGTTATAGCAGCCTGAGAGAACTAAGACAGGTGATGTTGGTGGTGATGATGATGTTTATGATAGATACAGACAGATGTAAACAACATGCAAATGTACGAAAAGATCTGTAGTCTAGACAGAGATATATTTATGATACACCGATGTTCATACATCTTTATCTAGACCTATATGCATAAAGAGATAGAAGTGTCTAAAAACTCTTATTGGCAGCTCTTCATATTAATTAGAAGCACACAATAATTTTTATCTTACAGATTAAAATTGATTGACTGGCATTAAGAATTCTTCTCAAACAAACTTGAAATTCCTAATTCAAATGTGAGCTCCATGGTTAGAGAGAGGACAAAGGTCTTGGATGAAATCCAGACAAGAATGATAACCTTGACTGGGGAAGTGAGTGAAGAAATTTTAAGGCTAAATACAAATAGCTGAGGAAAGAAGTAAGCCTAGATCTAATTTAATTCATCAGCCCCAAAGTAGTATGGAATTAGTTAACCTAGTACAAATGAATTCTCCAAAAGGGCTTTATTTTCAGCCTGAGTAATGGGAAGTGTATAAGCCCAGAACATGTAGAGATAGGAACCACTGGTTAATAAAAGAGTTTTCCCAAGCAGTATGTTAACATTGAACACATTTTATTTTTTAATATTAATTAATTAAAATTAATTTGGCTGCGTCGGGTCTTAGTTGTGACACGCAGGATCTTCATTACAGCATATGGGATCTTTGGTTGTGGCACACGGGCTTCTCTCTAGTTGTGGCACACAGGCTCTAGAGTGCTTGGGTTCAGTAGTTGCAGAGCATGGCCTTGGTTGCCCCGCGGCATGTGGGATCTTAGTTCCCTGACCAGGGATGAAACCCACGTCCCCTGCATTGGAAGGCAGATTCTTTTTTCTTTAATTGATTAATTTATTTATTTTTGGCTGCATTGGGTCTTCGTTGCTGTGTGCAGGGTTTCTCTAGTTGAAGCGAGTGGGCACTGCTCTTCGTTGCAGTGCACGGGCTTCTCATTGCGGTGGCTTCTGTTGTTGCAGAGCTGGGGCTTTAGGCGTGCGGGCTTCAGTATTTGTGGCCCACGGGCTCAGTAGTTGTGGCTCACAGGCTCTAGAGCACAGACTCAGTAGTTGTGGTGCATGGGCTTAGTAGCTCCACGCATGTGGTATCTTCCTGGACCAGGGCTCGAACCCGTGTCCCCTGCACTCTTAGGCAGATTCTTAACCACTGCACCACCAGGTAAGCCCTGGAAGGTGGATTATTAAGCACTGGACGACCAGGGAAGTCCTAGAAGGTGGATTCTTAACCACTGGACCACCAGGGAAGTGCCTGAACACATTTTAAACAAAACAGGTTGACACAGATCACATTCCTAGGATACAACCTAGTGATACCTGGGTAGTGTACCAGATAACTAAAAAAGCTTCATACCTAACGTGTGATACATTTGTCTATTCACTTAAGTAACATGTTGTTTTGTTTAAGGTAGGGTCTATTTAAGGACTGTTCAAAGGATGGGAGTGATGCCTAAAGAGGTGGTTAGGTCATAGAAGACATCATAAGATACAAATGTTTGAGCTGATTCTGGAAGAGAAAGAGGCTAAGAGAAGAACGTGGAGGGGTGCCCAGAATTGTTGGAGAGAAAAATATTTCAGACAATGGGAATGGAATTAACAAATGCCCTGAGGCATGAGAGAGCTTGGTTTGTTGGAGGAACATAGAAGAGTTAAGAGTGGCTAGATTACAGAGCACATGAGGGAGTGTAACATCAGAGCCTGAAAAACGATACATCCCACCTTAAAGTCCCTGAGTATCCACAGGCCTAAGAATCCCATCTTTAGTGGTAGAAATCATGTGACACTCCTTTCCCCCACAATTGTACACTACTTAATATCTGGTATTTTCACCTCTGTTAGCAATGGAACATTCATCAAAACCTGAATACCAGCTGATAAACAAAAAACTGCCTCGGTTGTAAAATTACATAAACAATTTAAGTTAGAAAACATATATATATGTCTCCCTAACGAAAGCAGTCTTCCATTTTTACCAAATTCTCTTTTCTGTCTACTAAGGGATCAACCTCATTTTAAGCCCCAGTAGTATTCTATCTTTCCCACAAAAGAGGGAGGGGGAAAACATAAATTTCCAGACATGGTTTTGCACACAAATGGCAGACATAGATTTCTTTTTGTTTTGGGGTTTTTTTTGGCAGACATAGATTTCTAAAGGACGGTTTCCAACCTGTTAATAGTTTTCAATACACAACAGCTGCAATCCATGAAAGAGATAAATATTCATGGCACAAAGCATTTATATGTATCAAATGTATATTCATGAACAAATGGCTTCCCCTGCCTTTAATAGTGTTTGCCATGCAGTCAGTGAAGAATGGGCCAAGCTTCCCCTGGCTGCTACTGCTGAGTCTACCGCTACATCTCCTGAATGTCAGTTCTGCAGTGGTTACAGACAGGACAATAGCCGTGAAAAAAAACAAAAGCATGTGCCCAGAATCACTCCCCACTCATTCCAGATTGGCTAGCAACCCCTCCCTGCATCAAATATTAACAGCAAATTCTATATGTCTGCCAACTTATTTTTCAGGAAAAAGCATTATATATTCCAGCCTTATGTGGCCATATGTGCAGGGTAATATCCATGGTTGACCATCCTCTTTCAAATATGCTTTGTCACAGTACTGCCCTCCCAACGGGCTTCACTCAGAATACTGGGAAGGGAATTTGCATACACTGAATAGCATTCTCAGGTGACCATCAGTGTCCAGTTGTCGTGCCCTCAATCAGAGCATTCTGTGCAGCATGGAAGCAAAAGAATGACAGTGCAAACTGTTCGACAGAAGTCTTTGTTATTCAGCAAGGTTTGCTGGATGGCACGTGCTTTTGAAAACTGGCATGCTGTTTGATAAAAAGTGTGTTTGCTCCCTTAATTTCTCCAGGAGGGAGACAAGAATAGAATCATGTGCCTTTGGCTGAACAAGAATAAGGAGCCATTATAAGGCTTTAGGGCACTGAACAAAGCCTGCTAAAAATAAAAAATAATCATAATCATAAAATGAAAGTATTTAAATTGTATCATGCAGGCAAAGGAGCTTGTCAGCTTTGCAGACAGGTTCTCCTCGCCCCTTCTCTCCATTATTTTTGGTCAGCTCCCAGCCCTCCTTTATAGGGTCACAAGAAATAATTCCAACCCTATTGAGCATGCCAAATTTCCCCTTTCTCTCTATTAGTATTTGCTGTCGATCCACTCTAAGAGATGAGCTTTTAAGACCATAATGATAAACTGAAAATGGGACTTGATACCATTCCCTCCCGCACATTTTTATAAGGATACTAGCTGTATCTGAATTTTAGTTTGCAAAGTTAAATTACACCCAATTCCTCTTAGTAGTTTACACAATACATTGTATCAGAATCCAAGTGGTAACCTACTATGAAAAGTGAAAAAATTTTAGCTCTTTGTTTTATGAGACTGAGATTGCATATAATAAACGGTGAGGAGGAAGCACCTTACTGGATATGCCAAGGTTCCAGAAATATCATGAATTGTAGCTGTACTTGGCTAGGATGACATCATACCTCACTATAAATTATATGGTTCCAGTATTTAAAATATAGTTTCAGTATTTAAAACAATGCCAATCTTGCCTTGGATTGTATTATGAAAATCAAACCTTCCTTAAGGGAATGTCCCCGAAATTTCCATAAATAAATAGAAGAGACTCTCTAAAGAATGACGAATCCCTGAAGACCTCCAATTAATTCCCTAGATCCCTCCCACTTCTAATTATACAATTATACAATTCAGAGCATGCTGTTATCATCTTTTTCCCCTGTCTCAATGAAGAACTCAGTATATGTGTCAGATTCCTCTGCGCCAGCTTTATACATCCTTACTATGAAGAGCAGTCCACATTGTCATTTAATACCAGACCACAATTGTTACTTTATCAGAAGTAAAAACAATATAAAAGGCATAGGAATCGACCTCATCTAATCTGTCCATTTATTTGAATTATATCTTCCATGCCTATCATGTTCTGGGACTGTGCTATTTGCTATAGACACAGCATTTCTCTCAAGATGTGTTTAGTCTAACAGAGAAACCAAATGAAGTATCCATACAGTTAGAATGCAGTGTGCTAAGTGCTCCAGTGGAAGAAGCATAGGATGCTATGGGATTCGGAGAGTTTGACACTCACCAAAGGTCCCGTAACAAGAAAACAATAAAGCTTAGGTTTGACTCAAGTTTTTCCAGGATCTTAACACTGTACATACTGTTTACATGAAATACTGATTTAGCTGTGTCCAGCCTCTCTTATATAGAACAGCTACTTGAGACCAGCCATAGGAAATTCTCTCCCCATGCTCTTAGGTAGAATTAGAATCATGTCACATGTGGCTGATCTCAGCCACAAAGCAGGAAAAGCTGAGAAGTAGAAAGTAGGCAATCTCATGACTCACTGAGTGAGGAAAACAGGAATGGCAGAAAGGCTCTGGCTATAGGTGGAGTCTGTTCCTGTTCCTATCAGGTTCTTGACTCTGCTTTGGTCTTGGGGCCCAGCTAACTGTCCTCTGCATGAATCCAAGGGCTGGAATGGCATCACTCCACCAGCTCATGGACCCATGGGGAAACTGCTGCCACGGCTCTCTACGGCTACACTTGACACTAAGCTGTTTTCTTGGGGAGGTTGGGGTGCTGGCCCAGACCCAGCCTCCCATTGGCTCCATTGCTTGGTATTCCCTGCTCTACCGTCTGTTGGAGTCCATACTGGAATCCCTGTCATATCTCTGCCATCCTCCCCACCTTCCACAAGTTAGTGGTTAGATTCTCCATCAATTTTTAGTCTCCTACCAACCATGAGGACTAAGGATAAGATAATAAACTAATCATGGCACAGAAACTAACCACAACATCTCCCAATGTTGCACAATTATGGCCAGCCTCAGACCCATCTCCCAAAAGCTTGGATGTGGGGGATGAGTTCTTCCCATTGGCCAACATCTTCAGAATTAAAAGGAGGGGCAGGAAGGAATGGAAACTAGGATGTGGAAAGAAATGTGACTAACCTATAAGCCAAGTACCATGCTGGGCACTTTCTAATACTTTACTTCACCAACTCAAAATAACCCTTGGAGGCAGGTATTATTGACTGAGAGAAAAGAAGTAGTGAGGTTAAATATCATTCCTGAGGTCACACAGCCAGTAAGTGCCAGACGGAAAATTTAAACTAAGTCATATGCCCCTTCCACCACTGGTACTTGCCTCTGAAGACAGACGTGTCCGGATCTCAAGTTGAAAGAGAGGGTGGAGGCACCTTTCCATAGAAACTGAAAAGCAGCTTGATGTACTTTTCTGCTCTGTATGCAGAACAACAGTCCAAATACTAAAAAAGAAAGGAAAAAAAAAAGACATAAAACTTCACTGAAAAACTACTCATGTAACACAAGGAG
Organism: Aethalodelphis obliquidens; assembly: GCF_003676395.1. Classification (NCBI taxonomy): domain Eukaryota; kingdom Metazoa; phylum Chordata; class Mammalia; order Artiodactyla; family Delphinidae; genus Aethalodelphis; species Aethalodelphis obliquidens. The sequence goes on from NW_020837952.1 coordinate 36,583,970, forward strand.
TTCAGTGCCTCTGAGTCACCAGGACTAACAGCACTCCAGTGGGTCTGGACTAGGCTCCCCCTCCCCAGCTCCTGAGAAAACTGTTGCCCACTTCTCCCTGGAGCTATCACTGTAGGGGAAACTGTTGACTTGGGAAAGGAAGGGTGGTGGCCCAGACCCAGCCTCCCACTTGCTCTGTTAACTGGATTTGCAAAGTCCCAAATATCACAGCATAGGATCCCTTTGTAAGTGCTGGTTCTGGACTGGACCTGGAGCCCAGGGGGCTGGGAGAGACATCAGCTAAGGCCTAGATGGGATGCATAAGCACAGAAATAAAGGGAAAGAAAAATACTGAAATGGGTAGTTTCTGTGATTAGTTCATTGTGATTACCTTACCCTAGCACATAATGTATTGGTACTAAACTAACAATAGATTAAGAATCTAACCTCTAACCTATTCTGATTCCTAAAAATTTACTTCTATAAATTACTTTTAGAACTTAAGTCTTTTGTTATTTGAGAATTTACAGGCCTTTCATTTTATATATATTTATATATTTTGTATTTAGTACATATATTATACATGCATGTATTTTACACATATATATTTTATATATATACATGTATATATAATTATACAAAAATGAATATGTATATATAAACACACACACATATATATATATATATAATTTATAAAATTAGCGAGCCTTAGAGAAATTCTAAATAGAATTTGAAATTGAGAAGGTATGAAGCTACTTAAGATCATTCATATTGGGAATTTGCCACTGTAGTTCTTGCAGTCATCTACAGGTAGAGATGAATATCATAGTTTTTCATTGTTGGGATGGGAGAAGTTGGCTATTGCATTTAGGACACTTTTAAATCTAGTAAGAATATTGCAGCTTCTACACAGATATCCTGAGCCAGTGTTCATTGTTCACAGTCTCCTGACCACCATTCAAGCACCAGGGATTCTGTGCAACACAGGCCTTGATGCCTCAGCGCAGTGGGAGCAAAGCTTTCATTTATAGGATGTATTAGGTTCTCCAGAGAAACAGAACCAACGGGAGTATATAGATATATAGAAAGAGATTTATTGTGAGGAATTGGTTCACGTGATTGTGGAGGCTTGGTGATTGGTTTAGGTGATTATGAAAAGTCCCACAGTCTGCCTTCTGCAAGCTGGAGGCCCAGGAACGCAAGTGGTGTGATTCCAGTCCAAACCCAGAGGCCTAAGAACCAGGGCCAAGGTGAAAGCCCCAGTCCGTGTCCAAAGGCTCAAGAACCAGGAGCACGAATTTCCAAGGGCAGGAGAAGATAGATGTCCTGGGACAGGTAGAGAGCAAATTTGCCCTTTCTCTTCCTTTTTCTTCTACTGAGGCCCTCAGTGTTTTGGATGATGCCTAAACCACAGTGATGAGGGTGATCTTCTTTACTCAGTCTACTGATTCCCATGCTAATATCTTCCAGAAGCACCCTCACAGACAGACCTAGAACTAATGTGGTTTTTTTTTTTTTAATATCAAGATATTCTTTATCTGTACCGACAGGAGAATTTTGTGAACAGTGGTCATATCTGTAACAAGGAAAGCAAAAACGCTGATGTTTCACACACTGCAGGGTTTAGAGACCCATGTTAGTGGATGAAAATGCAGAGAAATCCCCTACAACTTAAGTGCTAAACTGATTACTTAGAAATACTGTTTTACCAGCTATCTCAGCATTCTTTAGCTCAGTCAAGTTGACACCTGAAATTGCCATCTCACAGGGAAATCTTTTAATTTTTAAATGCAAATTCTCACATGGCTATAAGTTACCTAATTTAGTATATGTACACACCCATTTTCAAATAACCAGTGGAATTGCTCAGCGCTACCATCCTGAGCTGAGGATTCCTTCATGGTGAAAATTCATCTCTATAGGAACTATCTGCCTTTGATCACCTAGGCTCAAGCCTAATCAATTTCTTACTGAAACCTACCTCTAGCTTGTAAGGATTCTGAGTTTACTGTGGGCAGAATGGTTTACGATATGATTTTTACTTCACTGAAAAGAAGTGACTCAGGAGATACGGGAAAACTGCCCTGAGTGGATCAAGCTGACATTTCTTGTTTCCACATCATAGAATCCAGAAGCAAGAATGTTTATATGCTTTTCCCTTGTCTTAAAAGTCCATGAAAATATAAAAAACAAGCAGACACAATGACCAAAATAGGTATTAAGTAATTGGTTTTAATTAATGAATCCTATAGATATGCCCTTGAGTAGGAAGGCATGACCAGCTAGGGGCAGGCATGTGCCTTTAGAACAAAAGCTTTCCTGATGAAGGCTGGCACAGGTGTTTGTCCTCAATGGATATGACCATGACTTTTTAGAATTAGTGGCTACAAAGGCCTGAGGGGACTGATGTCAATCTTCATGTCCAATCCTGCGACTCTCCATTTTGAAAACCCCATTGTTAGAAAGGCACGGTAAGCAAGCAGTTCTTCAGGCAGACTCATGTCGTGGTTAGAGGAACAACTGCAGCAGGTGTAGGAGGTAAATCCTCTTAGCTCTATTGTGGAAGCTCATCTTTCTCCTGTTTCCAAATGGGGGCGGGATGCCCCGCCTCTGAGGTGAGCCAGCAGCGGGTGTCAGAGCAAGGGTGCTGAGGCAACAATATTGGTATAGCAAAAACACTGTTTACACATTATGGCTTTTGTACACTCAAGGTGAAACAAAATCAAAGCAGTTAACTAGCTCATGTTATGGCCCTCTAAGAAATACAGAAAAATTCCCATTCCAGCTATAGAATATATAAAATTCACAATATATGAACCCAAGAGGACTACCATTTAGGATTTAACACCCCATGCCTGACCTTCCATTCCTAGGTGAGTATGTGCTTTCTTATGTCTCATTTACGGTTCAGCATTGGTAAACTCTATTTTCATTTATAAAATGGACACTTTACTACAGGATGTTATAGCAGTCTTAAAGGTTCTATTCACCATTATTTGAAATAGATTTATTCCCCTTCAATGACTCCTGTCAGGAAAAAAACTAAAACTTTACTTCTCCTTCATGAGGCAGGGGCCACTTGGGGGTGGATGCAGCCAAATTATTCCCTAATATATAAATTACACTTACTTAGTGCTGGGGAGGAAAGTGGCCCATGTGTATATACAGGTCTCACACTACCAGGGGCTCTTTCATGTGATTTCATTTATTTCTCATTAAACCCCATTAGATAGGTCATGTTATTAGTCCCATTTTAGTAACATTTAGTAATGAAAAAACAAAAGCAGAGAGAATATCATGTTCTCAACTAGTAAGTGTTGTACCTGGGGTTTAAGCCCTTCTGATATGAAAACCAATGTCCCTTTCATAATACCACACTGTTTTCCTCCGTTATAACACCTGTGTTTATTTGTTCTTCTCTCACCCCCAGTACCCCACATCAAATATAAGGTAAGCTAGATGCTGGAGTCAGTGTTTCAAAAGGGCAGGGAGTGCTGAAGAAGCAAAGCCCCAAGATTAAAAAATAGTAATAAAGTATAGTTATTGAGAAACCTTGTAAAACAAGAAGAAGAAAGAGAGTTGGGGAGAGGAGGGATGACGAGGGAGGAAAAGAGGAAAACTTGAAATGCTGAGGGCTGTTTCCAATTTATTTTGAAATGAAGGTCAATGAGAACCAATACCATTTCTTTTCAAATTTCTTGTACCTTCCCCACTGGTTGTGTTTTTTGTTATCCTAGTCTTGTACCTACTTGAAGGCAGAAAAAAAAATCCTTTCAAAGATTAAAGAACTTTACTGTGGCTCTGCCGAGCTGAGGAACAATTGGAACTTGAATGAGGGGCGTAGTGTGCCTGACATCTGGGGGAGGCGCCTAAATGGAGCAGCAGGTAGTAGCAATGGAAAAGGGCAGGCTGAATCATCCCTGAGACTGCGATAAGAAGAAAAGACTTACTCTATTTCTACTTCAATAATATAATGAGAGTTGACATTTCTTTGAGTATTTCTATGTTCCCAAAATTGTTTTAAGCATATGCTATCTGTTAATTTAATTCTCACAAAATCCTGTGCGATATGTACTATTATTACCCCCATTTTATAGAGGAAGAAATTGAGGCCCAGAGAAATAACTTGCCCACAGTTATATAAGCTGTCATTTTCCCCCCTTTTTTCTCTTCTCTCCTCCATGTTTTCAACCATTTCTTAAAGGAGAAATGTGAATTTACTTATTTCCCACTTACTCTTTAACCCAATAAAATTTGGCTTCTATCCTCTCCACTCGCCCCCAACAGTACACATAAATGGGCCTTTCAGAAGCATCACCTGTGACCTCTTAACTTCCAGCTCCAGTGACCTGTTTTTGTTCCTCATCCCATTTCACTTCTCTGAAGCATTTCATAATGCGGACACTCCCCTTCCCTTTGACTGCCCAGGAGCCACCTATGCCTGGCTTTGCTCCTGTTCTGCTGGCCACTTGCCTTCAATCCTTGTTTCAGCCACTTTTTACATTTCTGGACAGCTTCCAGCTTTGTCTTTCACCCTTTTCTCTTCCAGTTCTAACGAGTGGGTCTCAGGAAGACATCAGAATCATCTGGGAGATTTTTTAAACTATTCACACCCTCTGCCAAGATCCTGGGTGTTCTGATACATCCCACACCCTGCTGGGGAGTAGAAGCAGGAAGAAGTATGTTACCACTACCAGAATACCTAGTGAATTTAACCAAATAGACATTTGCAAAGAGAGAACTCATCTTTCCTTTTCTTTCCAAAAGGTTATACCTCTCTCACTCCCACCTCCAAAATAGATACTACCAAGAATCACATTTGCCTTCCTTTCCCTCAATTTTAAAAATCTTTTAAATGGTGTATATTGAAAATAATGAAAAGAGGGAAATAGAGGTGGAGAAGAGAAAAGAGAGAAATGGATGGCCCAGGCAGTGTGTGTTTCTGCAGAGCAACATTAGGGAAAAGATATAAAGGAAGCAGCAACCTTGGAATCCATGTCTGTTCATCATGGGGGAAATGGGCTAAGACTTGTAGCCAAGTCTGCTCAGTCGAGGATGTTCTGGTGTGGAGAGAGGCTTGGTTATGCCATCTGTTGAGGTGAGAATGTAGTGTTTGGGATTTCAGCCTTTGTGTGTACAAGAGATTCCCTCCTTTAATTCCCTCCATTTAAAAATAATAATAATATCACCTATGCGAGTAGTGGTATGTCAATAAGCAGAGTTCATTAAATAGTCTTAATGAATAGTAACGCTATTCTTTATTGGGCCAAGTACTTTGCTAAGAACTTTATAGGTATTATCTCACTTAATCTTTACAACAACTCCATGAAGAAGATACCATAATTTTATTTCTTTTGCAAATAAGTCAGGAATCTTGCCAGGCACTAATCTGAAAAGATACATGCACCCCAATGTTCATAGCAGCACTATTTACAATAGCCAAGACATGGAAGCAACTTAAATGTCCATCGACAGATGAATGGATAAATAAGATGTGGTATATATGTACCATGGAATACTACTCAGCCATAAAAAAGAATGAAATAATGCCATTTGCAGCAATATGGATGGACCTAGAGATTATCATACTAAGTGAAGCAAATCAGACAAAGACAAATATTATATGATATCACTTATATGTGGAATCTGAAATATGATACAAATGAATTTAGTTACAAAACAGAAACAGACTCACAGACACAGATAACAAACTTGTAATTACCAAAGGGGAATGGGGTGGGGAGAGATAAACTAGGAGTCTGGGATTAATAGATACAAACTACTATATATAAAATAGATAAACAACAAGGTCTGACTATATAGCACAGGGAACTATATTTAATATCTTTAATAACCTATAATGGAAAAGAGTATGAAAATATATATAGTATAACTGAATCACTTTGCTGTACACCAGAAACTAACACATTATAAATCAACAATAATTCAATTAAAAAAATAAAATAAAATAAAATAAAGAATCTTGCCAGACAAGAGCAGAGCAAGGATTTTAACCAGTGTTGGTTCAGCCAATGCTCTTAAGCAACGTTATTTCACATCTAAATGTGATTACCCGATATCATTAGTCACTAGGGAAATACAAATGAAACCATAGTGAGACACTAGTACACACCCATCAGAATGGCTGAAATTAATACTGGCAACACCAAGTGGATAGGATATAGTGGAACTGTAACTCATACATTGTTGGTGAGAATCTAAAAATGCTCTAAACACTTTAGAAGACGTCTGGCAGTTTCTAATAAATTTAAACATACACTTGCCCTTTGACTCGATGATCCCACTTCTATATGCATACCCAAGAAAAGTAAAAATATATGTCCACAAAAAGATGGACACTATAAGGATGTATAATACATGGCAGCTCTATTGGCAATAGCCCCAAACTGGAAACAGCCCAGGTATGTGAAGAATGAAAAAACAAACTGTGGTATATTCTTTTAACGGAACACTACTCAACAATACAAAGAAATAAACTACTAATACACTCAGTGACACGAATGCACTCACAGATATTATGCTAGAAAAAAAAAAAAGGCACAAAAGAGTACATGCTGTATGATTCCATTTGCATGATATTCTAAAATTGATAAAACTAAATTATTGTTTTAAGAATATTTAATTAAGAATAGAGAGCTGTGGCTGTCTGAACAAGGTGAGAGGGGTTGACTGGGAAGAGGTATGGGGGAACTTTCTAAGCTACAAAAATATTTTATATCTTGATAGGGGTGTGGGGTATATGGGTGTATCAATTAGTCAAAATTATATAGTTAAGATTAGCACATTTTAATACATGTAAACCTAACCTTAAAAAAACTGTATAAAGAAATAATAATAAAGTTGGGGGAAATTGGAAGGAGGAAAAAGTATAGATGAAACAAGCATGGCAGAATGTTAATGCTATTGAAGCCTGATAATAATTACGTGGGTAAATGTTATACTATTCTATTTACTTTGAATGTGTTTGACATTTTGTATAATAAAAAACTCCTAAAAATGATTTACAAATTCTTAATATCTGTTAGAACTAAAATACAAATGAGTGGTTGGTTTGAGGCCAGATTGCTGAACCTCCGGGCCCAGTGCAAAAAAAAAAAGTAAACCTCATCATGTTTTTTCCCTTCTGGGAGACTTTGATGAGTTTTCCACTCCCTGCCCTAGGGAATAGTGTGAGTGCCTCAACATGGTTCACAAGATCCTTTATGCCAAACATACATACCCAAAGCACTGCATAGAGTTCTTAATGATATATTGTGTATTTACTACTTAGACCATCTCTATGAAGGTTATTATCCCATTTTATAGGCGAAAGAATTTATATCTATGAAAGGAGCCAACACTGGATGGATAATAAGTGGCAGGGTCTAGAGAAAATTCAAGTTTTGGACCCCATTGTTTTTCTCCACCATTCACCCTGCTTCTTCTGTGGTAGGAAGAATTCTAAGACAGCAGCAATATTTCAACACCCTTCACATATACCCTGCTATAATACCCTCCCTTTGAGTGTGGGCAGGGCCACTGAATATTATAGTGTATCTGTAGTTACTAACACAGCTAAAGGGAGAATAGCCTGGGTGGGCCAGACCTAATCAGGTGAGTGCTTTAAGAGAAGGAAAGCGTCAGGAGGATGCTCTCCTGTTGACGTCAAAAATGAAGGATGTTGTGACAGAGCCTATGGAGCAGCCATGTGGCAAGGACCTGAAGGTGACCCCCAGGAGTTTAGAGCAATCTCCAGTGAACAGCTAGCAAAAAAAAAAAAAAAAGTTTCTGGATCACACAGCCTCAAAGAACTATATTCTGCCAACAACTCTGTGAGCTTGGAAAAAGCCCCTGAGCCTCAGAAGAGATCATAGACCCAGGCAACTCTGCAATTTTAGCCTGGTAAGACCCTGGGCAGAGGACTCAGTTAACCCACAGAAACCTTGAGATAATAAATATGTGTTGTTTTAAGTCACTAAGTTTGCGGTCATTTGTGATGCAGCAATAGAAAATAAATCCCCCTGCCTCTCTCCCGTCCTTCCCTGTTCCTCTCAATGCTTCAGTCACTCTGAACTTTCCTTAGTTTCCTAATTAAAACATTACTTCCATGACTGTGGTTTTGCAAGGAATGCTCACTTTGCCTGGAATGCCCTTTTCCTCTTTCTGCTTATTGAATATCACCCATCCTTTAGGACCCAGATCAACTCATCCTCTCCTGGAAGCCTTGACCGATTGTCCCAGGCAGATTTCTTTCCTTTCTGTTCTGTACTCCACTGCACCCTGTGATCTCTCTCTCTCTCTCTCTCTCTCTCTCTCTCTCTCTCTCTCTCTCT